>NW_027210703.1:257500-322500 GCF_029030835.1 Brachyistius frenatus
TAAACACGTTAAATATTTATGGGATTCCCACATCTCCAAAATCAGGACCGCCTTCTAGACTCCTCTAGAACGGAAAAAGTGACTATCGCTGAAGCGGTGTTAAGATGTTACCTTGAAATCTGGGATGTTTTAATGGATATTTTTCACTTCGTTTTCTGACGTTTTACCGACTTGAGTAACAATCAATGAATCGTCAAGATTGACAGATTTATCCACAATAAATAATCATCTTTAACTGTACCGAAAAAGAAAAAAAAAGTACGAGTTTGATATGAATCCGGGTTAAGTTCCAACGCAGACGATCACATTAACTGTAAATGTCGTCCGTGAAAGTAGGCGGGGTTTAAACATTTCTCCAAAGCTGTCCGTCATCTTTCTCCGTCATTTTACACACAACTTGTACATCGATTATGATTATTATGTGACCGCAGGCTTTTGGATCCACCATTTGAAACGGGTAAATACACACTTACAGCCTTTAGAGAAAGTCAGACAAAGCAACAACAACAAAAAAAAAAAAAACAGACTCATTTGAAACGTGCTTTAAACTGTTCATTTTTTTTCCTCGAGGTTGTTGTACGCAAGAGAAACAGAATCGTTGCTCGAAAATTGAAACTTTCAGTTACATATTTTACTTTACGAGGACTTTCACTCTGCCGTTTAATATATTTTATACTCAAACGTGAGCGCCAACAATCCCGAACGACTTTCATGGCTTCTGTTTCATTTCAGCCACGATGTCGTGTTGTGCCGCGAGGTGCGTTTTTTCCCCTCTGGCAGAATTTGATATCTCCATTAACACCACTGCAAATACACACACACACACACACACACCTGGCTCTGTGTATGAATGCGTACAGGAGTGTGTGTGTGTTTATGAGGGAAAAGCCTGATGTTGGACATATTAAGCCGCGACACACAAAACACACAGCAACACACATGGCCATAAAGCAGTGGGGCTGTGTGACCGGAGAACTATAATTAGGCCTCAATGCGCTATTAAAACTCACACTCCCATCAACTAGAGGTCAAGGAGACAGCCACCTACAGCGCAACACACACACACACACACACACACACACACACACACTTAACATCTATCACCAAGGATTTAGAAAGAAAAGCCGCACACTCCTGCACACCTATTCTGTGTAAACATGTGTGTGTGTGTGCGTGCGTGCGTGTGTGTGTGTGTGTGTGTGTGTGGTGTGTGTGACTGTCTGAGCGATGAGCGGCCGTTCAGGGTGGCCATTAACACACTGAAGGACAAGGTCTCTCATACCACGAACATACCCCGTGAAAACATGTGTCTAACACCGTGTTTGATAATGAGCCAACAGCAAATGTTGAGGTAGAGTGTGAGTGTGTGTGCGAGTGCGAGTGAGTGTGTGTGTGCGTGTGTCTTTGGAAAAATAAATAAATAAGTAAAACTTATTTGAAATGCGTAATATCTTCTGAAGACTGAATTCATTGTGTTCTCTTCAAATGTTGCGTGTCTGTGTCCACAACTGTCCTTTAATGTGGGACGTTTGTGGAAATACACAAGCTGCAGCCAGTTGGAGTGTTGACAGCGTCACCTCAACACTAGGGTTGTGTACTTTTTTTTTCTTTTTAAATCATACTCAGATTGTGATTGGTCTCATTTTTATTAAAAAAAAAAAAAAAAAATGAATGCAATGAAATGAAATGAAAACTGAAGCCAACTTCCTCTTCAGGCTGAGCCGACACAGCGATTTATACTTAATGAAACCCTACTTTTCTTGTATTTGCTTATTGTTTGGGTATTATGACAATCAGAATCAGCTTTATCGGCCGGGTATGTTTACACGTGCAAGGAATTTCACTCGGGTCGCTCTGTCAAATGTACAAACACAGAAACACACGTAAATGGGCATAGAAAACATAAATAGACGTACATACAGCTACAAAAAATGATATATCATGATGTAATTGCACCAAGTGCAAAATGTTGACGGTGCAATTCAGCATTGTGCAAATGGTAGAGTGTTATTGCACAAGCTGTCTCGTGTGAATTGTTTAACAGAGGGTGAAAACTGTTCTTGTTTCTGGTTGTCCGACCACATCACCGGGGTTTGCTGTGTAACTACCTTTTTGTAACCATTCCACTTCAACACGACTGAAGTCGCTCCCTCTTTGTAGAAGTAACTCCACCGTGGAGCACTTTCAGCGACGCTTTGCTCGAAGGGTACGCAGGTAAAACGTACAACATACCGCCGGGTGAGCACCTGAGGAGCAGCGCGAGGGGTCAAAATACAGACGCACTCAGACGGCCTGACGCAGCTCTGTGTCATCAGTTAAAGACAAGTGCTACGTACAAAAAGAAAAAAAAAACAAAAAAAAACAAGAGCCAGACTGTGCCATAATAGCAACTGTGCACATGTAATTTCACACGCCCCACGTAAAACGTGTCAAAGAGCCCAGTATGAGAGCACCGCTGCTCAGACACAGTGGAGGAAACAGGCCTGTATTAGTGTCATTAATAAGACACGGCGAACAAGCCAACAAAGCACAGAGGCTGGCCACACACTCCAGTGGGCAGCGCCTCACCCATGTGTGTGTGTGTGTGTGTGTGCGTGTGTGTGTGAAAATGTGAGAGTGTGTCGGTACATGTGAGCGTGTGTATCCACGCAGGCCTAAGGACCAGGGAGTGTGTGCGTGTGTGAGAGTGTGTGTGAGTGTGTGTGGTAATTCGCTTTGTGCACGAGTGTCTGCGTGTGACTACGTGTTCATGTACTGTGTGCAGTGTGTGTCTATGTGGCTGACCAAAGCCAGAAAAGATCGTTCCAGGCACCACCGCGTGTGTGTGTGTGTGTGTGTGTGTGTGTGTGTGTGTGTGTGTGTGTGTGTGTGTGTGTGTGTGTGTGTGTGTGTGTGTGTGTGTGCGCGTGTGGCCTGAATGTGACCCAAACTCAAAGGCAGCCCAGCTATTAGAGCTGTATTAGTACAGAGCTGCTATTACAGTGCCTACAGCACTGCTAAATGGCTGCTATTATAGACCAACACACACACACACACACACACACACACACACACACACACACACACACACACACACACACACACACACACACACACACACACACACACACACACGGAGTCCAGGCTTTCCATATCCAAACACACGCTTGTTGAACGCGTGAGAATAGCGTGGCCTTCAAGCTGTGACCATCACACTCTATTCATTAAGCCGACGCAGAAAACACCCTCCAGTGTGCGTGCGTGTGCGTGCGTTAATCATTACGAGTGTGTGTGCGTGTGTTTGTGTTCTTGCAAATCAACCGTGAGATCGGCTAATTTTCTTGTAAACTATGTGAAACAGTGAGGAAAGCTCAAATCAAACACTCCCACATCAACAAGTCATCGGACCGTAACAAGAACAAGACTCTTCTGTACGTCGTCAGGCAGAACACACACGTATCTTATGAACGAAGCAGGGGTTTTTACGACTGTAATTTAGGTTTTGAAACGTGATCCACTACAGCAGGCCAGATAGAAATAATTATAACAAAGCAGCGCAAAATAACGAGGCACAAGCAGCCTAAAATTTCAATTATTGAATGTTTTTTTTCTCTAATCTGTGTTTATATCTTATGATATCGTCCTTTGTAGCCATATATTCTATAGTTTGGCATCTTGAAGCCAAGAGTTAAGTACCATTTAATAATTGATCAATATAGCCCTTGTAAAGGCTACACGTGGGTAACAATGATCCGGATGAAACTTACTCCTGTAGACAAAGCAAAAGTTATGCTTTTTAAAGTGAAAACGCATAAGCGTGGATGACGCTTAAGTATCAATGTTTGGTACCAAATGACGAGGCATTTTGTTTTTATTTGATACCATCGAAGCAGTTCAGTCGGTGCCATAAAAATATCAAAAGTTCAGCACTCAGCCCTAATCTGGACTTCAAACAATGATTCGTATAATTAAGTCTAAAAAGAGAAAATTGCCTTTATTGAAGTCCTCACGATTTAGAAAAATCGGTGTGAGGCGTCATAACTAAAAACTGGTTTGTATTGAATGTCATGAGAAAACAGTTAAAGCCTCGAGAAGATCTGCAAATTAACAACAGCAGCCTTTATCATTTTCACACCATTCAGCTCAAAGTGTTCTTGAACAAAACAGCCTGTCTGTGTCGGCTCCAGAGGAACTCCTCTGCAGGTGAACTCTGACCTCCCAGCTGAGAGGTGGGAAGAATTTAAAAAAAAAGGGGGGAATTCCCCTGCAAGAAGCAATACAGGATCCCATTCATTCAACACAGGTGCGATGTACTGTTTTTTAGTGCAATTCCAGAGCCTGCACTGCCACCTAGTGGCGCAAACAGCGAACAACAGGAAAAAGAGAGGATGGCATCAATTAAGGAGGAGAGGACAAAGTGTGTGTGTGTGTGTGTGTGTGTGTGTGTGTGTGTGTGTGTGTGTGTGTGTGTGTGTGTGTGTGTGTGTGCGTGCGCACTTTGAGTGGGTGTCTTTGTGGGGACCCGATAAGAGTTTTAAACTTGGGAGTGAGGACATTTTCACTCTTTTGGCACACCGTCGTAAGGGCAAGTTTGAGGGTGAAGCGTTGCTTTTAGGGTGAAGGTTAGATTTAGGTAAACTTTGGTGTCAGATATTTCACCTGTGACGGTGAAGAAAATGTCAATTTGGGTCCGAAGACGCGCAAAAACGTGCGCGTGCCCCCATTTGCGCACGCGTACGTGTCGATATTTGGATGTGCAAACCCGCGCGGACGCACGGGACGGAGACCGCGCGGGCGTACGTTTTTTCGAGGTCGCGCGACGCTCGTGCGAGAGCTCGCTCCGACATCCCCGAGACTCGCGGCACACGGGTGGTACGGGCAGAAAAACACGTGGAAACGGTCACACGTATTGGTTTCGTGGTAAGCCTCTACGCACGTGCGTTAGGCAAAGGCCAGAGTATTGGTTTTAATGAGCCCACACTGTTCTTTCTATCAATCAAAAACACACACACACACACACACACACACCCACAGACAGACAGACAGACTCTCTAAACATAGTGAATGACGGGTTGATCATGCCAGGCCACAGAGTCTGGCAGCCTCTCTCTTCACACACACACCTTGACAATACCGCCTTTATTTGGAAATGCCATTTTCTCTCCTTTAAAAGGGGGTTCCCCCGCATGTCCTCGTGTGTGCCTGCCCGTGTGTGTTTTTCTTGGACGGCGACGACTCCAGGGCTTTCCCCTACTTGGTTTTTCCAAAAGCCCAATTGACTGACGAGAGAGCAGCAACATGACCTCTCCCTCTCTTTCCCTCTGTTTCCCTTCCGTCGCTCTTCTTTACAGACGTTTTTAGTTTTTATGTATTTGTCCGCTGCTGCCAATCACCGCTGTTTGCCAAGACACTTACACAGATGTTCACTCGCGCACACGCACAAACTCTTCTACTTGTATATATTTGTAAAGACCCTAATGGATTCCTTCGCCCCTAACGCCCCTCTCCAGCTTTTTTTTTTTTTTTTTTTTCCCCTCTGAGAGCTACTTTGACAAAATAAAGGGTTGTCGGGCAGCTGCTCATGTTTCGTAACATTTATTCACATAGCTGAGCTCCACCCCAGCCAGCATGTGCACGGGCGCTGGGTCAAATTAAACAGTCTAATATAAGATTTAACTTAACCCTTCAATTGGGACACTGCTCGATCGCATTATTCTCTCGGGCACGTTAGAAAATAAAAAATACATTAAAAAAAAAATACATTGAAATGGATCGCCGAAGGCAATCAATGTATCTGGCAGCCCGCCCAAGTACGTCCATGTGTTGTGAAGCACCCGCATATTGTCCGAACTTTTTTCTGTACATAAAGGCCAAAACTAATTTAATCTAGGAGAGGCTGCGTATTTGACCGGTGCATGGATGAGGCTACTTCTTGTAAAATGTAGTAGTACAATAAGTAACACTGTAATCTCGCTGCCTGGTGGCCTGTTGCAAAGGAGTCTTACGGCACTTATGTCTCATGTCAGCTGAAGAACACGCATAAAGCAAGAAAGTGACGCGACTACCTGTGACCCCTCCGAAGGTGCCGTACGTCATGTTGCAGGCCGTCCTCTGCAGGTTGTGCTCGTATACCAACTTGAGCTGGTACTGGTCGCCGTGCTCCACGTTCCCTGCGGTGCCTGCATGAACACGGGTCGTGAGAGAGAGGGCGTGGGTCATGTGACGGTTTTGATGAAAGCAATGCTCGTTGACGTGTCGACGTGCGCACTTGTCCGTTTACCTGAAACGGAGTAGACCGACAGCTTCCTGGGGTGAAGGACAGCCAGGTGAAGAAGCTCCGAACACCTGGAAGGACGGCGAAAGAATCGGCAATCAGAATCGACAGCACTTCACAAAGTGTCAGTCAGAAGACTGGGGGGAGGGGTGGAGGAGGAGTACTCATTTGTATGTCGGCCAGAGCCAGAGTTCCCCGAATAAATTTCATGTTCATTATGTGTGACGGATACACCGCAAATACACGCGGACATTTTAAGCGGCGCCAACTCGTCAAGCTGAAAAACTGGCCCTCAACAAAGCCTCCCGAGCTGCAGCCCTGCAGCTGGCGAAGATACAGTTTCTTCTTCGTATGTTTCGGCGGGCCAGATGCTTCCTGCCGCTGCGGTTGAATCCATGTTCTCAGCTCAAAGGGGTGGTATCCACTCTTATTTACACTCATATTTCTAAAATAATTACTGGAACAGCTGCTGCAATCCCCCCCCACCCCCCCCTAAAAAAAAAAAAAAAAAAAAAAAATCCCCTTCTGGTTAGGGTTGAGCTGCAGGTGATGTTCCAGTGATGCTGATCCTTGATTTTCACGTATTTACTTTGCCACAGAAACCGCCGAGAAGGAATGTGCGCACGTCTCGGACGCGGAACAAATGCCGCCTTGACTCACTTTCAACCGCTGTTGTTATGTTTGTTGAAAGAGCAACAACAAGGGAGTAGAAAAAATATAGAAAGAAAGAAAGGAAAAAAAAGCGGTTCCCACAAGGTTTCTTTCTTTCTCGTGGAAAACCGCGGCAGTCAAGTGCTGAAACAAAACCTTTCACCATCTGTCCACCTCGGTCTGCCCTGACAATATTTACAACGTGCTTCTCTGCCGAGGGCCGCCGTCCAAAATGCCCCAAAACCAGCCTCTGAAGAATGTTGTGCCGAAAAAATAAATAAACCGCAGGTAACCAAACATGATGTCTTCCAAACAGGCTGATTTAGTTGGATTCTGCTCCCAGTGCGATGGTGTGGGAAGCCTTCGGGACAAGCCGCATCTTTTCCCAGAAACCGAGCCCTCGAGGAGATTCCTGTGCGGCCGCAGCGAGGCAGTGGGAGAGCTGTTAAGATTCGAGGATCGTCGGTGCAGCGAGGCGGCACCAATAAATGGACCATGTTTATGTCTAATTCACTGTCTATTTAATACATGTTTACTACTGCGGACAATAACTCTAAAAGGTGGCATCGCTTTTTACTTTTCTACCGTATTAGAAGGTTTAAAACTGCACACACACACACACACGCAAAAGTGTGTGTTTTAATCACGTTTTACACTTATTATGAAAGAAAAGTTGTACTTGTTCTTTTACAAGCTGCAGACTCTTGCTTTAACTCTCTTTTTTGTTGTCTTGCTGCTCCACTTCCGAATGACCACTTGATCAGGGCACACGTTTGGTTCGGTGTGGTCCCTCTCCTGCGCAATTTAAAGTATAACTTCAACTGGATATAATTCTCCCATTAATCTGTAGCACACGTGTCGCCGCTATCCTATCCAATATTATTCCTCCTCGCCTGACTTCTTCCCCACATTCGCACAGTTTGGGCTGTGACGGGTTCCCATAATCTTCTTTGCTCGGAACCAAATCATTTTTTTTAATTTTTTTTAGATGGACGCATTTGCACATTTCATTTGACCCTGACTAAGAGGTTGTCAGCTCTTAACATTCAATCATACGACAACAAAGCAGGATGGGGCCCTTGGGTTCCAACAGTTATGCTAGTAACGCAGTGGTTACCGTAGTCTGACCATTATTTAAAAAAAAAAAAAAATGTTTGGGCTGATAGATCGCAGTAAATCATGCGTAGTGACGGAAACTCCTGACAATTTGGGTTTGGGTTTAGCATGCGTTGCAGAGTGAAAACAACAACAACAAAAAAGATATGATAATGTGGTGGTAAGTAACAGCAGGGCTGGTTTTTCAATGAATGAAAAAGCAGTGCAACAAGTTCTGAATGGGTGTTCCTGGCAGTCTAAAGCAAGTCTTTATTATAGGCTATACTATGAATGCTTATAATTCCCAGACCCTGTGATTTGTGACTGCACAGAGCAGACTGAGCTTTCGATTAAAAGCACTGTCCTGTGCACTGTGGCCACCCTGACAGCTCTAATGTTCAGTTCCTGGAGCGGACCGGTGTCTCTCCCGACGGCACAGTGTCCTCTCCAACAGTGACCTCTGACCTGCTCGCCAACTAAAAGACACCTCCAAATAAAAAGCATCAGTTAAATGGATACAATCTCACCAAAAAGCTTCACACTGCACCTTGAAGCAGCACTAATGTTTATGCCAAGCTGCAACCAAAAGTGACGTCAACCGAGCGGCCGTAATGAAGCCTCGAGCTCTGGCTCCACGTCCGGTTATTGATGGGATTATTTTCAGATGGACCGCAAGAAGACGGAGGGGCTTCAGCTAGCAACACTGAAAATACTCATTGACTTCAAATTTACGAGAGCAGTCGAAAGACGAAAGCTTTTCTTTTGCGTCCCGGCAGTGGACATCAGGCCAATATGCCAATCTGAAGACAGGCAAAAGGCACTGACGTACTGGAAAGCAGCCAAGAGGACTTGAGGGAAGGTAGGGGAATGAGAGATTAGTAACACCAGCAATGGTAGTGGTGTCAGAGCAGATCTGTGCTGATCTTGATTTATATCAGGAGTGTCACTGTGATGTCACCGAAACCAACAGCAGAATAAATGAGAACAAGAACGTATTATTGTCTGAAAACTAAAATAGCCAGTGTGATTCAGATAAAAAAAAAATTAAAGTCCTGTCAAAGGGAAAAAAGCATTCAAAAAGCATTCCAAAAAAAATACACTGACGAATCCTACGTTACACTCACTATGTCTTATTTTAACCATGCTGTCAAATCAATTATTATCATGTTTTTTTTCCTCTTAATTTCTACGATTTTTTTTTTTTTGCGAGGTAGACTTACGAGACAAACTTGCCCACTTCGACCTGGATGATGGCGTTTTGAAGCTGAACTTCTAGGAGCTGGGCGTCGGCCAGATCTCCGTCGGTGGACTTGTTGGCGTGTGGGGAGAAGATCCGCAGCATCCCCATGTAGCTGCCCACCACAACCTTGTCTGCAACGTGACGATGACACGGGACAAAAAAGTTTATTATATCACCAAGCAACCTCAGATAAGTAACCTAATGAAAGAGGGGGTGGGAAACACATGACATCATCACGCAGAGAATGGAGTTTTATTTTCTCTGTTCGTGGAAGAAAAATCAAAGGTAGTGTGTTGTTGTGTTTTGGCGTATAAATCAACTTTTTCACTGTTTTTCCTTTTTTGTGTAAAGCCATGAAAAAAAAACATAATAATTTTGGTACAGGCCAATGATAATCCCAATTCAATTTAAAATGATTACATTTAATATCATGAATGCGTAGATCGCCTTCCACTATGTTCAAGCTGTGGCTGGTAAATTTGTGTTCATTTTGTTTCAGCCACACAGTAGGAATAAATTGGAAGCGATATACTAAGGAGGACACATAACAATGTCTAAATCTCAACGTGGCCATATTTCAGGCATGGAATATTATATTGCAGTTTGTATGCTGTGTGGCGGTTGGTGTATAATTTCCTCACGCACCATGTCCAGTGCCACTGTTGTCCACGTCTGCGACACATAGGCATCCCTGGTCAAACTCCTCCCCCTCGCCGAGTGCGGCTGACCACCAATCACGGGCCTTGAACAGAGACATGCTGCCTCTGATTGGACGAAGGGGGAAAAGCAGAAAAAGGGAAGGGTTAATTACTGTGAATGAAACCTATGCACACAAAAGAAAAAAAATCCTGTTAATATATTTTTCTGTACATTGTTGTGCAAAATGTTATTTTTCCATTAAATTGTCTCTATAAGATGTATTTCTGTTCAACTGACAGATGTGCAAAAAGTCAAAGAAAGTTTGCATACAGCAAAAATGAACAATAGAAACTATATTTTTAGAGCGTTCATTTTTATAAAAGTATTAACTCTCATTCAAGGAGTAGAGTAGTAGGGAAGGCTAAGCGCCTTGCTCAAGAGCACCACAATCGGTAAGGAAGCCGGGGCACAACTTCTTCTCCTCCTCCTCCTCCTCCTCCTCTTCGTCTATTCCTAGTTGCATCCTGCTGGCACAAAATCAAAGCACACCATCCCTCTCTGGATAATCACCGAGCCATTTGCCACGGTGAGAGCTCGGACCACTGGAACCACAACCGTGGCCAATGGCGGAGAAGGCAACCACGTCACATGACCTCAGGATTGCGACGGGAGGTTGAATGAGGAGGGGTGTGAAGGGAGGGAGGGAGGGAGGGGGGGGGGGAGCAGCTTTTCTACTCTCTAAATGCTGAGCAGGTGGAACAGGCAGTTAATCCAGACTGAGAGAATCCTTCCTGTCAACGGTGCAGCGCCGCACAGGTTCAAGGAATAAAACACCTGGTAGAATTTTAATTTATTTTTTATTTTTTTAAAGCAATGTTTGAAAGGCGACGTGGGAGGCAGTGAGGTCATACGTTGGGGTGCACGTGCACTTTATTTTCTAACAAGCTTACAGAGTCATCCCTCGGCTAATCTGCACAGCTTTGTTCTTCCCCGACTTTCTTTGGCACATGACAATCCATTCTGTTTCAAACTTTTCTAGTTTCTATCCAGTTTAACAGCTGTGGGGGGGGGGGGAAGAAAGAAAGTTAAATTTTCCTCAACTGACGTTTTCAGACAGCAAAGCAATTGAGGACAATTTCCTGTGATTTAAAGCCTCCCTGTGGGTTTGTTGCTGCTATTCAGCATCACATCACATCACCTGTTACTTTGAGTCACAACTCCTGCGTGCACTTTGCACTTAGTTAGTTTAATGTTATTCTATTTTATAGTGTATATATTGCGCATCTTCATATTTAATATTTTTGTAGTCTTATTATTGTATTTATTTACCTGCATCTGTAATGCTGCTGCAGCGAGTAACTATTTTTATTTTATTTTTTTACCACGAAAAGAAGAACGAGTCAGATATTCCTTTTAAAAAAATCTGCATCAACACTATCTGGTCATGTTTATTTATTTATTTATTTATTTTTCAAATTGATCACATTACATTTCCTGAAGTCATTTTAAACCCGAGATCTTCAATCCATTTCAGAAATAAACCGCGGTGTCGTCTCAAAATATGCGCACAACACCACACGATACGGAGATTAAAATAGGGTTTGTACTCCGAGTCAAAGGGCTGCAGAAAGAGACTCGTTTCAATATCACCTGAGGACCAAAAATAAATAAATAACCGAGACACCTGTGGGTTCATTATTTCATTCCCAGGAAGGACTCGTGTGTTTGTGGCAACGACCTCCTCTCCGCGGTGGAATAATAAAAAAAAAAATGGTAAAAGCAAAATTAAAAAAACGTGTGACTACCACCGAGAACCTGTTTTAACTCGATAACGACCCGAGTGCACCTTGAACAGGTAAATTAGCTCGCGAGCTAAACGACAAGCCGGCTGAATTAACTTTAGCTTAGCCGGCTAATTAGCTAGCTGTCCCAAGTTTACCTGGGCACGAGCTCGCAGGTCAGGCGACGACCAAAAAAAAAAAAACAACAACAACCACTTTCCCGCGTCCTTTCCCAGCGCATCTTACCTTCACGAAAAACGAGCCGGTCCGTAAAAAAAAAAAAATAATAATATAATAAAATAAAAAAAGAGCCGAAAGCTCGCTACTCCTTCGCTCACGCTAACATCACATTTCTTAACCTCTTCGCTTTGGGAGCCATCGTCCTGTTGTCATGGCACTGACGCTCAACGGAGGAAGCCGGGTGCTTGTGCGCAAGACCGGAAATAGATGGGCGGGGCGAGGGAAGAAAAAAAAAGTTTTTTGTTTTTTTTTACGTTTACGTCCGCATGGGTTACGTCACTTGCTACCACAGACCGGATGTAGAAGGGCTGCTGCTGATTTGACAGCCCGTAAGGAACAAAAAATAACTGATGAGTTTTTGCAGAAGTTGTCATTTATTATGATAACAAAATGCTTTTTGAACCACATGTTGAATCAGTTCTATTCTATGAAATCAATTAATATTTATTAAAAATAAATACACCTGTATTTTCTTATGAAATTAGTCATTTTGGAAAAGGTACAATTAATAAAAACAAGTAATGCAAAAAAAAAAAAAAAAACCTTGCCAAATACGGTTAATAAATCCTTGATTATAGACAAAGATGGTGTTAAATACAATATAGCTGAGATTTGAAAACACTAGTGTATCCTATATGCATTGCATGTCCTTAAACTGAATGGCAGAAACATGATTATATGTCCAAATTAATAAAATTTGACATAAATTGATAGTTCTGTTTTGATTTACTTCTGTATTTATTCATTTATGTTTAATTCACCCATTCATTTCCCCCCCATATAATTTTACATTTGATTGATTAATTTGTTCATTTTCATACTTAAATATTCTTGCGTTAATTTCCATTTGGATTTTCCTCAAACATATTCATCTCTGTAGCCTATTTACTTTACGCATTTCTGCTTCATTATGCAAATTGAGGAGCTGTCATTTAAAGTTTCCCACGGGTTTGACTTTTGCAATATACAATTTTACAATAAATGCAAAAGCAAAAAGAAACATCAATTTATGTCACATTGTATCACAATCAACGCCAATGTTAATAGTAATTAGTACAATTAAAGGCATGTTTGTTTATTTATTGAGTCACTTATTCATTTGTTTTATTATGACAGATTCAGTCCTACATATGTGCTGAGGTTATAACGTTATCTGCCCCCCACCCTCCCCACCGTAGCATGAGCAAGAACATGGAATTAGATGAAGCATATGCTGCGGTGCATTTTGCGATTTTTACCATACGGGCAGAAAATCATTCACCTGATTTATTCAAGCTGATCCAAAGCTGTCTGCAGGAGAAAGTATTAAATGAGAATACAATATCATAATTAAGAGCTGACAGTGACAAATCTTGAAAAAGGGAGGGCTCGTCCGGGATTTGAACCCGGGACCTCTCGCACCCTAAGCGAGAATCATACCCCTAGACCAACGAGCCGCATGCATTACCATCCACATCATAGCTTTCTCATCTAACTCTACATGCCACGTTGCATGGATTTTTCTGCTGTCTGTAAAACTTTCTGAGAAGTGCTGTGGGCTTGTCTTGTAGTTGACTGCCATCTAGAGGCGCTTCATTGTACTGCAACAGGCTCCATTTCTCCCAAGGCCACACAGCAGAGCCCTCTTATTATTATTATCTAAATCTACCTTCTATGAAACTTAATTTCAGGTTTGAAACAGCCTGATTAACCCAACGATTTTCTTCCTCCACATATATATATATATATATATATATATATATATATATATATCGCAAGATACGTTTGCACAGTTGCAGCCCCATGGTGTAACCATTATTATTTAGGTTACCGTACTGGATTTGAATTGTGAGACGTAAATTTGGAGCTGTAGATTATGGTCAGAATAATTATGTCTGATGCCAGGATGTGCATGTACTTTGTAGTGAAAAATGAGAAAATGAGATTAAAGTTTATTAATTAACACAGGGTTGAGCCATTTTACTTCTTTCCATATTTTCGTACAGAAGAACCACACGGCCTTTCATCAGCTACACAGTTCACTGTAACCGCAGACAGGTGAAGCATCGGTACATAACAACCTCCTGGAAAACATTATTATTATTATTTTTTTACCAACTATCAATTACATTTTGAGGCGAGTGTGAACATAAAGGAAGGGCTCGTCCGGGATTTGAACCCGGGACCTCTCGCACCCTAAGCGAGAATCATACCCCTAGACCAACGAGCCCTGTGCACAAGCAAAATTTCTGAAATGTTTATGCCACGTAGGTCAGACTGTTCCTGTTTCCTGCCACTGTTTTCCAGATTTCTTCAAACGTTCACTGTCACTGAGTGCTCTCTGGAGGCCGTTTATGGTACTGCAGCCAAATTAAATCAAACCAAGTCTCGTGTATGTAATCAATATGCATATATATATATATATATATATATGTAATAGGTAGAATAACCATTTACAGATTCAGGTTTTCACATTAAAAATATAATAAACTTGGTGTGATATATTTTCTGCTGAATTTACTGAATAAACGTCAGAATTATTAATTAATCAGGTACTCAAAAGTCTTCTGATATAAGTGATATGAATCTTCTATTTCAGTGTAGGCTATTTTATATAAGGAATTGCATATACTATAATAGAATATTTTGTGTATAAACTGGTAAAAAAAAAAAGATTTTATTTAATAAGTAAATGGGAAAGTGTCCGTTTCCGAAGACTTCTTCATATTTATGCAAATATCCTGTAAATCCAGTTTTAAAAACAGTCCTGTTCAGTAATTTACTGCTCTGCCAGCAGTGACCTAAAAAAATAAAATAAAGTAGAGTATACTCAAGAGGACTAGCTATTCAAATTCCATGTAAACACCATCAAACCCGGAGCTTTTAAGGGATGTTTAGTCTGTGATCCACTCACGGCCTCACAAAAAGGACTTTTTATTGCATTTTCTAGTCACACCATCAAAAGAAAGCCATCAGCTTATAAAAATAAAACACAGCGGTCTACACTTCTGGAAATATCTCCAAACACAGGTGAAACAATATACATTTCCCATATAACACCCACTTACACAGTATGACATTATTCCCCTTTTTTTTTTTTTATTGATATATATATATTTTTAGTTTCCCATATTTATTTTTTGGACATAAACTTAACGATGAGAAAAAGGCAACATGCAGGTGATAGCAGCACATTTAAAACGCATACAAAAATTCAGACAGAACGTTGAACACAACATGTCGAGACACACGGAGACATTTTAGACACCTGAAAAAAACCCACAAAAAAAAACAACAAAGACGAATGCTTTAGAGGTAGCGCTCAATTTTTAACGTCAGAAGGAGACAACAGTGTTTACTGTAATAAAATACCCTTGAGATATACTGTCGTCTTTATTTTTGAAGAGAAAACTGAAGGCGTCGCCCGTCACTTTGGTATAACAGGATTGTTTTGTTTTTTTATTTGTGAATAATGACGACAAGAGTTTCGCATAGATTTTGAAACCTCCAATAGTGGCATGGAGAATGTTTGATCATTTGCAGAGAATCTCAGAGTAAAAATGGCATTTTTGCTCTCGACTGTTTCAAGTTGTATGAAGAAGAGCTTCTTCTGTGTGTTGAAATGATACCAAATTACCACATTCGGGTTAAAAAAACAACCAAAAAAAACCAAAGCTGGTATAAACATGGTTTTTCTGTGCGAGAACCTGCTCCTACATCCACTAATCGAAACTACTGCCACATGTAACACACCCTAAAACCCCCGTACACAGAATTTAAAGTGCGTTTCCCCTCTTTCCTTGTGAACATCCCAAAATCGAAATCCTTTTTTTTTTTTCTTCCCCCCATTTAAATAAATACTGTCCGCAGTTTATCATGCTGTCACCAAACGAGACATTTCAACTGTTTGGTTTTTTTGTTTGTTTTTTTTTCCTGGGAATCACTTTTTCAAAGGTCCTTTCTGCACTGAATTATTTCTATGATCCTTGAACTAGAACCTTCTATCCCGACAGCTCACTTTGAAAGACTGATCAGGTGGACGCCTAAACAGTCCCGGTCACATAATTAAGAATAACGTGAGGTGAGAGGCATGCTGGGATAGCACCAAAAAAAACAAAAAAAAAAAAAGTGTCCGTGGGCACCTGTTTTTCTGGTGTACAAATATTATCATATCAAAAAACAAAAAAAACAATCCGAGGAATAAAGATCCTAACAAGAAGGTGCAAATTCTAAAGAGGGAGTGAGAGTTGGGAGTATTTTTTTTTAATCTCACTTTTGGTTATACTTCTATCATAAAATGCTTTAGTGTGTGTGTGTGGGGGGAGGGAGGGGGGGAGGGGGGGGGGGACGGGCACACGGCTTGTTCAACCAGACAGAACAGAAACACACCGGAGACAGGCTGTTGCTGCCGTGTGGACTTTTTAAAACAGTTCATTCAGGAGATGTAAAATGTCTTTGTTTTTTTTGGTGTGTGTTTTTTTTTTTTTTTTTTAAAAAGGCCTGTTAAGAGGACCAGGGTGAGGCGAGGAGAACTCAGACCACAGAATCAGATCCAGAGGGAGGGAGTGTGAGTGGTGGTGGTGGTGGTGGGGGGGGGGGGGGGGGCAAGGCTGCGCAGGTAGAAAAAGAAGTGGACCGGGTGGGGAGTGGGGTGGAGTTATAGAACCTTCTGCAGGATGGCGTTGGGCACTTCCAGAGTCTCGTCCTTCACCAGGACGATGTCATAAGAGTCCAGATATTTGTCCAGTCGCTCTTCCACCTGCGGAGGGACAAAACGTTAAGAGGACAGTTAGAAGATGTCGTGAATCTCACTGCAGCTGGCGACAAGGGAAAAAAAACACAAGTCGTGCACCAACAATGTTTTCACTTTTGAAATGGTGATTACTTGGGAACTGTATGTTTCGCAGTGAGACACAATTTCGCCTTGTGCCAGAATTCTTAAAAAAAAGGTCCCAGATTCTATAAATTTCGATTTCTATGTTTTATTTTTTACTGACCAGCCTTTAATGTGGAATAAAAACACAGAGCAGTGGAGCTACCAAAGCTACAAGACCAAAGAAAGCCTGTGGTTGGCCCCGGGGGTGTGTCACTCAGAAAAGAGTCAGCCAATCAGTAGAGAGGATGATAAATATCAACGCATCTTTAAGAGAAAGACACAAAACAGCCCGTTCTTAACAGAAAAAAAAAAACCTTAAGAGATTAGATGTAAAACTATGTTGAGATAGTTTTTAAGTACGTAAAATTAAAAAATATAAATATATCTTCTTGGGCGTACACTTAGACAAATTAAAATTAAGACTTAAAAATGTACAAATACGCATATAATAAAATAAGATAGATACAAATAATTTTGTAGAAAAAAAATAAGAGCAATGAATGAATACACACACAAACTATATACACAATATTTAACATGCAAACAAAACAACAGGAAAGACTAAAATAATGGACCTTTAAAGTCACACAAAAAAAGCTGCTCATCAGCAGCCAGCCTGAACAGAAGGCTTCAGTTCTCTCAACAGCCTCAGATACGTTCAGTTGTTTCCTTTATTCTCAGCGCAGCTCAATTATCACCCCCCCCTCTCTCTCTCTCTCTCTCTCTCTCTCTCCCCCCCCCTCCCCCATCTTCAGTTTATTTTTTCGGATGACTCGAAACTCCCGAATTCAACTACTCAAGGCCCGTTTTGTATGTTTGGGGATCCGGTCGTACCTTGTCGTTGAGGAAGCCGATCTTGAGCATGTTCTCCACGTTGGGTACGCCGTCGGCCATGCTGAGGTCCCCCAGCGAGTCGCCCATCAGGATGATGTTGCAGTACTCCTTCAGCTGCTTGAAGTACTCCGTGTTCCGCAGGGCGCTGTCGTGTTTGTTGTACACGTGGATGAGCTCGCCTTTGAACCCCCTCAGGACGCCCTGCGACGCAAAAGTCAGATCGTGTTATTTCCGTTCGTCTGAAGTCGTGAGGTTTCTAAAAAAAAAAAAAAAGGTTTTCGGGAACTCACGTTGTCGTCGAAGTCCATGAAGTTGGAGACCACCTTGACGTTGGGGTGGTAGACGCCCGCCTGCCGGATGATCTCCTCGAGGACGTCGCCCAGGCCGGCGGAGAAAATGAAGACGGGCACGTTGTGCTGCTGCAGGCGGTCGAAGAACTGCTCGAAGCCTTCTCTGAAACACAACGACGGCGTTGAAGGCTCGGTCGCGATCGATCGGTCTCGGGATTCACGCGTATTCACACACACACACACACCTTCACCCCCCCCCCTCCCCCAGGTACACATACCTGAGCGCGGCGTTGGACTCTCGCACCGCCTCCGGCAGCTTGTCCTTCTCTAGCCGCTGCTCCACGAGGAGCGTGTGGGACTTGAAATACCTGCAACACACACACACACACACACACACACACACACACACACACACACACACACACACACACACACACACACACACACACACACCTGTAAGCCTGCGATTTTCTTTCGACTTTTTTTTTTTTTTTTTTTTTTTTTTAAATCAGATCTGCAGATTAAATCCGTCGTTAAAGCTTTAGCCGAGGTCAAACCCGTTTCTCTCCTCGAAAGATCTCGAGAAAGTCCTTCACGTATATATTTATCTTTATTTATTTATTTTATTTTTTTTATTGATCGAGTCTATTTGACTGTTGTCATATGTTGTCTCTGTTGTCTTTTAAATGTAAATAAATTTTACTTGACAAACATCTTTACAAAAAAGGTAAAGTCTCACATCTCCAGCGACACAAGAAAGAAAGCGGTCGCGCGTGTGTGTGTGTGTGTGTGTGTGTGTGTGTGTGTGTGTGTGTGTGTGTGTGTGTGTGTGTGTGTGTGTGTGTGTGTGTGTGAGACTTACCACTCCACCATGAACGGGTATTTCTCCTCCATGGTGAGGTTAGGGTCGATCTCGATGGGGTAATACTTATTCTTCAGCTGCAGCAGCTTCTGCCGACACTCGTCCGTTACCAGTTTGCAGTTATCGATGATATCTGTGTGGCGACGACGAAAACAACAACAACAACAACAACAACGTGAGATCTACGATTAAAAACTGCTCAAACACTCGCGTGACGCAAAGAAGCGCCCGGCGCCGTCTCGCTGCTACTCACTGTGACACGTCGGACAGCGTTTGCCGTTGACGGCGAATTTGCTCAACGTCATGTCGAAGTCTGTGATGATCTGAAACGGTCCGAGGAAATACTTTGTTTAAGCACAGAAGGAAAAGATGGTGAAACAGACGATAAAATAAACAAAGGACACGATTATTATTATTATTATTATTTATGACATCCCTATGTAACTAAATGAATACTTTTTTGGGCATTTCATTCGATCTATTACGTTACTTTTGTAGTATGCAGGTGTACATATCGTGTTTGTGCGTGATGTTATGGTTTTGTTTGCATTTGTTGCCGTTATGTGAATTTTTTTGTTTAATAAATAAAAACAATTTAAAAAAAAATAAATAAAATTTAAATACATCACGGGGAAGCTAGAGGCAACTGAGGGGAAATCCTTCTAATCAGCTGGTTTAAGTGGATCAGCTCCTGAGATGTTTTTTTTTTCCTAATTACTGCAGCCTCGTGCACTTCAAGACCAGCAGGCGGCGCTGTTTTCCACCAAAACACTGCTTTGGTGTGTTGTTGTGTAATACCTGTAGTTTGGGAGCTCCTCCTTTGATGAGGCCACAGATGATCTGCTCCACCCTCTCCGGGTCCCTCATGTGGACCGTCGTTTTCTCAAACTGAGGCATCTGCAGGGACACAGAGAAAGAGAGAGAGAGAGGGAGGTTGTTGTTGTTGTTGTTGTTGTTGTGGACTAGCGTTTAAACTTCCTTCAGATGGACAATTGTCAAACAGGAGAGCTGTAAATCAAGGTAAGGATAATTCTGTATTCTGTATGGCCGATTCAGCTTGAAGAGATTCCTGCCTGAGGGGTTTATCTCCGGTCAGAGTTCTCTGGTACGAGGAGGAGGAGGAGGAGGACGACGACGACGAAGAGGAGTTGAGCTCGCTCTGAATTTGGACGGAGATCAAATTTGCCCCCGTGGATGTGTTACAGTAAGTATCGAGGGACATTAAGACTTCACGTCCTGGCTTGAATTCACCCACGCACTCGGTGGGAACTAAGATTACCGACACACACACACACACACACACAGAGGGGGGGGGGGGGGGGGGGTCAGGGTCACGAAACAGTCGACGTTTGGAATCTGTCAGTGTTGCGTAACAAGATGGACGGACACACGAGACACCCTGCAGAGAGGAGACGAACTCCTTGTAACTTCATCTCTTCGACATCGGCGCCGCCCGGCCGTAAAAGTGGACGAGACTGTTTTCAAAGTCTCACATTCCTCCACGACTTTTATGCAACACAGCAGCACAGGGATATAAAAAAAAATAAAAAAAAAAAAAGAGTTTGCATCCAACAGAAGTGTTTGTTAATTTTGTCCTTTCAGATCTACAATAAACTAGGAAAACCTCAGTAGGTATGTGGGTTGAAAAGGACATCAATTGATTGTAATCGAGTTATTCAGTCAGAAATCCGCATCGTAAAAAGTATAAATTTTAAGATTTAGGTTGTTTTACCTCCCGAGGCCAAATGTTTTTTCTCCAACAGGAACAGGAGGGTCAATGAGCGAATTGTTTGTGCTAAGATGCTAAATTAGCCTGTTATGTAATATTATCGCTCGAGTTACACCATTATATCAGACTACTTAGTCGGGAGGAAGTATGTTAAGCCGGGTCGTGACGTGACTTTGTACCAAAACCCCTGAGTTGCAATGAGTATGTCGTGAGAAGGCCAATTCACCAACTGAGAGGAAGTTAGTATTTATTTTTTATTTTTTTAATTATTTTGAGCAGAAAAGACAGTGTTGCAGCAGTTAAAAAAACAAAAACAAAATGTTTTGAGGACAAAACATTAAAAGGCATAGAATGAGTTCATGGGCCAATGATGGTGAAGGTTCATTAAAGCTGGAGGAATATTATTTTGTAGGTATTTGTGATGTGATTTGGACACTTTTTTTTTTTTGGACGAGTGAAAGTTATTTGTGAAACGCAATCAACTGAATAACTAACCCCCCCCACCCCCCACCCCCACACCCACACACACGACTTCCACTTATATAATCAGCATTCGACTTCTCAGCACCTCATAAATGACTGTGATCCCACAGACACAACACAAACTAAAAATAAACCTCAGCTTCTTTATTATCTGCTCTTTAATAAGCCTCACGCACTCAATCTACTCACGCAACTTCTTAAATTTCACACCTGTTGAGTAAAACATTGTTTTTGTGTCCAAAAAAAAAAAAAAAAAATGCTGTAAAAGTCTTTTTTTTTTTTTTGGGACTGAAAAAAAAAAAAACCTGCCTTTTGTTTTTAAAAGGAAAAAAAGGTTTTGAATGGAGCTATTTAAACACGCTGTGCATTTACAGGCATTTCTAACTTACAAATATCTACCTGTAGTTTCGAGAAGCTGAATGTGGTACAGAATAAAGTGCTCCATCTCGCTCCTCTGACCAATATATTAAATATGTATTTCACAAGATTTAATGGACTTTGGCAGATTGCAGTATTACAATCGCATACACACACACACACACACACACACACACACACACACACACACACACACACACACACACACACACACACACACACACACACTTACCTTCGGGTCTGTTGTCTCAGCTAAAACAAGAGTGAAGAAAAGATTGTGTGGCCGCGGACGGCTTTTATATCTACAGCAACAGTCGGGAGGAAGGGGGCGTCGCCTAAAAATAGATTAGACAACATGACCCCTCCCCCATCACAGAGAGGCCGTCTCTCACACACACACACACACACACACACACACACACACACACACACACACACACACACACACACACACACACACACACACACACACGGTCCACTATAAATAGATGTTCGAATGGGGCCAGTGGAGGAAAAAAAAAAAGTGTTTGTAACCTACCCTTGTTCCAGTAATGTGACCTTTGACCCCTTTGAAAAAGGAGCCTTTAAATAAATCAATTAGATGTGGTGGACTCGTTTCAGGTGTACTACTGCTGAGCACGCACATTGTTTGACACTGACACACACACCATAAATAGCTTGCGTGAAAGGTCACCGGGGGTCAAGGTTCAGCATGCGCATCGGGCTGTTTGGGCCAACAACATGACACACGTCAGCTGACACGCATGCCTATCTGTGTGTGTGTGTGTGTGTGTGTGTGTGTGTGTGTGTGTGTGTGTGTGTGTGTGTGTGTGTGTGTGTGTGTGTGTGTGTGTGTGTGTGTGTGTTATGCTGGTCTTTGCGCTGCCGCTTTAATATCTGGGTCACACAGATGCGGCATTTGATTTGATCTGGTTAGACTTGGTTTCACTTTTTTTTTTATATATATATATTTAAACGAGGAAAAACGAGTAAACAAATTCATTTTGTTGTCACTCTACTATTGAAAAGGAACCTCCGGCGGCTTCTGACCAACGACACCAAACTTCAGGTCGATATTTCTGTGGAACTGAAGTCCATTCACTGACTTTTTAACTCTCTTTAAATGGAGCTGTTGGGTGTTGCTAGGGTTTAATAACAGTAGCTGTATTTATTTATTTTGTTTGTTTTTGCGTATATAGTTTGTGTGTGTGTTTACATTGCTCTTATTTTTTTTTTTTTTTCAAAAATAATTATTTTAAAATGCTGTGGCAACTACATTTCCCCACTGTGGGATTAATAAAGTCTAAGTCTAGTGTTTTTTTTTTTTAAACTATACATTTATCAATACTGTCGTTACCTACAGAACACTTTAAAAAGAGAATTAACTTGTTCTGAGGAATCAGCAAAGTTACCAGGTTAACATTTTTTCATTGATTGATTGATTGATTGATTGATTGACTGACTGGCCTTCAGAGAAAATCATCAAGACTATTTCAGATTTGTTTAAATTAGAACAAAAATCTTAGAAGTGGTATCAAACGCGAGGAAAACCTTGCAAACGAACGCACCATTATTAAATCTGTCACATTATCACACGTGATTAAGATTATAATTCACACGACTGGTCACCAGTAAACTTCAGATTACTGTCAAAACCAGGGACACAAACCGGGGAAATGAGAAGCACGTTGAGCTTTTCCTGTCTAATTCTTAAAGTCCGTTCACAGGTTTCGTGAAGCGGGTCGAGGCTGAAGGATTATTGATATCAGTGATCGAGAGAACATATAAACAATCTGTTGCATAAAAAGAATTTTGCACAACACTGACATTTCGTCCCTGACCCTGTTTTTTTTTTTTTTTTTTTTTTTTGCTGAGCAAGGCTTCGGCTCCATGCCGGTCTGTGCCGTCGGAGCTGTTGCTGTAAGACGGAGGAGACCGAAACACGAGACGACCTCGTCCTCTTTTTTTTTTTTTCTGCTGACATCGGCCGCTTCGCGCACTACGACTCCCCGAGGTTTTTAGGTCGACGCCGCTCCGATTACACTTCACCACAATAAGAAGAAGAAGAAGAGGTCGGGCCCGCAGAGACGCAAGCGACAGCAAATTCCAGATTTACAAGAAAAAAAGGAGCCGTGATCGTTTTGTTTAGTTGTGCGGCATTCACCCAAAATATTCCTCCTCCTGTTCCAATAAAATCCTGTTTTCTTTTGCATCTCGGGTGAAATGCCTGATTTAACAAAGCCAAAAGACAAAACCCTGTTTGAGAAAAATGTAATACAGCACAAATAAATACTCATGTAATTAACTCTACCGTGAAATGTAAAAAAAAATTTAAACAAAATTTTTGAGGGGGGGGGGGCATCCGTTGCATTTTTAACATGAAATCAGGTTTATAATAAAAATCTGGGGTTTTAAATTTCAGCCTTGACGTCCCAACTACCAGCAGCTTGTGAACAGAGATTCAAAAATGAGTCGATTAATCAGTCAGTTAATAGACAGAAAATTAACCACCAACTATTTTGATGATCAATTCATCGTTTTGAGTCTTTTTTTTTTTTTTTTTAAAGCAAACAAAACCACTAAAATTCTCTCGATTGCGGCTTCCTAAATGTGAACATTGATCATAAATTGAATATCTTTCGGTTGTGGGCTGTTTATTGGGACAAAATAAGACTTCACAGGCTGCACCTTTGGCTTTCGGGGAAAAATTAGTCGACATTTTTTTCGTCAAAACGATTACTGGAGAATGAAAGTGATTATCTGCAGCCCTTCTTGCCATGTAGGACTTCATAGATTATTTTCGGGCCACAATCTAACTAACAATTTACACCGCTCGTTTTTCTGCTCTCTCTCCTCAGATTAGCTCTGGAAAGTTTGCAACGCCGACTGTGCAGTATGACGACAACGTCTTACGTGTGGAAACAGCAGTTTTATCCGTCTATGTTGACAACGATGTAAACTTTCAAGATCTTCATCACAAAAAAACAAAAACGAACTAACAGCTCTCCAGAAGCTTCAGTTCTTGTTTGATTTCCGTTACAAAAGTCACTGCAGAACACGGAAAGTCTTCGTATAAGACTTGCTGACTTTTCTACCGGCCGTCAAAGAGCCCGTTTGGCCCTCCTCTGAAATCCCGCCTCACGTACGGAGGTTACCGAGAGGTTCGGCCTGCTGTGACCCAGCCTTGGCCTGCTGAGGTCAGAGGTCATCTGCTGAGGTCAGAGGTCATCAAGGACCTGAGCGTTTTCACCCGAAAAAAAAAACAAAGTGCCCAAAGTTCAGGTCATTTGCAGGGAACGTTTTCTCCCTCGGACGCCTTCGGAGCGTCGCGGCAGGAACTCGGCGTTGACAGCTTGACCCTGAAGGGGCGAATTCACCGAGCTCGACCTCACAGCTGCCTTTTGTTACTGCTGGTATTTTTTTTTTTTTTTTTTTTTTGCACCTGGCGAGTGTAATTTTACCTCTTTTTACACCTCGAGAGGATAGAAATAGGAATTTGAGCCTTATTGTGTTTTTTTGTTTTTTTTTAACGTCAACACTATCATCGTTTGAAGGGACTGGGCAGCCGCTGTCTCGTAATGACTTTCTAATGTCGTCGAAGGCGTTTCTGTTCCAACCGCCTGCAGACCGATTACTGAACAACAGCAGCTGAATCGGGTAGGATGCAGATTTTTGTTTGTTTTGGTGATTATTGCGATGAATTTCGTGGCGGATTTTCTCACAAATTCGCGATTTCATTTGCAGCGTTTTAAGCGAGATTGTTTGCGGTAAAATTGTGGGAATTAAAAAAAAAAAATTTAAAAAAAAATATTCCAAGTCGAGGTGGGTAAAAAAGACTCGACTTTTTTTGTAAGCACTACCTGATAAAGAATAATATGTAAGCACTTCCTGTGACATTAATCATGCTGCACAAAACAGAAATAATTTAGTTTTAAACTTTTTTATTTTATTTATCCATCTAACAGGTGTTAAAGAAATACTACAGACTGTAACATGTTGTGATGGTAGGAGAGGCCTGAGTATGATTAATGCGTCACATCGGCCCTCCTTCGGTTTTCTATTTCCACACCCCAGCTGCCATGGTTGTCATGGTGACTGCCATCTCTTGCTAATGATAACAACGTATGTCTGCCAGAAGATAAACCTGCCCACGTTATAGACATTTTTTAGGACTCCTTTCTTGTTGATCACTAACGAAGAACTAAGAAATGCCCCAAATATTGATTTGCTGGGCCAATTCATTTAATCAAATATTGAATGCATTTTTTTTCCCCGTGCATTTAGGGAACCATGTTGTGAGAGATTTTTGTGAGAACTTTTGCGTTTTACCATCAGCGATGTTCAGTGACTACCGAACACAAATGGTGACATTTTAAATTACAGAAAACATTGGAATTCTTCCTAACAATGAGACGGCAATTTCTTAAATTAAACATTTAAAAAAATCCACAAACAAATCAGGGGTTCACACCGTATCGTCATTACAGCCAATTCTAGTACAAAACTCCAGTAAGCTGATATTGTTTTAGTCTTTTTTTTTTTTTTTCCTCGCTGCAGAAACAAATCATATCTTGTTAAAATAACCAGAAATGTGTTCAAGCGCAGCTCGAAAAGTAACAGAAGTGAGGTTTGGTAGATGTGGAAAGGAGGAAAAGTTGCTCTGTTCTGCCCCCTAGTGGTCAGCATAGCATTTACACAGAGGACTGCAGGTATGAACCTAATGGCATATAATATACGGAGGCATCACGTATCATCTGAAATAAAAATGAGTGTTTGAAGAAATGTGTGCAATAATTATGCAGATACGTGGGGAAAAAAAAAAAACGAGTGCTGGCACTACATTTGAAACTGTTGATGAATGTGAAGTTGGATATTTGTAACCATTTGGAGACTAAATTATAAATGAATCAATAAGGAACACGATGAATCAGCCACAGCACGATCACGTGTATGAAAAATACATACAGATGATCCACATTGTGAGTCAGGCTGACTATACGGAGCCGCTGTGACTAATAGGACTCTGAACCAATGTAAGATTAACATGTCAACATGACCTTTGGTTATCTGATCCTGTTTATAGACAACACACCTGTAATTAAAGAGAAAGAACCCGATCCGGATCGCACCAAACTATCGACTGAAACATTATCACGAGGAATCTGAAAACTCAAGAATAATCATATTAATCTGGTCACTCACAAATTACTTATTCAATCTGCTGAAATGGCAGAAACTGTCATCCAATAACCCCCCCCAAAAAAAAAACTTGGTCCAAAAAACAAGAAGCAGCTTCGCAGAGATTTTAGTCGCAAGCTGATCTCCAGGGCTGAGAGACAATTAATGAAATACAACGGAGATGCATGCCGAGCAGAACGGGACAAACGAGCCTAAAATAGACATTTAGACGTGCTGGAGTTCACCTTTAAATCACAGCGTTTATATATTCAGTATATTATTGTCCACTTGAGAGAGACACTAAACTCCAGGTTCTTTCTGTACGTAGGCGTACGGAGACTAATGTAAACCACTTAGGATTAAAGTGCCGGCCAAATGAATGTCATAGAATATGTTTGGAGATTTATAATAATTTTACCGGACTGAGGTCCAGTGTGATTACTTCTATTTAACTAATGGGATTGTTGAAATGTTTGTTCAGTTCTACAGCTGAATTTCAACAGCAGACAACTGAATAATCTTCTAAAACACAGTCGACGCGGCAGTGAGAGTCTGCGACGAAGCTGCTGCTTTATTTAAACCAGAAACAGTTTGCTTTGCATTGAAATACAAAAAACACGTGGAGGGTGAAATGTTTTCCTGACAGTAAGCTGGCTGAGCGTATCATAGACGATCTGATTTATACGTTTGGGTTTCTGAGGATACTCGGCGGTAAAAATCCAACCAGTTTTATAGCGCGAATGTTTTTGGTTTCTCCAACAATTGTGTCGTTTTCTTGCTGTTCTGTTAAATCAACTTTCCCTCCGTGCAGGATTGAGATCTTCTTATCGTTACGAGCGAGTGAACGGACGGCGAGGGAGAAGCGGGAGTATCCGGGGAATGTGAAGGTCACGCTGGTAAGAAGGAGGCTTCTCGTTACAAATTAACACTGCGTGACAAAAGCCGAAGTGTTGTTTTTTTTTTTTTTCGTCGACGAAGAAATGAACATGCCGGTCTTCCGTCGTGCCTAAAGTATTTCTGAAATTGCACAGATAAGAGGTTTTTTTTTTAAGGTTGTAGCACGACGCGAGAGATGCAAAACTGCCCCAAGGACAAAAAAAAACAACAAGGAGTTGTAGCCGTGTGTTGTTGTTTTTTTTGGACTCCTGGAGCGCAGAGCGGATGTCTGTGTTTCCTCCACGGCGACGAGCATCGTGGAAAGCAGATGGTCACAAGTTCCCGTGCTGAGGGGTCACGACAGGAAACGGTTTGTGTGCAGCTGCCGCAGTGGCTGCTTCATCCCAAAAATCAACATCCAGTTTCATTCTCTCTCCACAGGACTGGATTAGTAAAAGACAAAGAGTTCTTGCCTTGTAACTTGGCTGGTGTGTTGTTGTTGTTGTTTTTTCATTTTTCCAAGCCTGACTTTTGTCGATCACAAAAAAAATGATTTCATGAGTTAATTCTCTTCGTTGTTGTCAGAATGACCAGAAAATAACCGGTTGAGCAAAATTCATCCGGCAATTTCTATAATGAATTACGATTATTATTAAAGCTTCTTGAGTAAAAAAAAACAACAACAACAACAAAAAAATGATCATCTGCTGCGTGTGGACATTTGTTGTATACCAATGACTCATGTGTCCTACAGTCAACAACGAAGAGACATGTTGTTGTTGTTTTGTTTTTTTTAAATCACTCAAACCTTGATATAGAACATTTTCTCCATGGTTCGTGTGGGATGTTTGTGCTTTAAGGGGCCGACGTGATTCCAGTCAGACTGGTTTTTAGAAAGCGGGACTCGAGTGCAGGTTGTGCTACTGCAGCTTTGCGTAACCTGCAATGGTTCCTGTTCCAACAACACGACAGCACGAAGCCGTTTCCACGACGGTGGCGACACGGTCAGCCAGCCGTCGCAGCTTGCAGGTCTCACGCAGAAAAGCCGCTGCTCTTTTTGTTGAAGAGAAAGCTGGCTGGTGACCTCTAAATAACAGCTGCTGTTTTAAGGGAAACATCCGCGCACGCGCAGAGCATCGGCGTCAGCGCGTTCGTGTGAAGACGACGGCAGCACGGCGCACCATTTCCGGTCGTCATTTTCGCAATAACGGTGGAAACGTGTTTCGGCGTCCCGTGGGTGTTTTGCAACGGCGTAAGACACAAAGCGTGCATTGCTGTAATGAAAACGTACTTAATAATTTACCGGTTCGAAACATTCGACATTTTAAAACACCTAAATATTTGGCACTTTTGAAAAACCTCCGACAGCCAAAGTGTAAATGCCCAAAAAAAAGCTAATATTATCGATTAAAAAAAACAACAAAAAAAAAAAAACAGCGTATGATTATGTCCTCTAATATCTAACCCATTTAAACTTTAAAATACAAAGGGGAACAGCCACTCTGAAAGTCGAAGCGTTTGCGCCTATTATTTTGAAATCCTGACTTCGCAACTTCCTGTTTCTTACCTGCCTCGCGCCATCTTAACGCAGCGAGAAGTGAACAGTTTAACTTACCATCTCTATGATCCGGGTTTTCTTGCCCGCTCGTTTCTTCTTGGCGACGATGTACTGGGCCAGAACCACGCCGCCGAAAAGAGCGCACACGCTGGCGCTGGCCGCCGCTCCGACCTTCACTACGGCCGTCCTGTCCATGACGGGTCCCGCTAATTCACCGACACCAACCAGCCCGCCGCCCAGAAAGTCCCGTCCTTCCTCCCGTCAACAGCCGCCTTCCTACTGGTGCGACCACGCAGCCAAAGATCGTCTATGCCGAACAGGACCCGTCACTCCGTATCGATACTTACCGCCCTCCAAAGGACGCCGCTCAGCGACGAAAGTCCAAATCTTTATAAGCAGACATTTTCAGATTAAACTCCCCCTCATCACATTTTATGAAGGTGTTCCTTTCACTCGTTCAATTTTAGTTAAATAAATCCAGAGCCCTCTGTTTCTGTGTTCATGACCATACAATACACATCAACATATATATATATATATATATGTTGACTGTGTTTATTGGTTTGTTGTATATAATATATAGAGATATTTAATGTACTGTATATATACTGTATGTACTGTGCATTTTATATTTTATATTTTATATTTTTTATTTTATTGCTTTTCTATTATATTATTCTATTCTATTATTATTTTTATTCTATTGTTTCTATTATTGCTCCTGTATGTATGCTGCTGTGGTGAAAAAATTTCCCCTCGGGGATTAATAAAGTATATACCTACCTACCTACCTACCTACCTACCTACACGCCTGTATGCTTCTGAGGCTTTTTCAGCCCTTTTATTTCCCCCTTTTTCACGATAATTTCAAAATAGAAGACCACAAAACTAACTTCATTACCCAAATTACCAAAAGATAACCAATGCAAACACTGGGTTTAGTGGGTCTAGTGATGATGGTCTTGTCACTCCCTTTAAACTACGTTAAAAAAAAAAATTATTTGTATGGAGACTTGGTTTGATGTTGCATCTCATCAAAATATCCTTTCCTCATTGAGCATATTAAACTATTCAGATCGGTTTTTAAAGGAAACATACTTGTGTACCTTTACTTTGGTAGTTTTCAATGCAATAAATCACATGATGAGTCTGATATACAGTTAAATTTGATAAATTAATGCTATGGAATTCTAATATGTACCATATATCATGTATTATGTGTAAATTCATCTTCTATAAAGGTTTTGTTGTTGTCTGTGTTGTTTAACGGCACAAAGAGACGCTACTCTCTGGTAGTGTCTGAGTTTCGATTCACCGGTAACTTCGTTAACTTGTTCCTAACAAAGTAATGAATGAAATTGCAAATCAGTAAAAAAAATCAGGGGATGCAATGTATGTAAGTAGCAGGAAAAGTATTAGATTCCCATGCTTTAAGTTTTAACATTGTTAAATCATCGAATCGTCTTTTTTTGGTTTTTTTTTCCCCTTTTCCACAGACACGAATAAACAAGACCAAACTTTAGGAGGACAAGAGAGACAGTTAATGACAATGTGTCCCTGTTCTTACTTGATTGAATCATGTTCTCAATAGACAATCTTTGTCTCGTGTAATCAGTTGGCCCCCTGACGTCACCGGCCACTCCTTTAGTGGGGTGCGGAGATGTAATACTCCAATCTTTTAGCTCACAACTATCGACTTAAATGTACCACCATTTCAATATGGACATAATCATTATGGGTTATTTTCCAAAATAATATTTAGGGAGTGACAGAGACCGTTTGTGGCTTTTAGAAAATGAACCTGTAACCTCTTGACCCTCGAATTGATCTGCAGTTCAAGAAAAAAATACAGATACATAACAGAAAACACATCACAATAGTCAAAAGAAAAAGTCATATTTATTGTATGTCATGCTGCGTCTCGGCATTTAGACATGGAACATTTTAAAACCTTGGAAAGAAAAATGAAGCTAATTTAAGGATTTACAAATCATGTCAAGAGGGAGAATTTAGAGCTTTGAATAAGATGTGCGTGTGCGTGCGTGTGCATGTGCGAGTGTGTGCGAGTGTGTGTGTGTGTGTGTGTGAGGGAACGTCAGGACAACAAGTCTTGTGACTGGCTTGCAGCACGGCGACAGCGCTGGAATGCATTACGAGTAAAGTCATTATGGAAGCATAGAAAGCTCTGTGGTGTGACGATAAATGACAGCAGCATCTCAGAGCTGTCCGGTGATGGGAGGGAAACCTTCCAGACTACTGACAGAGAGTCACATGAGACCCAGGTCCTTTCCACCGGTCCCTTGAATTCCAAGTTGAACCGGGTGACTGGGTTTGTATGAGTGGCAGCATTACTTACTCATAGTGTTTGGGAACTTCAGTCTTTAACTGGTATAATAGATACTGTACCACATACGATGGAAATGATCATGTTCATTATTACATATTCAACTTTTGAAGACCACTGAGGTCAATTCAGGGTGTCAAGGTCAAACAACCAGATTCAGTTAAATGGTAATAAAACTGATCGACAGTTTAAAAATAAAAACAGTGAAATGTTGTGATGCTTTTGATTTTGATTTTTCTTAAAGAACAACAAGCTACACGTGTAACACACATGCTCCCACCAATGTGCAGTTTTCTTCATCGTCACCATCATCATCTCCAAGTCTGTGCGTCTGTGCGTGCGTGTGCGAACAGTAACTACTCCACAGGTCGGATTCCTTTGGCCTCCTCCATCTGCCTCAGGGTCTCGTCCCACTGAGTGAACTGCTTGGACAGCAGGAACATCTGCCAATCAGAAGTCAGGGGTCAGTGGGTGGAGCTTTGTCCCAGCAGTTATTTATATTATTATTAAGAGGTAGATAAAAGGCTCATAGATCCAGAACTTTAGTGGTTTACAAGTTTACCAGAAAAATTACCTTAAAAATAGAAAAGCAGCGGTTTGTTTTGCTGATTCATTATTCAAGTGGGTGTATATATATATATATATACACACACACACACACTTGAATAATGAATCAGTAAAACAAACTGCTGCTTTTCTATTTCTATATATGTTATTCAATATTTTTCACTATTAATATATACATATATGTTTACGTTATTCAATATTTTTCATTACAAGCGATGAGACAAGTACAGGATGAAGTTTTTAATGGCCAAAAATGAGGTATTCCTATAATAACAAGTATTATTGTATTGTATTATGTGACCCAAAAAAAGAAAGTGTACCATTTTGTTGTATTCCTCAAAAACCTTCTTCACTTCTTGTGATTGGGTCTCACTTTGATCCTGTAAACACAAAACAACATAAATAAATAAATAAATAAAACCCAACAACAGAGAGAGAGAGAGATGGAGAAAGACAGAGAGAAGAAGATACCTGCTCTTTGATGTGAATCTGTGACAGACGCTGCAACTTGGTGGCGTGTTCGGGTACATCTGTGAACACACGCACACGCACACACACACACACACACACACAAAACAACTGTCATGTATGATTGGGTAAACATACGGGTACTGCAGCATTTTAGTTATACAACACCACTAAAAACAAAATCACTGAATAAAAGATTAAAAACAGGGAACTACAGCACTCAGAGCTGCGAGAGAGACAATAATCCACTACTTAAAGTTCACTCAATGTAAGATACAAAAAAAAAAAAAAAAAAACACTGGCTACCAAACAGGTAATGAGACAAACATGAGCTCCCTCCTTCTTAAAATAACAGACTCACCTCTGATGTAGGTGCTGTCCAACAGCGGCTGCAGGGTGTTGACCTGCTCCAGCAATGTGGCCTGAGAAAGCAAGAAGTCCTCCTCTGTGCAGACAAAACAACACAGAACAAGATGGGAGTTGGTCTCTACAGTCTCCTACGTTACGTCATTTGATTTTTGGGGACTCTCCTTGTTCTCACCAGCGAGGATGAACTCCAGCTTCATGGCATCGGGTACCGTGATGTGGTCGGTGAACTGGGGGTCCAGGTACTTCACCAGGTCTTCAACTGCAACGCAACACCAACGAAAACCATAAAAAAATAATAATAATCAAGAAACGCAGCCTAAAGTCGAACAACAGAAAAAAAATGTCCCGCAAGCGCTGCTGTGTCTTGAATTTGAGATCTTTGCAACACTTTGGCATCTCAGGTCAACATTTTAATGGTTGTAATGTTTAATGTGGCTTATGGTTAAGGTGCATAGCACTCAGCTGTAATGTCGACAGTTCTCCACCTGACTGGGACACCTTTGTGCACATCACACCCTGTTTCCCTTTCTGCTCATCTGACTATACTTCCCGTCTATTTCTACACTGAATATATAAAGAGAATAAAGACAACATGCAAAAAAAGAAAAACCGCAAGAAAAAGTTCAATATTGTAGATAAACAATAACCCTTCACGATATGATTAGTAAATTAACTACTTCAAAGTAAAGAAGTGTCCTTTTGGAGCGACTTGAACAAGATATACATGTTACATAATAATGTCACAACAAGCGTATAATCCAAAGTATAAGGGCTGATCTGATACGGCAACGTGCGACTCACTCTTCTTGTGCAGGATCTTCACTCGTTCTCTCTTGTTGGCCGTGTTGGTCAGACCTGCCTGAATCTTGCCTAAAGAATCTGCACACTGCAGGACAAAAGACGTCGATTAGATTCCACGTTAGTGACAAACAAGGGTGTCGAAAAAGTCACTAAAAACAGATGGCGTGACAGTGTGGCAACGATACCTAACATCGGACACAAACAGAAAAGTTCAAACGGTGAGCCAGTGAATGGATGGAATGACGATATTTTGTTCTCTCAAAACATTTACAATACGTTCCTCACTTACGAAGATCTCAACGGGCTCGGACAGAGTTACATCTCTAACTCTCCGGTGAGCTATGAGCCTTCAAGAACACCGAGATCATCTGCTGCCGGTTTATTGGAGGTCCCCAGCAATTCTCATTCCTTTTCTATATTTTTTTAAATGTTCCTTTATATCGGTTTTTATGTGAAACGCTGCATGTAATTCTCTCGCTGTGAAGCACTTTGAGCTGCATTTCTTGTATGAAAGGTGCTATGCAAATAAAGTTGATTATTATTACATTCAAAAGCCTACATAAGTAGGGAATTGTGTCACTTTCTCCACCCCTGAAGACACAACATCTACCAATAAACAAGCTACCCTTTTGTAAGTATTTTCACATCACATGATGCTGAGATCAGAAGTGATTCACAATGACACAACGTTGTCTTAAGCCCATCTACTATTAAACATGTTTTACTTCATATCATTATTATTAAAGCAAAGCCACACGTGTCTCATAATAGTCTGGAAAACAGAGAACTTAGTTCATTTCAGTGAGATTCAAAAACCCTCATCTGCGGTTTTAACTCTTCATTATTACGTTTTCCTGCTTGGCATTTTATTATTTTTCCTTTTTCTTTGAACGAACAGTTAATTAAACATTAACAACGGATTGAGCTACGAACTAGCCCTAGTTTGTGCATCCTGTACAAATACTACACTTTTTTTTCACTGTTGATTATATTTCACACACAAAAAAAAAAAAAACTGATTTAAAAAGACAAAACTTCAAAGCTGCTTATTGATGTCATTGACTTCGTTCAAGGTAAACAGCTAACAGAATAAAAACAAAAAAATCTGCACGAGCAGCTGCTGGATAAGCTGGAAAATATACTGCACTCGTTATTGTCTCTGTAAAAAAAACAAAAAAAACAAATTATACCACACGCCTGTATGAATAAAATATAAAATAGGGCGTTCACTCAAGACAGTGACCAGAGCCATCGTTAGCTCAGCGAAGCTAAAAGCTAACTGGCGTATTTACCAGCCTCCACTTCCACAAAACATATATTATTAAGGGCGAACCTTGACAGGTTTTCCACTTTTATTTCTTCTCTCGCCGTACAGACGGCTTTCAAGCGCCTGAAGACGCATTTCCAGGTTATCCGTCTCCGATTTCTTATCCATTCTCGGGGGGGTATAAATGGCGACCGCAACACAAAACAAACCCCGTCGGCCAACTTGACGTACTTTAAAAAGGAAGGCGTCGCGTTTTTGATGACGCGGCGGAAGACTCCGTCCAATTTCTGTTTTCTGCGGGGGGGGAAAAGAACAAATTTGAACAGATTAGACCTGACGTATATACAATTAAAGTGACGTTTTAGTTCATTTAAAAAATAAAAAAAATAAAAAAAAATTGAACTCCATAAATAAAAACGTTGTTTTTGTAGTTATTACCGTTCTGGAAGCTGCCACCAGGGGTCGCTGTTTAGCGGCGAACGAGGCCATTTCAGCTGTTTTTCCGGTGACAGCAGCGGAATGACAACACCGACTGATACGGCCCCTTTCTTCTCCCATTCAAGCTGAGCACAGAAACATCGACTAAAAACAAAACAAACAACAACAACAACAACAAAAAGAAGTAAAGGTTTGCGTCTGTATCGCCCGCCCTCCGTTCACGAGAAATCCCCCGTTGGAGGAGAACGGAAACAACACCCGGGAAGCGAGCACATTTGTCGGACTGTAAACACTTCTTTGGTGTGCTTTCTTTTACGAGCTGAGTTAGCTCACCTAGCCCTGAAGCTAACGTCAGATTTATTTATTTTTTTTTCATTACAGCTGCGTAGTTTGACTGGAGTTGGTTTGGAAGTCGAGCAAGGTGAGTCGCTGCTTTAAAACTGGACTATATATATATATATATTTTTTTTTAGTAATGACAGTTTGCTAAAGATATACCTGAGAGTATTACTAGTCAGGGTGGTGCTAGCTTGTTGTTGCAGTGCCTACCTAACTGAGTTGTTGTTGTTTTAAGTTGTGCTGATGCTTTGCCTGTTTTGCTCTGTATCTGTTTCTGACAGCAGGAAGCTGCGTCCCTTTTGGACTTAGGCCTTCTGTGTTTTGTGTGTGTGTGTGTGTGTGTGTGTGGGAGGAGGAGGAGGAGGAGGGAGGAGGTAATTCCTTCTTTATGTGCCACTGGGAGCAGCAGCAGCAGCAGCAGCATGGCAGATGACAAGGATGTATTGAGAGACGTCTGGTTCGGCCGGATACCCACCTGCTTCACTCTGAACCAGGACGAAGTGACAGAGAGAGAGGCCGAGCCCTTCTACGTGAGTACAAACGTTTCCTCTCCGATGTCGCAGGACGACAAAAGCGTGAGGTCAGATCTCACTTTGGGTTTTTTGCAAAACGAGACTGAGACTTTTTTTTATTTTTTTTTTTATTTGACATCAGGATGAATTCTGAGATATTGGGGGAAAAAAAAAAACCCCGCAAAACTCTGTATCACTTTTTTCTTTCATAAGCAGAGTTTATATAGCTGAAAAGTTTATTTTAGTGGCTACACACACACACACACACACACACACACACACACACACACACACACACAAAGTAATCCCAAGTGCGGTTTATTGTCGTGCATTAAGGACTCACTGCGCGGTATAGGAGCAGAGCTTATGTGCGTGTAGTTGCCACAGCGATGCCACGTCGGTGATACGCGCCACGAAAAATGTTGACGTGCCGGAGCAGCCCAGAGTTGCAGGCTGTACTGTTGTTGTTTTGTTTTTTGTTTTTTTTAATAACGCTCCTCTTCCTCTGTCCTGTTGACTTTTGTCAGCTGCTGTTACCCAGGGTGAGCTACCTGACTCTGGTTACGGACAAGGTGAAAAAACACTTCCTCAAAGTGATGAGGGCCGAGGACGTGGAGGAGATGTGGTTCGAGTATGAAGGAACGCCACTCAAATGGTGAGAGAAAGATTGTTAGATGAACTGAATTTGACACGTTTTCTCTGGGGGGGAGGGAACAAGGCTGTGTGTGTGTGTGTGTGTGTGTGTGTGTGTGTGTGTGTGTGTGTGTGTGTGTGTGTGTGTGTGTGTGTGTGTGCGTGCGTGCGCGCATAAGTGGATTTCTTATCTTACGAATGTGTTGTTTTTTTTGTGGTCTAAATGCCAAATACACATTAAAAGAATGATTCAGTGTATTTTTTATTTCAGATTATTATTATTTTTCTTATCGTGAGTATAATTCTTTTTTTTTTTTGGTCCTGCTTGCTCTTTGAAAGTGTCCTTCTCATAAAATGCTTTGAGGTTGACACAGCTACTCCCTTACAACTTATAAAACCAGTTTCATATTACAACTAGCAGTATCATCAGGACGTTGGGTCGATGTTGAGTTGTCTGCTTTAAAAAGCAAAAAGGTACTTTCTCTTCCTCCAAGCGGTTTAATTTGTTTCAAGGAAGTCGATAATCCCTTTGGAAATCTGTGTATGGTGCTGCCTCATGTAATTCCACAGTCAGAGCAGTGTATTCACACCACTATAAGCCTATTCATTCACAGCCAGCAGAGAAGCCCCCCACTAGTGTTAACCGTGATCGCCTTTGCCTCGTATCACCCAGCGAACATAATACAGGCCCCAAAGTTCAGCCACAAGGTGTCAGTATTGTAACACAGACGATGAATGAAGCTCGTTTATCGTGGCATCAAAGTATCAGTAGCTCCAGTAAAAAAAAAAAAAAGCAGTTGCTTATAGTCATCTAATCATTTGTTAATATAATATGTAAATATATTAATATCAGTGCACTTTCAATGTTTCCTGGTTCCATCCTCTCAAATGGGAAGATTTGCTGCTTTTCTTTTCTCACTGTAAACTGCAAATTGATTATAAATGTTTTACTTTTGGGTGCATGACAAGCTAGATATTTTTAAATATATAACTCAAGGGTATGGTAATCTTTAATGCAATTTTTTTATTTTTTTTATTTTGACTTGTTATAAACGACAGAAATAGTATACGTAGATTTGATGGCCTACTACTAAATGACCAGCATAATGATTAGTGTGTGTGTGTGTGAGAGATTAAACATTAAAACCTTAAAAAAAAAAGCACAAATCTTATTTGAGGCCTTGATGAAGAGAGAAGCATCGAATTCCTGTTCACTGGACTGTGTTAACCCTCTTCTAAACACAGGAAGTGACTAATTAAATTGTTGTTTGTGAAATGTAAACTGTGCTTTTGAAGTTCACACACTGCATAAAAAAAACTGGGCTCATCATCATCAGTAGAAAAAGAAACTCAGACGCCTGCTCTGTTTGAGGGCAGTTTGAAGTTCCAGTTATCCGATCAGTTATATTAAGACTTTTGATACAGAAGGTCTGTTACAATATTTAAAAAAAAAAAAAAACATTTTAAAACTGTCTGATCAATTTGAGGCAGCAGCTTTCCAAAATTTGGGAGTGAAGGCATTTAATTGTCATTTTCTAAGTAATCATAAAACATAATGCAGCTGGTCATCTTAAACATTTTCCATCAAATAACAGGAGTAACACCAGTTTCTGAGCCAAGATCTTCTAGTGACGTGATTTTGTGTTTTTGCGTTTCTCGGACAAAGGCACAATCCAATCGGAGTTCTGTTTGACCTCCACGCCTCGAACACCGTCTTACCCTGGAGCATCACTGTGCACTTTAAGGTAAGAGCCAATCAGAATGTGTGTGAGTGTACAGACTCTGCAGGTTTATGAAGCCATTAGTCTCTTTTTTCTTTTTAGCTATTCGTTTTGATTTTTTTCAGCATATTTGCTATTTTGGGTTCATGTATTTCATGTGTTCTCTTAAAAAAAAAAAAAAAGTCCATCTGCTGAGAGGAGAAGCATTTACCAGCTAAAATATATTTTTTTTTTCTTTCTTTTTCTGGGGAGTTGGTGGGGACCAAAAAAAAAAAGATATAAAAGGAGAGTGAATATTGGATTAATATTCCCACACAAGCCAAATGAATGATGATGTCGTACTGGGTCTGCTGGATGTGTTACACAAACAGTTATTGCGTAAAGTGTTTGCTCGTTAACGCAGCTTTAAATAAAAACGTTTACCGCCTGTCAGAATTTCCCAGACGGTGACCTGCTCCACTGCCCGTCCAACTCCGTGATCGAGGCTCACTTCATGTCCAGCATCAAGGAGGCCGACGCCCTGAAACACAAGAGCCAAGTTGTCAACGACATGCAGAAGAAAGACCACAAACAGCTGTGGATGGGCCTGCAGAATGGTGAGACGCGCACACACACACACACACACACATTTTTAGGAAGAACGACCACAAGCAGCTGTTGGGGAAGTGGCACACAATCATACAGTCACACATTGATTAACACTCAGATGCACACGTGTCTTCTTGCAACTCATCCACCTACTCACAGATTTCACACACGTTTCCACCGCACACACGCATATTGCGAGCATTTATTCATGCGTTATATTATGACACATCATCTTTTGTCTGCAAAAGATTTAATCGTTTCTGGGTTCAGACACGAATAACGCATTCAGATGCATGAACGGATTTCCACGTACACGCACAAACGCACTCTTGCAGATGTCTCTTAAATCTGATGGCGGTCTTTCGAAGCTGCCGCTCCGACAGGTTCATTTCCTGCCGGGTTGGTTGTGATCGCGGTGTTTTGTGTAGGCGAAGTTCGAGCGGTGAGGCGAATGGACAGGAAGTTTGTGATGTGGGAGTAGGTGCCGGGGCAGATGGGATACATTCCTGAGTTTGGGGTTTGTGTGAAACTCGTGCTCGTCTTTGAAAAGCAAAACCCAACGTGCAGCGCGAGATTCCTGGAATCGCCCGCAGGTCAAGTTGATCAAACAAGGCAACCATAAACACTTCAACCACCGGTGATGGAGCTGAACACTGAGCCAATCAGTGTCGAGTCTCATCTCGTTTTGATCTATAATTACTACCTTCTTTTGAATTAGTTATTATTAGCATTAAAAAAAACCTTTTGTTTCTCACTGAAACATGTAATTTCCAAAATTTTAATTAAATATTCTTTTAAACATATGAGCACTGACTATTGCTTCAGTTTGGGCTGCAGCTAATTATTATTTTGATTATTTTATCAATTAATGAAGTTGTTTTAGTCTGTGAAATGTTAAACTTGTGAATAATATCCACGGCCACCGGTTGAGATGTCCTCACAAGACCAATTAATTGGGGAAAAAAACAAAAAACAGCCAATCCTTCGATTTGAAAAGCTGCAACCTGCAAATATGTGACATTTGTACTTGATCAAATTACTTCAATAATACTCAGAAATTTTGTAAATTGTTTTTTGATTGAAAAAGTGATTAACAAATTTTTTGATCTCGAGTTATAAATGCATGTAAAGTGATAAAATTGAGATTTGGCTGTTTTAAAGCCTGATGAAAACATAGACATTTATAGTTTTATAATGTTATTTATAATGTCTGCCTTAAGTTGACTTGCGCATATGTTTGAATATACTGCCATTAATATTAATATATTATCCATCCAGATAGTATGAGGTGGTGAAACACTGCAAACGGTGCATTCACTGCTGCGGGAGAATCACTTCATACTTGCCCACCCATCATAAATTATAAACTGTAAATTCTCAAATAATGTACACTACTGAGTCTCACAAGAAATGAAAACAACATTTATAAAACAAATTTTTTTTTTAACATGAATAACGTTCTTGCTTTCTGATTTATTTATTTTTTTCTCCCTTGAATTCTATTTCTCTTCTTTTTTTTCAATGTTTTACGGCAGTTTTTCATCAAAACTGATGGGAAAGTAAATTAACTATACGGTCTGAAAGTGAAGAAGAGCTGCATCGATGGCAAACAACAGCAGCAACATATGCAAATAAGGTCCCTAAAACACTGCAGCCAGTTTGATGATTTGTTGCGTGGTACGTTATTGGCCTGTACCTGTCAAAACTGCACACGCAGCATATAGCATTGAGAACATTTTAAACGAGTTTGCAGAAAAACACAAGGGCTTTAAACCCAGAAAAGTTTCAGCTGCATGTCTCTCTTCCACTTTCCCCTGAAACTGATAGTTTGAAAGAGAGCGAAATCTCACATCTTAAAACAAAACAGCAGGTCAAAAAAATATTTATTTAGTAGACGGAGAGTAATAAAATATTCTCTGCGCTGTTTAGAAAAAGCAAAGGTGTGATTGATGATTTGTTTCCCTGAAACTGCGTTAAACAGAGTGAAGATAAGCCTTTGAACCGATCCAAAAAGGAGTTGGCCTTAGACATGAAAGTGAAAGATGAAAACTTTCACATCCAAAACGGACCAGAAACAGAGAGGGCTCAAACTTTCATCCAGGACACAAACAGGAAGGTTCGTGTGAAAGCGAGACATAAAGAGAGAGGTGGTTGGGTTTGAAACCAGCACATGCTGTGAGGAATCATTTTTGATGGTGAAACATCATTTTCCCGTGCCGCCCGCTCAGTTGGCCCCACTGACACCGACACTCAAATCTGCATCAACGTAAGACCTGCACACATAGAAATCGACGATTTTCGAAGTAAAAAAAGACGATTCAATTCTTTTAATCTTCATTTTAGCTCATGTATTATACTTCACACAAATTTGACCCTTCTACTGTTTTTCTATAACACGTCCTCCTGTTGGATGTGTAATTTCACAACTGAATTAACCAGAAGTTACTTTCACGCTACTTAATCGTAGAATCTGAAAGGGTGTCAAAAATCGATTTTACTCATGTTCACGAGGATGTGCTTGGTTTTACCGTTTGTTTAACGTACCGTGTGAGAGTTGTCACTCTGATCATCTGTTTCCGGTGCGTGGAAAAATCCAAACCCCGCAGCTGACGATGTTAAAATGAAGCCATGTTCAGCTTCAATTGTCGTCTTAGATGTGGAAACATTTTGACATTTTGTGTTTATTGCTTGATGTATTTGTGAAAAGCTTCTGAAAACCTTATTAAAATCAACATTTCCAGTCACCGGACGATATAACAGTTGCTGATCTGTGTGTGTTTTGTGTTGCTCCAGATAAGTTTGACCAGTTCTGGGCCATGAACAGGAAGCTGATGGAATATCCCACCGATGAGGGAGGCTTCAGATACATCCCCTTCAGGATATACCAGGTAACACACACACACACACACACACACACACACACACACACACACACACACACACACACACACACACACACACAAAAGGAGGACTTTGAAATCCAACAAACCAAACTGCGTTCCTCTTCTAAGCGTTCCAGTTTTTTCGTCTGCCCAGTAGATTCAAGACTCCAGAATCAAGCTGCGCGTTGCCCTTTCATGCCTGTAGGTGGAGCCAAAGGCCCGTGTAAGAACCAGACAGGAAGGAAGACAGAAGGGAAATCACCTTCAACCACTCACTGCCTCACTTTGTCTGATAAGCCAGTCTAATATACAGCATACCAACCTCTATATTTTAAATGTTAATGGCCGGTAAAAAGTGATGAAACGGACTACTTTTCCCTTTTTAATCTATAAAGTCTTCTTGCGCTGGGTGAAGCTATGCCTCTGCCTGGCACTTCACAATATCAGTAAAAGAAAATGTTTTTTTCACCTGTTACACCTCTCCGGAAGAGTTCATGACCTTTGCTTGACATATTCATCACTCTAATAAACAATAACAGTTAGGGCCCGAGCACCGAAGGTATCTCAGTTTATAACCAATGAAAAACTACCTATTGTTCATTCATCCATTTTTTTTTTTAACCTTGCTTAATAACTTAATCAAACATTCTTTTTCGAACATGTGAGTTCTTGTCCTCGTGACCTCAGATAAAATATTCACAATCAAAGTCAAAACACAAAACTCTCTCTCTCTCTCTCTCTCTCTCTCTCTCTCTCTCTCTCTCTCTCTCTCTCTCTCTCTCTCTCTCTCTCTCTCTCTCTCTCTCTCTCTCTCTCTCTCTCTCTCTCTCTCTCTCTCTCTCTCTCTCTCTCTCTCTCTCTCTCTCTCTCTCTCTCTCTCTCTCTCTCTCTCTCTCTCTCTCTCTCTCTCTCTCTCTCTCTCTCTCTCTCTCTCTCTCTCTCTCTCTCTCTCTCTCTCTCTCTCTCTCTCTCTCTCTCTCTCTCTCTCTCTCTCTCTCTCTCTCTCTCTCTCTCTCTCTCTCTCTCTCTCTCTCTCTCTCTCTCTCTCTCAAGGTCTGTCAGAGACGTGTGGGCTTACAGTTTGCCAGGCCACTTCTCAGAAGTTATTAAGTCATTCCCGTATATTTTATATCTATGACTCTCCCATGTTTGTCTGTAATTCCATTAAACCAAATGGAGTACGTGGGCGAGCCTTCAGGGTTCAGTCCGGGATCAGAGGCGCTGCTGTCGGACAAGCAACTTCAGGTCGGGTGTTTCCACCAACTGTAGCTTTATCCTGACTCAGGTAAAAAGTCCCCGTCAGAGGGCAAAACAAAACCAAAAAAAGTCAAGAAAGGGATGAATAAGCGTCAGATTCTCACCTGGAAAACATTAGCTGGCCATGAGACAGACGGCATGGGAAAAGTGCTTTGACTCAAGCGCTGGGGGTTTCTACGTGGGTCAGGAATGGCTGAAATCGTGTGGAAGATTCATCTGACAAACTTCCAGGATTTTGGAAGAGTTCAGGAATTCGCGCAGAATGACTGAAATTAGTATTTTTCTCAACAAAACATGGCATAAAACATGGCGTGGTGAAAGAGTAATCTCAAGCAACACTAAAGATTAACATAATTTAAAGTCTGTTTAATCCCATCCAGCACAGTACCAAAAAAAAAAAAAAAAAAAAGTAAAAGAGTCGGAAAACATCTGGATTTTTGTACCGAAAACATGTTGACAGTCTGCTTTGAGTCTAGTGGCTGAATGTAAGTGCATTTCGCCTTGATCTCAAGAAAGCCCCCCCACCCACCCTCACTGTCACTGGGTCCTGTGAACAAATGAAAAAGTTTAGGGCCTGTCAAGACAAGTTTGGAGAAAATAATGTAAAATAATGGAGCGTGGTACATAGGTCTGGCCTTCAGTGACTGTGACAAGTGTCATTTAATGGAACAGAGAGAGATTTGGAGACATTAAGAGCAGAGCACGACTCCAATCTGCTGCTTAGATGCTCGAGTGAATTTTCCTACCAAGCATTTTTTTTTTTTTTTTTTTTTCCTTTTCTTCCCATCACCATATATCTGCTGGTAATTTCCCATCGTGATGATTTATTATCAAGCGTGTTAAGTTTTAATGAGACCTGCTGGGCTCCACATATGGCTGCATTTTACATTTTTCACAACAACAAGGGCGGAGGAACAGCTGTCAATCTGTGTCAACGATGACTGTTTTGCATGAAATTTAAAAGCTGAAAAAAAAAAAAAAGCTTTTTTATTTTTCTTTCTTTCTTTTTCTTCTTCTTTACTTTCACATCTTCGCGCACATAAATAAACCATTTTACACTTCAACAAAAGCATTCTTGTTTGAAGTAATAAAAACATCAGTCTTTTAAAGTGGCGGACTGAAACATGCATTCCAACCGACGCGACCCGCCCTCTCAGACATGCACTTGTTGCAGCCGTAAAAGCGGGTCAAAGGAACTGTTCCTGTTTTCGGGTTGTTTTTTCGCGGCTGAATTGAAAGTTTCCACGCTCATTTATGAGCTAACATCAAAGCCAGTTCCAACCCTCACTGTGATTTTTTTTTTTTTTTTTTTTTTTTTAAATACACTGGAGAGAACATAAGCATCATTCTTGAAAAGTCTGGATTGTTGTGGAGATGGTGTGGTTTTCATCTTACAAACTGCTAAATATTTACAACCAAAGAATGTCTGGAAAGTCTGGAGAAGACTGTGAGGACTAAATTAATTAATTATGATCTTAGGAATACTGGTAATGGTGCTTTGCGACTACTTTCACTGTACGAAAGTGCCACGAGGGTCCACAGAAGTTTGGCAATGGCTTAGGTTGTTTGGAAGAAAAAAAAAGTTGAACATGTATGACTCAACAATTTTGTTCTTGAGGTTATACAGATGTTTTGATTTGCTTCGGCAAAGAATCAGGTGGGTATTTTTTCAAGCCTTAGGTTTCTCTTTTTGTAAATGTGCCCATTGTTTCTGTCAGTTAAGACAGATTAGAGTGTTCAATAAGAACTAAACCAAAAGGCAGAACACTTTAAATGTTAGTTCATTAATTTCGAATGACAAAGTTTTGCTAACTTTTGGGTTTGTTTACCACTTGTCTGATTGTCCTTAATTCTTCCGTTTGAAACATTAACGTGTACTCGGATCTTAATATTTAACTTGGCGAGTACGATCGTAATACTATTTGGAGGGCTTGGTGGTCAAACGGAAGAAAATATGGAGCCAGGTTGTGATAAACTGGACTTCTCTTTTAAATGAAAAAGCTACACATCAAATAAAAAAATTTAAAAAAAGAAAAAAAAAGAAAAAAAAACACTGCAATAAAAACAAATAAAATCAAGTAAATTAGTCTCCTGGAAAAGTTTCAACACGAGTAGCAACCTCTCCGAGCTCCCACTACGTTGTTGCCAGGGAGAACATCCAGTGTTTTTGTTTGGCAGATTTGTTGTGGCAAGACCAAACACGATACGACAAAACCCAGCGAAGGCGCTCGGCTCGCGAGAAATGAAAGTAGATAGAAGAGACGAAAAAGAAAAAAGGAAAAAAAGGTGCAGACGCTGAGAACAAAGCTGTTTGGCACTCAAGAGTCACCGTGGATGACTTAACGGGAGACTGCCTTCTATAGAGGAAAGACCCACTCACCCCGCCAAACACACACACACACACACACACACACCCCAGAGTCCTTCAAAGCCAGATTGTGGTATTTAGTGTAAATAACATGTGCTGTGTTTGATGCAGACAGAATTAATGACAACACTCAGTCCAAATAACAGAGGGGCTCATTTCCGTCTGGCCTGCTCTCCTCATGGAGAAGGAAGACACCTCATGGGCATGTACAACACATTTGTGTGTGTGTGCGTGTGTGTGTGTGTGTGTGTGTGTCTTTTATGTGTCCCAACAAAATATAATTAGTATAGTTTTCTTATAATTTATCCTCTGCTCTTGGTTTGATATACATTTTTTTCTTTGTTTATGTTCTTGTAATTTCAAATTGACATATTTATCTTGCTTTAAATTTGTTTTTTCCCCCCAAATGTTTTTTGTAAATAATTATGTTTGCATATAATGTAAATATTCTTTGTGCTCTTTTAAGAACAACAAAAAAAAGTTGTTCAATTCTACCGATTTTTACGCCGGTGATCGTAGCGTATCTTTCCTTTTACGTACTTCTACATTTATTTGTCTTCATCATTTAATTTGCTTCCACTTGAGCGCTCGGCCCGCGTGTTATTGTGCGTGTTTTGAACTTGGCTTTGTTTGGTTGCCAGCGTATCTTCCTGCCAGAGCGGTGAGGCCAACTCTGTGATTTAAAGAGCCGGAGAGGGCCGACAAGTCTCGCTGCGTGGAAAGTGAAAATGACTATGCTCCTTTTTAAAGACAGCTTACATTGTTGCTGTACAGATACGGCCTCTCTGTTCCCGCTCCGTGACTCACCGCTTACTCACAAAACTCACAAATGCAAGAGCAGGCAGTACACCGCCGGCCGTCTCTGTTGTGGTGCTGTGGAAGGTGCCTGCTTTGTATAACGCAGGTTTATTGCCTCTCAGATATCTTGTAATGGGTGGTGAGTGAGATGAGGGGGAGGTGGTGACTACGCAGACAATTACAAAACATGGGAATGCTGGAAACAGTTGTGCGTAATCATGCCAAAGGCGACAGGTACTGGTTGTCCTGTCAGTGCATTTACAGTAACGGTTTCTGGTAGAACCGGGGTGGCCGAAGGGAAACCTTCAGATTTTGTAATCGGCTGCTCTTGCCAAGCAGCTAAACAGCTTCTTTTTTTTTAATGCTTTAGATTTTTTTCATGGTGTAGTTTTAGCAAACCAGGTTGCAACCCCACCCGTTGGTTTGTGAACGGCCGTTCTGAAGCCTCCAGTCTGGCATTTTAGTCGTCGAACCATCTTGGTTTTTTTTTGGAGCCAAAAGTACACTATGCCCGCCTGCCAATACCGTCAACCTCACTGAACCCCAGGCTTGTCAATCAATCTTTGAGGCATAATATCCTTATTAAAAATGATGGAATTATTTTTAGAAGGACCACCAGAGGAGATCAGAGCGAGTGACTTTAGTTAATGACACCATAATGACCTTTGGAAAGAAAATGATTGACTCTTAAGAATTTGGCGGTTTTTGCCCAGGAGTATTTTAAAGCCAACCCCTAGTGGCCCTCAGTGATATTGCACTTTAAGGCACTACCCCATTGGGTGCCACTTTTCAGAATTGAAATCTAAGTCCCTTTTCATACAAAGTCTACATAGAGCTATGTTAAAATTATAATGTTCTGGCCTTCCTTTGTTGGCATATGGTAATGCCAATAGTTATTATATTAATTGTTCAGTTTACAGACATGAACATTTAGACATTACTCTGACTTTATCTGCAGAATAAGCTGTCAGCAAATTTCATAGAAACATGTTTATTTGATCAAATTAGTGCTAATTGTTGCACTAACTGTGGAAGCTATCTGCAATATTATCACTAACGTCGATGAATAGCGGGTTAAAACATCGAAGTGAGCATTGAAGGAAGGATCCGTCTGGGTTTAGGGAGGTTTGACAAAGGAAGTAATTAACAGAGCTTCTGTCTGGTACGTCAAACAGAACGGGTACATTTAAATCTTTCCGCCAAACCTGATGGACTTGAGTAATTCACATCAGGACTAATAAATGGGAGATGTCTGAATGGTGAAGCACGGCGGATCAACCGAGCATGCGACACTAATAATTTAAAATACAATTAAGTGTCCCCTTGATGGAGTTTCTCGTCATCAGGTGTGCATTTCAAGGGCCGCTGAAAATGAGGTTGGAATTTTAATTTACCAATGGATGGTCTCAGAGTTCAGTGGAAATGCTTTCTCTCACACCTCTCAGTTCGCGGAAACGCACTTGGATTGACAGCGCTCTGCCCCCGTCCATTGTTTTACCTTCAATTAGGTGAATTGAATCCCCTCCATCAATTTGACGACGTCTTGAGTTCCGCTGCTCTTTTCACTTGGCGAGAGCAGCGGGGCCGTCTCTTTTCACCTCAATCCTAATGACGCCTCGCTCTCCTTGTGTTGCCATGTGCCGCCGTGCCAACTAAGGTGTCACGCCAGCTGAAAAGAAAGTGTCTTCATCCAAGCAGTATCACGCTTCTCACCCCCCAAGGGATCGATAGCTCCTCCTTTGTACGTCGACCGGCTCAATAATTCATGGCCGCCTATTTAAAAATGCAACGAAGTAGCTGTCACTTAGCGCACTCTCTCTGCTCTGGCTCTCGCCGATGATCCCGCACGAAAGGCCATGTTTCCTTGTTCGTGACTCAGTCTTTCTGCGTAACCTGAGCGCCGGCTTCGCACCTCCACCGCCACCTTCCTCTTGCTGGTTCGCGCCTGGCTCCGCGGTGTGTAGTTACCACTCGGTCACTCGATCCTTGTCCTCGCCGGTTTCCTTTTCACAGCTCCATGATTAGGCCCGATAGTGTGTCAGACTCTCCGTTTGACACCTCAGGTTGGGTATCCGCCTGCACCGCGTTTCTCCGTTCGAGGACACGGTTCTTCCATTGTCCGATGACACTCGGGAGGCAGAGCGAGGAAGGAGTTTTGAAAACTCTTTAGCCAATTAAAGTTGTCTTTTTCTCAGCGTTCAGTTCGGCAATTAACTGATTTGTTCATTTTTTTTTCCGATATTTTGATCATTTGTAGGGTTTTTGTTTCACTAAATAAGCTTACGTACTCATAAGTCACTACATGCTGCTAACTCCCAGCACCCAGGACCTTTTGTAGTGCCCTGAGCACACGGGTCACTCAGTAACTAGAACCACTGGATTTTTTTTTTTTTTTTTTACTTTTTAACACGCTGAAGTAATAGCAAGACGGACATTTACAAAGAATCTGCCTGCTGACGTACCCGAATCAGCTTCGGGAAGTGGAATTACAGAAGCTTTCAGCAAAACAAAAAGAATGCCAAACAATCCATACACATCGCGTGTTGTTTACCTTATTAGGAATGGAGACGCGAACTCCGAACCCATTTCTTTTCCCCCCCAAGTTTACGGCCGGTTAAACTATAATCCACGGTGAATGTGCAAGCTGGATAGCCTTCTGTTTGTGCACGTTGCACACTAATCAGCTACTTGGCAGTGGATGATTGATAGTCGATGTCACTCTTAAATGCTGTTTCTGTTAATCTTTCACGCCAATTTTGCACTAATGATCCAGAAATCATTTTTGCCACGTTTGGGGGCAACAGCCTACCGTTAATAGATTATGGGAGAAGGTGTGGGGAAAAACACAGAGCAGGAGGCTGAAACGGTTTCATAAAATGGGGAAGTCGGATCGGTTGGTAGTGCAGAGCTCTTTGACCCATAACATCCTTTGTGGTTTATATCTGTAGAGATGTTTTTGTAGATTCTTGCAGAAAAAAAATCCTCACCTAACCATATCACAAAAAAAAAATTGTTTTTACACAGGTAGACTTTCCAATCAAAGTCCTAATCAGCAGATGATTTCATTAGTGATATATGATTTCAACAATTGAGAAGCATTGGTTTTAACTTCACTTGTGTGCTTTATTTTCACAATTTCAACAGCCTGAACCTAAATTTTGCAGTGTGTAGGATTTAGTGGCATCTAGTGGTGAGGTTGCAGATTGCAACCAATTGAGCGCTCCTCGCCTCACCCCAAAAAGGGTTCAGCTTTTGAATTTGACTGGACTTTTAAAATAGAGACAAACTATCTCATCAATTTAGTTTTTATTCATACAACCAAGAATTATGATCACAAATCCGTTTCAAAGGACGCACAAATCTAAACAAGACCCTCTATCCAAGAACCCTCGAGTTAAAGTCCGTCACCAGCTCTGGACGTAGTTTACGAGATTTTTGTCTTGTGTCTGCTGGTAATTTCCCACCGCGTTTCCTGTACCTCAGGCTCGAGGATTGTTATGTCTGTGTCGCAGAGCACTGCTGAACAGTCATGAAGATATTGGCTGCATACGTCACATTTGTTCAACTGTCCAATCATGACTTACACAGATTATAATTTCAGGCATTTAGCGGTTGCTCTTACCGAAAAGGGTTTGTACTGTGGTCAGTATCAAGATAAGCATCAGTTCAACGTCACAGATTACGGCCGCATCATGATAAGGGGAAGCCTCTGGCTGTAGAACGCTTACGTCCAAAGTGGAGGAAAAAGCATAGGATTTTATGCAGGAGTGGATATGATTAACGACGAACGGTTGCTCTTTCCAGTTTATACACACTGTTGTAATGAAGCTTTGGTTTCTAATTAAGACTTCCTGTTACACACTATGGAGCAGCAGATTGCCACACCGACATGCATCAGGTTTGCAGAAGAATCGCCAAACCCCCGTGACCTTCCGCTTCTCCGCCAAACAGGTGAAGGGAAGGACAATGGAGAACATATACGGGTTCACTTCCAGTTCTGTCAATGGCTAGATGAGCTTTTAATCTCTGCTAGAAGAAAAAGAAGCTGACTTTTCTGCCAAGTACACACTAAAGAAGCGGCAAATTACTTCCAGACACATTGTGATTAATAAAACATGTCCACCTCATTGTAACATCTGTAGAAAGGATGGAGATTGCGACATATCACATTCTGAGCAGATGCGTTCATCTTGGGCGTCATTGGGCTCGACCCACTGTTCGTTCACGGCAGTTGCGTGCATCGTATTGGGGAGTCCTCCCACAAATTCGAGCCTGTGAACTCGCCTTGAAATTTCCCCTCCGACTTCATATGAAAACGTCCCATTTACAGGATGTGATGGCAGCTTTTTCCAGCAATTCCGTGAACAGATGTCAGATGGTTGGTCAGTAAAGTAAGTATTAAAATCCTGGATTTTATTTTATTTTATTTTTTTGGAGGAGGAAGAAATTGGGTTGGATGGACAAACACATTCCAGACATGCACATTGAAGGCAATAAACGGCAAACGTTGGTTTCTTTTCACCTGAATCGAATACAGACGCGGACTACCTGTAAAGGTGGCAGAGCCGAATCAGTAACTGGATTTCTAAGAGATCACAGCACAACAGTGGCACCGTAGCACCACACGCATCGTGTACCTTCGTAGGAATGGAGGCCCTTAGCGGTGATACTCTGGAGTCAGGGTGGAACATTTTACCAGACCCCGACAGTATTATCCCGTTTTTTTTCTTTTTTCATTATTTTTCATACAATTTTGCAGCTTGGCCAGCTGTAACCATGAGTTACCATGTACATCTTACAGACATCATCTTGCGATTTAAGGCCGCTACTGTGCAAAACTGCTTCATGCTATTTGTATGAAAATAGTTCTTTTTTTTTTTCTTTTTTTTTTTACATATTATACATGTTGCATACTTGTTTTAAAGTGGGGGAAACAGCCCCACCTTGTAACATTTCCGATACTGTGTCATTGTACTGGTTAATTTGCTGCGCTCTGATTCATTACAGCCGATGAGCGACAGGCCATTCATCCAGAAACTGTTTCGCCCCGTTTCACCTGAAGGCAACACGCACACATTCGGCGACCTGCTGAGGGAGATGTACCCAGATGCTATAACAAACGACGGTAAGTCTACAGTTTGGCACACGCAGAGTGAAAAAGGTAGGTGAAAAATGTTGCGTCCTCACTTTTTTTGTTTTTTAGAAAACTGCAAATTCATCCTTCAGTGATCAACAATAACGCCAACAAAACAATCACACACGACACACACAAGTCCGTCCAACATTACCGGCAGCTGACATGTCGAGCAGCAGTCACGTTTCATCGTCAGATTTCTTATCAAATGTGGGACATGGCGTCCTCCAGAAGTGAGAGAAGAAAAGAAGCACCTCTTCCTCGCAGGTTTATTTTATTTACACTGCCACACGATGCATGTCTGAGATCCACTCTCTCAGATAATGCAACCGCTGAAGGGGCTAGATGAAGGAAAATAGTGGCAGTTGCCAGAGAAACAAAGTGAGCAAAGATGTGGGAGGAGGAGAGAAGAGAGTCTGGGCAGATAGTGCGGAGGAGGTAGAGATGTGGTGTAAAGTCAGCTAACTCCAACAGGAAGCAGTGAAGAGAGCTGCAATCTAAACGAGTAGATGGAGGCAGTTTGGTGACTTCAATACGTAAAATAAGGGGAGATTTTCTGGAATATCTCCACTTTGTTGTGTTTTGTAATGAATTTTTGTCAATCTTCCGGTTCGTACCACTTTCATGCCTTTCTGAAATTCTAAAAAAGACATTCCTGAATACAAAAGTGTGTTTTCAGAGTTTAAGAATAAACAGAAACGCAGATCAATCAGCAGAAATTCTCCATTTTCTTATTATTTTTATCATGTATGTTCTTAATTGTCTTATTTGTTTATACTTATACAAACTGCACAAGCACAGATAAATAAAACTAATTATAAAGTGACTCGAGATTTAGAAGCTGTAGGCCCTGACAACTGACTGCCAATATAAACAATATACATAAACTGATGTAAAATAGCCATTAATGCAATCAAAGTTGAGGACAAAAAGTCACACAATGAACTAATCAATGCAACAGCAGACAACTAGCAATGTTCATATTCGACAAGTTGAGGATTAAATCCAACATTTAACTAATCAGTGCAACGTAATTATTTCTTTCTTCAGAAAAGGGGACTGTGAGGGAATAATAAATGAGATTTTTCAGGACAATCAAGAATAAACAACGTGTAAAATGGGACTCTTCAAAAATATCTGATATCAATGTGCTTTACAAAAGCGAGCTACTCGTGTTTAGGAACATTTATTCACACGGCTGCGCTCCACCAAACCAGCTGAATAAGCTTCTTTTATGGCAACAGTATCAAATTGATACTCTTCGCATACACTTTGTACGGCAACACCTGAAAATCAACAGCATGTGTTTGCTGTTTTTTCTGTGCATTTATTTATTTTTAATTAAGGGGGTGGGATTTATGAATGGGAAACACTGCGTGTTGTTCGAACCATCGGTGATGTAATCAAAACCGGGTCGTGGGCTCTTCTGGTAGTTTGCAAGCGGCAGGTTGGAAACCCCTCCCGACCCCACCCCTCCCCCCCTCCGACGGAGAACAACGCTCGTCTGTGCGCCGCAAAAATATTGGTTAAAAATAATAGATTAACGGTTAGCGTGTGCGTACAGAGACAGTAGGCCGATTGTTCCAGTGCACAATTTGACTGCAGGTTTTGGTGGCACACGGTCGAGTTGCAGCTGCTGCGGCAATGAAAGAAGAGATGAGAGGGCGAGGGAGAAAGGGCGAGCCGCAGTCTAAACAGGCAGCGTCTGCAGAGGAGGAAAGAGGAAGTAGATAAGGAGACAATAGTGTGTTGGGACAGAGGGGACCCGCAGGAGACTCACCTGCATGGAGGAGACAGAGTCATTAACACCCCCTCGCTCCTCCTCCTCCTCCTCCTCCTCCGTCTGTCTGTCTGTCTGTCTCACATTCACTCTTGTTCTGACTCCATCCTCCTCCTGATTGTTCACGTTCTCACGTTCACTTTCATTAAAAAAAAAAAAAAAAGAAGCTTTGCAGGGAATTCGGAGTCCCAAATCGTTTCAACGGCGTAGTTTTGGTCTGTTTTTGGCGCCGAGAGGGAAACACGATGCTCCCACGGTGAAATGAGTTCAGGTCAGGGAAAGCCGCCGAGTGTCAAGAGCGTTGTAGGGAATTGGGACACTGCTAACATAATACAGAATATAATTATTATTTTTTGCAGCTCGTACAAGAAATTAATGTGTTTAAAATGGTGTAAAGTGTTATTTGTAAAAAACAAAACAAAACAAAAAAAAAAATTTTTTTAAATTTAAAAAAAACAAACTCTTTTACCAAGCAGGAAGTAATAATCAATTGTTTTTACTGCACTCTGTTATAGTTGCGCAGTCTTTAATTCGAACATTTTAAAACCTGCCTGTGCCACTGTTTGTTTTTGGCTTCCGACGGCTTTAAATCCAGCCATCGTTTGACATCTCTGCAAGATGTTATTGAAGGAGTCATGGTCTACGTCTTGGACGTGAAGACGTTTCACCGAACAGAAAAAAACCTTTTTCTGATGAGAGTTGAAACATCTTCAAGAAACTCAAAAAAAAAAAGAAGAAAAGTTCCAGTTGCTTTTGGATAACACGAGCTCGCGAGCTACCAGTAGTTTGCGAAATACTGGTCGAGTATTTGTTTGTTGAGTATCAATTTGTTATTGTTCACAAAAAAAAAAAAAAAGAAGAAAGGAGCTTACTTAGCTTTGTTTGGTGGAGCTCAGCTCCGGGAATAAATGTTACTAAACATGAGAAGCTCGAGGACACCTTCATTACGACAGTGTAACTGTCAGAGGTAAAAAAGTTGGATGACTGAGAATCCTCACAAACATTTAGTCATTGATGGTTTTACGGACACTAATCCCTTTAATCCCAGCTGTTATAAATGAATTTCATCTGCTGTGTACGTATTGCAAGATTTTGAGGTTTGCTGAAGATTTGCGACCGATCGGTGGAGACAGATATCTTCTTCACTCTCTCTTCCTCTTTTTCTTTCCGTCTCTCTAGTTTTTCTGATCTAAGACTCCTTTCTTTTTCTTCTCCTTCCTCTCTCTTTGATCCTTTATCTCCGTCTCAGGTGTAGTCTTCAACATCTTCCCTGTCTGCTGTAGATGTCTTTCATGTCTTTGACGTTAAACCTCCGCTTTTCTTTGCTCTCCTCCCTCCCCGAAGAGTCCGCCAGCCTGCCTGGTTGATCAAGGTGAAAGTGGCCCTTTTGTCTCCCGTCGTTTGTTTGGTTTCCGCCTCTTCCTCGGCTGGTAGATGAGTTGGGTGATAGCCAGGGATCATGGCGGCGTGTTTGGATTAGAGAGACCGGGGGGACGTGTGTTCGGGGGGCTGGCCGGGGGTGTGTGGAGGTGGTTTGGTTTTTGCTGGTAGTATTGTTCAAAAGTTCAGAGACTTTTTCTTTCTTTTTTTTTTTTTCTGCCGGGACCCTAAAATATAACAAAAAAGAAAATCTGGTGTTCCCTGTGATGTTTCAAACATCAAATAACAAGGGTTTTTCAAACAAACTCCCCCTCTGTTATGTCTGAGAGAGGATTTTGGTGATGACCCCTGTGGGACCCGAAAAACAGCCATAGCAAACAAATGGAGGTGGATTAAATGAAGACACAAAAAAAAAAAAAAGACAAAGAGGGGGATTCCCAAATCATACTCAAGCAATGTCCTAAAAGGTCTATGTTGCCGTGAGTCTGCCGTCCACCCCTCCTCCCCACGCTACTGGAAAAACAAACCCAAAACAACATGTTCCTGTAAGCAGCGGTCAACTCTGACGTGATTTGGAGTTGTCTCATGCATCATTTTTTTTTTTTTTTTTTTTTTTTGCACCAGGTGTGCTGCTGAGCAAGCTTCTTCTGTTTTTTTCGTCAGCAGTCTGGCTTCGGTTCTGCTGCAGAAATCACAGCCCTAAAGGGCGAAGCTGCCCACGCATGACACACGTTTATTGACTGACAGTTCTCGTAAGCTTTCTTTGTTTTACTCCTCGAGGTTTTTCATCCAATTGTGTAAAAAAAAAAAAAAAAAAAAAAACCCTGCATTGATTATTGTCACTGAATAATCGGAGGAAACCCCCCACCTCAGCAATCATAAACCCGCCCACCCACCCTCCGCCCCCCGAAACCCCACCCTCGACCCCTCCCTCCCCGTTTCAGTGACAAATCCACAGAGTGATACCTCACACGCGGGCCCCGCCCTTTTCCCCTCCCCTTCGCCCCTCCCCCTCCCCCACGTTCAACCCCCGCCTCTGTCACATCTGTGGTACAGCCCAACTCGCTTGTTGGCAGGCTTCTGCCACGCTGAATCCAGGAGCAAAACAGTCTATCAAACAGTTTGGCTCACTTCGGAGGTCGGAGGGGGAGGGGGGGGAGGGGGTGATGGGGCGGGGGCGGGGGGGGGCGGTAGGTTTCAGTGGCTGTTTTGATAAAAGCAGATCGTGGGTTTATGGTTCGTGTGTGTGGGCGTTTGAGATGTGCAGCAGACAGGGGAATTCAGAATGGTTTAAAAAAAAAACACAAAAAAAACCTGCGTGATGACTCTCGTCTATTGTTGATAGAAATGTGGTCATCCGAGATCTTTTTCTCCTGTTTCTAAATTGTTTCTGTTCAACTTTACAGTAAAAAGGCAAGTTTTTTTTGTTTTTTTTTGTTTTGTTTTTTTGAGCTGAAGGAGCTTCTCGGGCAAAGATTGTGAAAATATCAGGTGTGGAAAACACGCCCTCAGAAACACCGTGGCACCCTTCAGAGTCATTTCTAGTTGAGATCAGTGATGTTACCCTGTAGTCTTGGTAGTAATGATAATTTACTGGTAATTTATCTAATCATACCGCCATTTCAAAAGTCAAGTCAGCCTTACTAATATAGCCCAAAATGAAGCTTTGGTCTGAGACGACTTTATATTTTGTATGCTCGATACTTTCTATCGTTACTGATTGTTTGACCGACCGTAAATTTAGCACCCGTTATTCATTCTTCTTTTAATCAGGCCTAATATCAGCTCATTTCTCGCCGCTCAAATCCTTTTGGTTGTTTTGTTTTTGGGATGGTTCAAATGAACAAAACAAGAAAAAGAAATTGGAATAGGCACTTTCTCCCCCCCGCCCCCTCTCCCCGCCCATTACTTTGTGGTAGTAGACTAAATGACAAGTAGACATATTGAAAGAAACACTAGGTAGCTGCGTTAATAATGAAAATAATCTGCGCTTGTTACCGCCCAGCAGTCAGTTTCTCTCTTGCAGTGCTGCTTGCCAGTTGGACTTTCTGAGTAAGAAAAACGCCGTCATTCGTATCCGGCAGTCGAGTCGGTGGTTCGCTCAGTCAGCCGTCCCGTCTGACCGGCTGCCAGTCATGCTCTCAGGCTTGCGAGGAGAAGCGCGGCCTTGCGGTCTTTCTAAATAGTGTTTGGCTGCGCTCGGCTGACAAAACATGCCGTCTTGGCCGGCAGTCGTGCACCACTCAACCACAGGGTGTGTGTGTGTGTGTGTGTGTGTGTGCGTGCGTGCGTGCGTGTCAGCGGACAATTCGGTCCACTTTTATACAATTGTTGCTACTTTAATAATTTGTTTATGGTTTGGAGGAAGCCCATTGAAAATATTGCACAATGTAATGGCAGGTTTAAAAGCGTCCACACTATTAAAGCTCTAGTGTAATGTGGTTTGGTTTTGCAAAGAAGGCCTGAGTTAGCGGTTCCTGTATTTTTAAATCACGTTTCTTTTCTCGATTGAAGTTTTATGAGCACTTAATTTTACAAAAGAAGAAAGTAGTGGACATAATCAGCAAAGAGACCAATCATACCAGGAATTTACTTGTAAATTAAAGATGATACTGCCGTCTGCAGCGTCATAAATTTGGACGATAAAAGAGTTTCACAATGACGCACGAAAGGTAAGTATTAGTAGTGAGGCTGATCTGAAAACATCAGAGGATTTATGCCTTGAAACAAATTGATTATTTAATATATAAGCAGTCAATTCATCCTTGCGAAGCTTATGATGGAATCGTTTGCCTGAACTTTTTCTGAACCTTTTTTTTTGGCCTCAGCAACAGTTGCCCCTGCAGTTACTGATCAAAGCCGTCACAATTTAGTGATTCACTTATCTCCCTCTGTATTCCCCTATAATATTCTGCAATAATTAGAGTGACACATCTTGTTGCACGTGTATTTTTGAAAAAGGCCCGAGGGCAAATCAAATCCAAATTTGCTGTAATCGCGGAGTTTTTTTTTCTTTACCTGTAAGAGCATAAAAAAGCTTTGTGTTCTTTTTTGTTATCGCCAGACTGCTGGCTCGCAGCTCATTTCCTCTCACCTTTAAGGATTGCGTTTGCTTTGTTCAGATCGCTGTCGTAAGTGCAATGCAATGCAAATGCATACTATTACTTCCGCCAAGGAAGTTATTGTCATGCATGTTATTTTGGAGCGGATAAGAACTACAGAGTGGATTTATTAATCATTTTTCCCTTTCGTTAACACTGTGAGATTGGCCCACTACTACATCGTAAAATCCATTCGATTCTAAAAATGCACTTAACTCCATAACACAATTCCAGTAACCCTCTCGGAAACGCTCTTGCTCTTGCTTAAACTTAATACAGGAAGCAGTCATTACAGAGTACGAGGGGGGAGCTGGAGACGGTGCAACGGCTTCATTTGTGAAGCTTCAGCTCTAGATATATCAATGTAGTGGTTGTAGTCACAGATTTGCATATGATAGAAGAGTGGAGTTTTGGCCTTGGCAGAGGTCTGCGGTCTCAGATATTAATTGTGAATAAAACTAGTTCAATAAACCACAAAAAAAAAAAAACTGCAAATTCGACAAATGGGAACAAAAAAATCTCAACGTAATAAATTCTGAAATTGAGATTTTATTAGCAGATTCACTGAGAAGCGAACAACTGTTGTTTCACTCACAGTAGTATTTAATTATATAGTTGTCCAGTAATCTAGTGTTGCACATCCATGAAGTTCTGAGTTTATATTAGGTGTTTTTGTCAAACTTGAGGTAATGTTAAGTCTCCAAGGCAGAAATAACCTCATAAAAGACTGAGCAGTTGGCCAGGCAGATGATGTCATGAAGGTTGAGTCCTCCTTGTGACAAGTAAACTGAACCTGATGCGCAAGTAGGATCGTACCATTCTTGCAGGTCACTTGTTAAGAGTTTAAATTACTGATTTGAATTGTATGTACTTACTGGAAACACTTTTAATAATAACGATAATAACAGCTTTATCGATGTAGCACCTTTCCAAAACAACGTTATAAAGTGCTTTGCAATAAAAACAGACGGTAAAAGTAAATCGAATCCAGACCTGAAGATTTAAGCAAGATAATATAATTTAAATAATCCCAACTAATAACATCAGTTAAGAAAAAGCCTTATGACAAAAGTTCTTAGTTGCCAAAGGCACTTTATCGCACCTCCCGGAGTTCAAAGTACCTTGGACACGTTTCTGTTGTTTTTTATTACCTTGAGGTCAAGTCAGAAATGTACGAATTACGCGCCAGCCAACTAAGTGGTTTGATGGTAGGTAGAAATTCATTAACGTCGCAGCGGAGGAGCAGCAACTCTTATTTCCTTCTCTAAACACGAAAGTACTTTGTTTCTGTGGGAGGGAAGAAAAAAAAAAAATGATCCACTGTCTCAAATTTGTGCCTTAACAAATGTCAGCTGCTCTGATGTTGCAGATGTTAACAATGTGTTTATTACACGCTGATGATGGAGACCAAAGTGCAATGCACCACGCAGAGATACAACCCCGACTGACCTTATCAGTAATTCATTGTTGCACGTGGGTCATGTTGTGATCTACAGTAATACGTATTCCAGTGAGAGGTGTAAGTGTGTGCATTGTGTCCATTGTGAAATTTCCCCGTTTTCTCATAGCGAGACTGACAATACACCGACTCCGCCCACATCTGCCTGTCTGTTGCCAGGCGTGGGCTAAAGGTTAGAGGTGGGTATGAACAACCGCCCCACCCCCAAGAAAAGTGCTGTATGTGTGCGAACTAGAGAAAGTGTTCTTCTCACCTTTGCCACGACGTAAAAATCAAATCACACCTTTTACTTTCTGTGCTCTTGAAACGAGATGCACATTTTGAATTGAATTCATCGTCAGCCTTTTTGTTTTTGAAGCAGCTTGTCGTAGTCACCCTGTGACAATAAAATGAGCTAGGGATGGGAATTTGTTGGAAGTTAATACCTTCGATTTTCTTTAATGCAACATTTTGGGACATTTTTCAAACCAGGATTCAATATTTTATTAATTCAAAATGTCGTTTTTTTTTTTCCCTGCTACCAAAGGATGCTGTAAAGAGTGAAAACACGTTTCTAAAAGCTCACGGTATGCTCCCACTGATGGGGGAGAAAATTAAATACTGCCAATTATGTATCACCCCCCCCCTAAAAAAATTATTAAAAAGTTCCCTATCGGCACAATATATGCCTAGTTTCGGGTATTTTAACAATACCTTTAATTTGAATACAACATATAAAAACAAAATTATCTAAATGTGTTGGGGGAAAAAAGTGAAATTAACGATGACACTGATTATTAGCAGAAGCTGCAGCTGCAACTGGTACAAATTGACTAATTTCATACAGCTAACACAACACTTCAACATATGCCAAAAAGTATTTGTAGTGTCTTTCAGTCCACTCATTAGTCAGCGCTTTTCATAATACTATAATTGCAAGTCCAACTTTTCTTCAGTACACTTCAGCTCATATGCATCCTACACACTGACTCTTGTTTACTTTCAGTGCTTATATCTCATTTATTTTCAGTGCTTGTCTTCAGTTTTTTTCCCACTCGAGCTCCATTGCCAGCAATATTTATGTTCAGAATATGCATTTTCTAGCCTCTGTCTCCGATCAGCCTCACTTTAGATATTTTTATAAGGTTGCAGAACCGATGACAGAAACCTGACTCTCCTCAGGAAGGAGGAAATCGAGTCAGTACAGCGATAGCTTTAATTTAAGCTGTTTTTTTTTTCTGTTTTTTTTTTTCTTCAAGGTTGTGGCTCGGTGGTTTTAGTGCAGCCGGTGCTGCAAACAAGCACGCCGATGTGACTCCTCAAACTTTTTAACTGTTTAAGCAGTTTTGGGGCTTTTTTCTACATTTTTTTTTTTTTTTTTTAAATAAATGAATCAGGAGAAAGTGATGAATTTTATTTTATTTTTTTAAAAATACAACAACACTTTCTGTTGGTGTTAAGTGTCTGCTGCTCCTATCTAATAAAGTCAAAAATCCTGAAATAAAAATATATATAAATAATATAAAATGATCAAATATTTTGTCATTGTTAAATTTGTCATTTGAGTTTTGCCCCGATCTCTTTTGTTTCTTCTTTTTCTTCCTCGCTCGTCTGCATGGTTTGCACTTTATTCTCGAGACCTGGAAATTCTCCTGAGCTGCAAAAAAACAAACAAAAAAAAAAATTTACCAACGAGGGTTCGTGTTTTAATTCAGCATGAGAAGTCTGTCCTCTATCAAACCCGCTGCTCGCATGCACCAAACTACATGTTAATAAAGGTGGTTTTCTTTTTAACATCCGTGCCTCTCCTTGAGTCTTGCAGCCGCTATCTGTACTGTCACAACTTTGCTGAAATTAAGTTTGAAAAAGAAAGAAAAAAAAAAAAAAAAACAGTTCGAGCTGGTAAAGTAGCCTATTTCATCGATTGAATTCCAATTTCCGCCAGTAGAGGCAGCCCCCCTCTCTGGCCCAGATGTGCGCAGATGTCATTTTTCTGCAGAAAGACTGAACTGAGAACCTGCTTTGTCTCCTTGACATTTGTGCTCTCAAGCCAGTCAGCAGGTGTTGGGTGGAGCCGCTTCTCAGACAGTCAGTTACCGCTTCTACCTCAACCGTCCTCCTGATATTACGTGGAACCAAAATGTCACTTAACCGGTGTGTGTGTGTGTGTGTGTGTGTGTGTGTGTGTGTGTGTGTGTTGAGGTCAAGAGTGTCTGACGGGAAAAGGCCCGCTGTCTGCCTTTTTCTCACGCACATGCAGACGGCAACGTGTTTTTTTTTTGTTGTTTGTTTTTTTAAAGGTGGCACAATTATCCAGATGCTAAAATGCCACTCACGGAATCATAAAATATTTATTAGCAATTACTATAAAGGTGAAAATGTGTATTTTGAATTTAAACTTCAAACTAACGTTGTAATTTCTTCCTGTAAGAAGAGCCAAGCTGAAGACAGCTGCAAGAGACTGTTTTTATGTTGGTGCGCATAGTTTCTGTTTTTAGAGCCAATCGAAAGATTTGTCACCTTTCCCCGCTCGCTCACTACCAAAATATTTATTTTGAAACATGAATCAGCCGAGACCTGATGTCAAATTACTTTTTGGTCTGTGAAATGTTGAGCATCTTTGTGTGACTAGTTTCTGCTGAAACCAAAGTCAAACTGTAAGCTGATCACTTGAGTTACTTTTTTCTTTTTCTTTTTTAACAGGCCGTCGACCACCTAACCTCAACTGAGCCTTTATAAAAAAAATTAAAAAAAATTAAAAAAAAAAGAGAAACAAAATGTGCCTTCAATTGCTTCTTAAGATGCTCATTTTAAGTATTTCAACCAAACAGTCTCCATAAGTGGGGATTAACAGCTAAAGCTCAAGGGTAGGAAATGTTAATAACTTACATGCATGCCACATTGTTTTTCAAACTTTCCTCTCCTTTAAATTTGATTTTTAAGGCTTGAAATGATCATGACCGCAGCCGTTAGTTATTGTGCGTGTACACCCATCCACTATTTAAATAATTATGTCGAAATATAGTTGGGTTGTACCCGATCCAGACTCATATTTTGCTCCATTTGATGCTTTTTAATTAAAAAATAATTTTTCCAAATGCCATTAATAGGGTACCTCGCTGATTAAACGCTTTACTCGCATAAAGTTAAAAGAATTAGAAGTCTGCGAAGTTGCACCTCACGAGTCGAGCTCAAAAACAACAGAAACTACATCTCTCATAATGCGTAATGTCTCTTATTGGCCTCTTCCTGTTCTCAATGTTCACATTTTGTAGACTTCGCGCCACATTTGTAACGCGTCTTCACATTCATCGTCACGTGAAATCATACAACTGCGGCACCCGTGAAATGATCAAACGTTGCCACCACACACACACACACACACACACACACACACCCCTGTTGGCAGCTCAAAATTTTCAGGTTCCCTTGAATGTAACTAAATCAGCAGAAAATCTCCTCGCTGCGAATTAAACGACCTCGGAGGTTCGAGAAAGTCGTTTACTGCCAACGAACGTTTTTCTTTTCCCTTCGGTCGCGGCCTTCCGCTGATGGGCGGAGTCAGGGGCGAGAGGCCATCATAACCAGGAAACAAACACACCACACACCGTCAGAGTGAAAGTTTAATAATCGATGAACAAAACAACAAACTAACTGTCACTTTGCTCTGCTTCATAACTGAACACACACACACACACACACACACACACACTCATACTTTCTCTCTTTCTCTCTCTCTCATCCACCACACCAGTGGTACACTGTAGCGTGTGATGTGGTCTCTCTCTCACCTCATGTCATCATGTCTTTTCCTCTTTTATCTGCACCATTGCTTCCTCGGTCTTTTAATCTTTTTCTAACTTTTTTCTCCTCCATGTAGACTTTCAACCTATTTTCTGTCTTTTTTTTAATTTTTTTAATTTTTTTTTATTGCTTCACATGCTTGCTCTCTCTCTCTCTCTCTCTCTCTTGTCCACCTCCCTCTTTGTTTTTTATTTTCTTCGCCCCGGTGCTTTTCAATTTACCCACTTCCTCCTCTCCTCTCCGCCACTCATTCCTTTACCCGTCGTCATGCTTCTACACCTCCCTCCTTTTGTTATCATTCCTCAACTCTTATTTTCTCCGCCGTTCCTCTCATCTATTTTGGTTTTTTTTGCTTTTCATTTGTCTGTTTTATGTTAAAAGAGAAACATATCATAAAAAATAGTGAGATTAATGAAAAAGATGAAGAAAAAAAAAACAATGACACAGCACTTTTGTTTATAGTGGGCCTTGAAAATGGTTTAAAAGATGCTGCGAACAATCGGTGGCTTTTGGGACAAACCCGAAGCCTCCCGCTTATATTGCACATGAAAATAGGGAAACTAAGATTTATACTTTGTGACTCTTCTGATAAATTTGAGAAAATGTGACGTTCTTTCTGACACATGCTGTTCTAAGCTTTAAATCTCCTCTTCGGTAACTTCAGACACACAGTAAAAAAATTAATTAAAAAAATATATATTTCCCCTCGGGGATTAATAAAGTAAATACCTAAAGCAGTTAAAAAAAATAATCCTACTCCTTTTTAGGATCGGTTCAACAAAAAACAAAAAAAAGTACATTACATTTGTATTGTACTAATCTGTAAAATGTAAAAGCAATTAACTTTTTTTTTTAATGATGCTGTGAACTAACCGTCCTTTTGTCTCCCATCCAGGAGAGCAGAAGCGCTACCAGGTGGTGATCCACGGCATCGAACCGATGCTGGAGACTCCTCTGCAGTGGCTCAGCGAACACCTCAGCCACCCCGACAACTTCCTGTACATCTGCGTCATCCCCGTCCCCACTGACTGAGGCCACGCACCCCCCCCACACACACACCCTCACACACACACACACATCTCACCGTCACCGTGAAAATTCACCGGGCGAGCGGGTGACCCCAGAAACAACAACGGTAGCGCTTCACGGTGGAAACTTTGAACTCAACGAGACTCTTTTACGAGAAGGAGATCAGAAATCCTGACGGCAAAAATGAACAGCGGATGCGAAGGACGTATTAAACAAATCTCTGTTTTCCATCTTGTTGTCTCTTCCTATGCCGTTACCATGACTACTCTTTTTTTTTTTTTCTTCTTCTTCTTGATTATCGGACACAGAGGTGAAAACAAGAGACTTTTCTTTAGGTGAACGAAGGATCTCTCCCTTTTCTATTTGTCTGCCTATCATCATCATCATCATCATCATCAGCATCATCTCCTCCTCCTCTTCCTCACAAACAGGAGGAGAGGAAAGGATTCGTTTTGTTTTTCATCCTTGCGGACATTTTTTTTTTTCGTCCACATCTACGCCGACGGGCTTGTTTGCGGTTTTGGGGAGCGCCGCGCGCGGTTCTGCTGAAGTTGCCTTCGTCACGACGTTCCACGCATTGATCGAAACCTCCACGTCCCTGCAAAAAAAAAAAAAAAAAAAAAAAGCGTCACCGTACAGGAAGTCACTCCCGAGTTTGTATCGCAACCTAGAAAACCACCCGCTGTCCACGAATTAAGCAAGAAGAGGACAAACGGCGGTTACTGACACACTCTGATACCACTGTTTAAGTTTGAGCCACCTAACAAGCAAGACCAGAATTCCCAAAGTGTCATCGTCCGGTACTTTTACTGAATCACCATCAAACTACAGCTTTAACGCGAAAACAACGTAATCCAGTTTTCTTGTTTACTTTCATTTTTCACCGTCACCCTTTAAGAGAAATTCCAGCTTGTTAATAACCCTTAAAGCTTCATTTTTCCAGTTTGAAATAACTTGGGCGTTACTTCGCGTTGATTTAATGGTTCGGTGCGCTTCAGTGGGTGAAATGAATAAACTAAACATGACTTTTGTGTTCAAGC
>NW_027210703.1:327500-357500 GCF_029030835.1 Brachyistius frenatus
ACGCATATGTTCTTCAGGCCTCTTAGTTTTTTTAATTCTTTTTGAAAAAAAATCTCTTAAAATGAGTTATAAATCATGACATTTAACATTATGAATCTTCAATTTCTCCTATGTGACTAAAAGTGCAAAACAAAACCCCATCTGTCACTTTGGATTCATTTCATCACAGCTTTTAGTTTCACAAACACTTTTCTGCCTCTTGCGCAACAAATTGCTCTACAAGTTTGGGAATATAGTTGAAATATTTTGAGAAAGTCTTTCTTATTCTCGTAGCATGACTTACCATTTTTTTTAACTTTCTTTGTGAAATATACAAGGTTTCCTCCTAATACACAGCCTCAAGGTATGTAATAAAACCAAAACATATTTTCTGACGTTTTCCTTCAAGCGGTGGAAGAGCGGTCACTACTATAATGTTTTAATCCGTCAAAACGTCCCTGTAAAGCTACATTTAACCTCCACTCTGATGGTTTATTCCCCAAAAATCACAGATTGTCTTATTTCCGCTCCTCTTCTTCAGCTCTAAAAAAATCTTCCGACCCGTTTTTGTATTTAAATCATACAGACGTAATAATAAGAGATTACTTTTTTGTCATTGCAACAAATTACCATCAGTCCTCTTTTTTTTTCTTCTTCTTCTTCTTCTTCTTCTTCCTGCCAGCTTCTGTTTTACAAGTGTCACAACAATGTTTAACAAAGAGTTGAAAAATGCCTTTTTAAGAGGTCTGTCAGGTAATTAACAGAATTAATCTGAATCTGTTTGTTTGATGAGCACCTGGAACGCTCTCTGAATTAATAGGCATTAAAGCAGTGCGGTTAAGAACTACACTGAAACAGTCAAACAGAAAATCTCAAAGATCCAGTTATAACTGGTTTTGATTGTCCAGCATGTCTGAGTGTAGTCAGACTGTTGTTGTATATAGGCAGAGTAAATTGTTAATGCAATACAAATGTTCAGTATCATTTCTATTTTGACACGATGTTCAGTTTCACAATATTATTGGACATAAAGCTGCACAGTGTGGTTTTAAAACGGTTCTCACAGTTGAGAGATTTTCAAACTACGACACATTTGACTTCTTCAGTACAGCTCTATTTATTTGCACGTCAAATTCACTTTCACTTTACAGCTACAGCTCAAAAAGTTTTTTAGTTTTTTTTTTACTTACAAAAAAAAAAAAACTTACGTGGAAAACATTTTAGATGATATTGTAACGGCCGATGAATTAGATTTCTGTCAGAAAAGAGTCGAGTTCCTTCGAGTGGAACTAGTAAACAACTGGAGGAGCAGAGAGTGTGTGCGTGTTTCTTGGTCTTTCTATTCCTGGCAGTGTGACACACACACACACACACACACACACACACACACACACACACACACACACACACACACACACACACACACCTCCTCTCTGTGGTTCTTCTTCTTCTTCAGAGGATGGAGGGCTGCATGTCCACTTTTAACGAGCGACGGCCTTTGAAGTTTGTAAATGATTCAAAGGACACAGTTCACTTATCTCCCTTCTTCACCGCACTCACACACAAAACCACTCGGATGACACATTAAACGTCTGTTGTCTTTTATACCTCCCCTTTATCTTTTAATACGCGAGTTCTCTTTTTACACGCAAAAAAAAAAAAAAAAAAAGGTGCAAACACTCCCTCTCGATGTCTTTCATTTTGCATCTTCCTCCTCCCACTTTTTTCTTTCTTATTCTGTTTCTCAGAAATGAATTGAAGTATGTGGACACTTGAACTTGGCATCTGTGTTTAAAGAGCGTCTCCTGACCTTAAAAGGTGCCGGTAGGGGTTTGAGGTCAGAGCTGTGTGGAAGCCAGTCAAGTTCACCCACACCTCATTGATGACACAGTCCAATGACCATTTTGAACCAGTAATGGGACAAATACAAACAGTTGTAATAACAATGGGCCTTGTTCACAAATATATTTTTTCTTAAAGTTGTTCTTAATAAAATATCATAAACAAAAGATTCACGGTGTTTTCTTAAAATCTGGTTATGTTACCCCTGAAGCCCTTCCAAGAAATAAACCTCAAATAAGACATGTTTGTTTTTAAGTGATGCCTATCCTTCTCTAGATTAATTGTAAGATATAAATATTTTCACTGACATTCAATTTTAAAGCCTTTATTTACAGCTCATCGCTGTGTAACTTGTACAGCGAGTCGGGTGTTGGTGTCGTCTATGTTTAACACAACAATGCATCATTGCAAATTAAATATTACGACATCATGTGACCGTCGAACTGAAGAAAATGCAATAAACAATTATTTTGCATCGCATGTCAGCACTCGAATGTGCGTGGGGAGGGGGCGCAGAAAGTTGCTTCTCATTTCCAGTCACCCTCTCTCACACACACACACACACACACACACACACACACACACACACACACACACGCACAGGACCAACATGTTATTAACCCTGCCGCCCTCTAATAGGCAGGTGCTGAAGAGAGAGACGGACAGATCCACAGAGAGAGAGTAGAAAAGGGGGATGTAGATGATGGGGGCAGGCCAGCTATTGCTCTTTGATCTCTCTCCGTCTCTCTCTCTCCCACACACACACACACACACACACACACACACACACACACACAGCATTAATAAGCACTGTGTGTCGCTTTCCTGGTCGAGCACATAAGGCCGTGTTCAGATTGACGTAAGCACCTGTTTAGTGTTTCCTTAGAGGTGATGTCATGCACATACAAGTAGCTGTTAAAAGTAGGCTCAGAGAGAGTTGTACATCTATGAAACCTGTATGATTTAAATATTCACAGTGCAAAGGACAAAAAAAAACCAAAAAAACGCTCTTTTGTTTTTAGTTCGAGGCGTCCCGGCAACAGTTGGACAAAAGGGTCCTGGTGTCCTCGGGTGTAAGAAGACATTTGGTCTAAAGAATGGTTGGTGAATGAGGCCCATTGTTACGTTCTGTGCTGAACACACAGGTCCACACAGTTCCAGGATGGTCTCGATTTGAGCTTCGTCGTCCTCTCCATCACTTCCTCCAGTGCGTCCAGTCTCGGTCCAACAGCAGAGCCGTGTCGCGCTCCAAATGTCGTACTTTGTGCGCCAACACTCACTATTTTGAGTGCGTAAGTGCATTTCACGATCAAGTATCAGAACCAATGCGGTGCTCTACAAGTACCAGGATGACGCACTCAGAACGGTCCAAAAAAAAAAAAAAAAAAAAGAGGTGTGAAACACGAACACTTTCCGCCCTAAGTGGTCGCCATCTTGGCTTCATAGAGGAAGGGGGCGGGGCCACAGATGTAAAGCATTTTCAAATGAAGGGGTCTGAGGAAACTGCAAGCTTGTTGCTGAACAACCATACAAAAGTGTTTTTTTTTTTTTTTTTTACCAACTGGACAGAAGCTGTCAGTGTGTTTATTGAGTGTGTTAAACAGAGGGCAAAAAAACCAACTTTAATTCCTGGGTAAAATAGTGAAGTATTTTGGCAGCTGATGTGTTCACGTGCTGAGGTTATTTCCGATCAGTGCAGAACAGTGTGCGATTTGAAACAACAACTACTCTGTCAAAATTCTTGCACTACACAAGTAAGAGTCCCGACATAGGAGCACTATTTGTTAGCGTACTAATGGAAGTACGTCATTATGAACGCGGTACTGGCCTTCCTGTTTGTTAGACCGATAACACGACAGAGAACTGAAAGACATTATGCAGTTTGTCTGAACACGGCAGCGTGCAAACAAGCGGTGCTGTTGTTTTCCCCAGATATTAAAGTTCTTTCTTGTTTTTCTTAGTTTTGTTTGGCAGAAGCAGGTGTTTGCCCCGAAATACTGCGGCTCAACCTTTAATTTGTTTGTGCAGGACAGCTTATGTTATTAAACACTTAGATAATATTGTTTCCTGTGATGACTTCAGCAAAAAATAATGTCGCAACAAACTCTGCCAGGAAAACGATTAAAGAGGACAAAGAATTTAAGGTTGTTGAGGAGTACAAAATGTGCTTTGGGGTTAATTTCATGGGGCAGCAAAGAAACAGTGCACCCAAACCAAAGAACACCTCCCCCCACCCCCACAAAAAAAAAAAACAGAAGGAAAATGCCTGATGGCATAAATAGTGTCTGACCAGGTGAGCTCAATCTCCCCGACGACCCGACTCCGCCCACCAAACACCTGCAGGGAGAGCTCGTCAAGCAGGGCTGCAAACTATGAAGTCTTAATTAAGTAATGCCACTTGAAATATGTTTACATGCACACGAGAAACCTGCTTGATGCAAAGCCAGCAAATATGTGCATCCTTGCAATGCTTACTGTCGATTAGAAGTTATCAACAAGTTGACAATAATCATTAAAAAGGAGGATTTAGGGGCTGATAAACTTCCTCAATCCCAATACACACACACACACACACACACACACACACGTGTACACGCACACATGCACACGCACACGCACACACACACACGTGGTCCGCCTGTGTTCCAGTAACCATAAAAAAAACACTTCCTCTGTGACCAGGTCAGATTGTGTCGCAGAAACATTGCTGATGTGTAAGAAATGCAGATGATCTGTATAAGAGACTCTGACTGGTGCGGTTTGAGAAGAAAAAGAAAAGAACGGGGGCCCATATGTGTGTGAATATGCAGGAGGAGGTCAGTTGGGGGTGGGAGGAGGGGGATGCCTGCTTTCTGTTTAGTCACCTCAGCCATCCTCTGCACATATGTGACTGTGTGTGAGACAGAAACCGATTATTAACGGGGAAGCGGGGGCGTGTTTGTAAGACAGACAAGTATGAAAAACACGAAGACAAACTGCAACGTGGGCTCCGAACTGCTATCTGGTCCAACGCAAGAAAGAATTTGTGAAACTGAATCTAAATGTAAATACGTTTTTGGATTGCTGTATGTAAATATTACAGTTTTTGAGAAGTCAAACTGCAACATGAAGATCTGTATCTTGGTTTATTCCTCTCATCTGGTTTTAACTGAGATAATTACAGTTAAACTATGCTTTTCTTTCCTTTTTTTTTTTTTTTTTCGACCAGTGGTGCAATTGTACATAGTTTTTACAGCGCAAAAATATACGCTGGGGTGTGTGGATGGATCAAACATCGAGTTTCACTCGAGAAACCAGCGTTTATGTCAGCATGAAAGCAAAAGTCAGTGTTGATTACAAAGTAAACAAAGTAAACCTACCCAACGTATTTCACTTGCATTCGTTATGTAACTTGTAACTTTACTTCTGTAAGAAATGTACTGGAACCGTCATCGTTTTCGAAACCTAACCATTTTTTTGGTGCCTAAAACTGAAGCGGCCTTGTGTGAATGTTTCAGATGCCAGCAAGCTTTGGCAAAATGGCAGTATTTGATGCTCTGGGAATGAGAACAGGTTGAATGTGCCTAGAAAATAACATTAGAATAATATTATCTTGACTAAAAAGACTGCAAAAGTTAGTTTTCTTTTGACAAAGAAATATCCAAATACCCGTCAAGAGAGGGAAAGAACCTGTGAATACTTATTAAATGTCTTTATGGGCAATGCTTTCAGGTCATCTCGCATCATTAATTCATCTTTGTACAACCATTGTTTACTGGATATTCATAAAAACCATTGATGTTAGAAATCAGATGGACTGAAACAAGAATAGAAATTGTCTGAATTTACTCTGTACTTCGAGTTTTATTAACTTAGTACACACTAAAAGCTTTAACAATACTTAGTTATTGATAATTATTTCAAAAATTCTATTAAAACTTTTTCATCAGCAAGAAGATAGACTGTCTGCTAGTTTCCTTTTTCAAATTGCCGATGGCTGCTGAACTGAGATGACAACCAGCAGGAGTGTGTGTGTGTGTGTGTGTGTGTGTGTGTGTGTGTGTGTGTGTGTGTGTGTGTGTGTGTGTGTGTGTGTGTGTGTGTGTGTGTGTGTGTGTGTGTGTGTGTGTGTGTGTGTGTGTGTGTGTGTGTGTGTGTCTGTCTGTGTGTTTGATAATATCTATGCCGAGTGTATATGTTGAAAGACAGCAGGAGTGTGTGTTGGCTTAATAGCTTGTGGGTTTTATGAGCCACATGAACTATTAGATGCTCACTTCCTGTAATGTCCTGTAAGACGAACACAGACTGGTTGTATGATGTGGTAAAATCAGACCTAACACCCTCTGGGCCATTTTAGATGGAGGGTAATGTTCTTGCAGTACCTTTTCACAGTGCATGAAAAATCTGGCGCTGCATACCAAATATTTCAGCTGGTTTGAATAACTGAGTTGCTATGTGTGGTCGGTGTTTTGTTTTTTTCCTCATGACTTTAGCTAGTAAAACCGAGATAATTCGTGGGGAAATTTTTATTGACTTAGACATAGTTGAATGGGAGTCTATAGAGGCTTTTTGGAGGCGAACTCTGTAATTTTGCAGCTCAAGGCACTTCCGCATCGGCCTCATTTTTCAGACCCGGAAGCTACGTCCACTTTTATATACAGTCAATGGTGCAGTCCCGTGGATGGCGACAGCCCAAATGCCAAACTTTAGGATTGAAAATGGCAGTTCACACACTAATGGGCGATGTCACAATAGGGTGCGGCTTGGCACCACCAAAATTTTCACAATTCATCCTGCTGGAGACATGAATGTTTCTACCAATTTTTACGGCAATCCATCCAATAGTTGTAAAGACAGTTCACTAAGCGTTACTGGAAAAGTAATGTGTTTAACAAAATCAGTAGGATTCATCCTATGGGGACCACGAACGTGTTATTTTTTTATATCAGTCTATTATAGTTGTTGAGATATATTTCTGTTTGGACCACAATGGAAGACGAAGTTTCAGAGAAGCAGTACCATTCATTGAGCTGTGCCACGTATATTATGAGGCATAGAAACATAAAGTCATAAATGGCTGTTTGTGGTAAGTTTCTTCTGACAGTTTCTTATAAACGCAGTGAAAGACCAAAGAAAAAACAAAACATGTCTCACATCTTTATTCTTTTGACAAAGATGAAACCATTAGCAGAGGAAGCAAAGCTCGTATTGGTGACAGACATGCAGTAAGGGGATTTATGGGAAATGTGATCTCAATTTGGAGAAGCATTTGGCTCCAATCATCTCCGCCATGCTGACATTTGTTGGTGATATTTTTGATGAGGTGCTGCAGTCAGTATAATAATGTCACATTGATATTTAAAGGTAAAAGTTCCGCATGTTTAAACTTTGACATCCATCTCTATCGTATTTTTCGGATTAGCTGGCTACTTTCCGTCACGGAAATTGGCATTGGTCACCAATGCCAAACAAGGGTTTGAGTTTTGGCAAGGAAAGGTGGAGGAGAAGTTGGGTGAGTGCGAAGAGGACCGATAAGTCTGATTCACTGACCAGTGACCCTGTTGTGCTGCATCTGACAAGTTGCAACGCGTTTACAGGAAAACAGCTGCTGGGGACTCCGCGGTTTCTGAAAACGTATTCAGTGGCGTCACTCTGGAACGGAGCTCGGACAAGATGGGGAGTATGTTTGTGTGTGTGTGTGTGTGTATGTGTGTGAGTGGGTGTCAAAGGGTTTGTTTAGTTTGTGGTTTCGCTATGATAGAAACTAATCACAACATTTCAGGGGAAACTGACAAGATCTCCCGAGAGACAAATGAATCAGTCAATGAGGACATGAAAAACAGCCATGAAAAAACGAATGTGTCTGCGCTGTGTGTGTTCTGTAAAACTGTTAGCGTGGGCGTGTGTGTGTGTGTGCGTGTGTGTGTGTGTGTGTTTGGAAGCACATATCACATGTACACGTGTTTTTATTTGCAATCACACAGTTAGTGCATTTGTGTTTCCAAGTGTCTGTAGGTGTGTTTATGCATTGCTTAAAAAGTAAGTGTGTTTTTGTGGGTGAGAATGTGTGTGGACGTGGCCGGGGTGGTATGTACATAAATCATCAGTATTTTCACTGAAACAATGCCAGCAGTTCTGTTCCTGTTTACTGTTGACTCTTCGATTCCCAGTCTGAAGCTGCGTCATGTTCGGAGAAGTTCACGCAAATCACTGTTTAAGAAGCTTAGCCTGTTGGTAGAAAGGTCAGTGGGTTACCCCGATTATTAGGATTCTTTATCATCCAATTATTTGCCCAATAATTTAATGGCAATAAGTCGGTCATTTGTGGGAAGCCCGACCAAAGTGTCTTCGTCAGTGGTTAAAAAAAATATGTAAATTTAAGTTAATGTAATACTTTTTTTTTTTTTTTCCAGTTCAATACTGCATCTGCATTAAAATACAACTATGGGAGCCATTTGCCAAATTGTCATTGATTCCTGCTCGGGTCCGTGGGACTCCACTCAGAAACTCTGAAGGGCGGACCAATCGTGACCAATGTTGGTGGTTAAGTTTGATGACATTGAAGTTGAGCATTTTTTTCTAAATGTCGTTCCAGTCGGCGGTAAAGTTTTGACTATTCTCGGCGCATTTGGATCGGTTAAAGCTGCTCCAATAAGTTTTAAAATAAACCCGAGGTCTATCCCCGTTAAGAACAACGACTGGTAACAATTCCAACAATGAAGCAGACCCAGAACCATATAGTCATGCAGTAAATTCGGGTCTGGTTACACCAGGTTAGTGTTTAGGGTACCTGTGGTGCATAATGCCAGGTAACATTAAATTACTTGCCCACGTACATTTAGCTGACTTGCTATTTTGCCGATATTTACCATTGTTGTGGTGTCAACAATAGTAGCCGGAGAGTTGTGAGTAAAAATTTTTACCTTTATTAGACTATGTTTTGTTGTGTCAAGATACATGATGTTGTCCAACGAGACCTTCGCGACTTTAATATGTCGGAAAAACGTGCCTTTGAAAAATTCCACCTCATTTTGGAGCGACTTTTTGTTTGCTGACTTCCGGTAAGGAAGCCATCCGAAAAGAAGTGCTATTTTAAGACACATTAAAATCCATTTGTTTTAGTTTTTTTTTAAAGCATAACGTACCTAAAACATATGACAGCGCTGATTCAGTCAGGTTTAGTTCAACACCTTTTCAATAAGATATAAGTATTCAGCTGTATTCATTTTTTTTTTTTGTGCATATATTTTGTGTGTGTGTATTTATTCATTGGTCTTACTTTTTCTAAAGAAATTATATTTATCTATCATATTTTATTGTACACATATTTGTAATTATTTCTTATTGTGTGGACCCTTTTTTTTTTTTTTTTCCGAACTGTGTTTCTATGCTCCTGTGATGACTAAATTTCCCCACTGTGGGATTGATAACATTTTATCTAATCTAATCTAATCTAATCTAATCTAATCTAATCTAATCTAATCTAATCTAATTTATTCAAAATGTGCTTCACCAAGCATAACAATTAAGGATAAAATTGGGGTCTACAGATTTTTTTTTAACATAATTGTCCTGCCAAAGATTTTTATACAGTTTTATGCACATGTGCCAACATAGAGGATACAACAAAAAAAAATAACTCTGTTTTTGCTGCACATTTGCTGCAAGAATTTAGTTTGCTTTTGTTGACAAAACCACCTATTAGCAATGCTTCCGAGATGTTCATTCTCAACCATTTGCCACTGAATTCCAACCACTAGTCTGATTCCAAGGAACCCCCCCAAACCGCTGACAGCGCTCCTCCCACCTGTGCGCTGCGGGAAACGAAAATACTTAATCATTTCAACGTCACCAAAATAAAGTGGCAGAGGTCTGCTTGTGTTTCTCGTTGCACCACTTCAAAAAGTAAAAACCCAAAGTTATTTACGTGCACATCGTAATTCAGCCTTTCACAGGAAAAGTTTGGGAAAAGACAGATCAATCCCACAATGTCTCCAGATGGCAAATTACGTTCACCAACCTCTAATACTTACTGATAGTGAAATAAAAGACATTCAGTCAGGTAAAACGCACATGAAACCACAGCAAAATGATTGTTTGTCTACAGTACCCGACATATGTCGAAAGGGTATTTGCTCTAATTTTTTACCAGAATGCTTTTCCACCAAGCAGCCTTCAAATGGACTCTAGTTTCCTTTAACTTTAAATGGTGGGCGTCCCTTTTCTTCAAAACTGTGGGTATCTCACTTTGTACGTGTGAGGGCTGTGGAAGATAAGATCAAAAATGTCAACTTTATCAAACCTTGCGGGGAAGTCAGATAGCAGATAAATAAACCTCACCTCAGCTCTGGCGAGTGGAAGGCAGTGCCTGTCGTTTCGGTACGAGCATCTCGACCCGTGGGATATCCCCCCTCCTCCAGAACTGGTGTTCGCCCACGGTCAGAAAAGTGCTGTGAAACCCCGTCGTCATGATGCTGAGGTAGTGGAACTCGCTGTGTCAACGGGTGACTTGAGAAGTTTCCCTGATAGTAATAATAAGATTGAACAAACAGGAAAGAGCGGAGCACTGCGCAAAAGTGAAAGATGCTGAGTCAAAGGGGTGGGGGCGCGCCGAGTGTTTTTAGTTGGGTGATGAGGTAATGGACCAATACTGCTTTGACTTTTAGTCTTTGTGGTATCCTTAATAACACGGAGGTGGAATTTGTTTCGAGACGTCTTTCATGCCAAATGTCAATTTGTACAGCTGGCTGCAGCGTAGACCAGAGACAGAAGAAATCCGTCTGATTAAAATTGAATTAGTAGGTAAGATTAAAAAAAATACCTGCTAGTTGTCACAACTACAGTCATTAACTGTTAACTGTACCTCGAAGTTTGAGCTTTTCCAAATTGTATTCATAGTCATCTGTATCTTATGTATGGCTGTATTCTTTATTGTGTTCTTTCAGATGAATTTTTAACCATGAGACCAACGTTTTTAATTCCTCTCACTTCTTGTGTGAGGAAATATTAACTATAATGAAATTTTTCATAGGTTTTTAAAAAAAAAAATTCAAAAGAGGACAAAACTGCATTTGAACATATTTGTGGGTAGGGTTGAGTATTGTTTAAAAATAAATACCGATATAATCTAAATTTAAGAATTACAAATTGCTGCTCATCAATGGCCTTTATGTCTTTTAAGACATGCTTGAAGTTTAACGAACTGATTTGTGTCATCCAGTTTCATGGGAAAAAGAAGTAGTTGTGTGTCGCCTGCATAACGATGGAAACGAATGCAGTGCTTCCTAAGAATATTGTTGAAGGGAGGCATAAGTATGAAAATGATCTGACATTCAAATCTATCTGGTAAACATGATTTGAACCAGCCGAGTGCGGTTCTTTGAATCCCAGTGTCACACTCTAGTCTCCGTAGTAAAATATTGCGATCAGTTGTATATGACTAGAAAACGTATAATACCATCTAACAAAAGTTGGTAACCGGCTTCTTTTTATTTTTTTTATTTTTATTTTTTACACACAGCATTAGCCATTAAGCTTTGTGACTTAATCCAACTATCCCTTTACAACATTCAACATTTTGGGGGACTATTTAAATATGAACTTGTTAGGTTACCTTGCTGGAGTTAGCACTGATTTTCATTAGACGTTGCTCTATGTGATCTGCCTCATAGTCCATAATCACCTGACATACGCACACTTCCCAACATGGCGGTCTATTTAAGATAAGATCATTTATATTTTTTTTGTAACGACGAGGTCACAGGCCCTGTAAATTATTTTATGAAACTGTATTAATTAATTAGCCAAAATTAGATTTAAATGAAGTTTTATCAGCTAAATATCCACATTTTACAAAGACTGGAGACTTCAAGTTCTTAAATTAACCGTGTTATCCGTCTGTCTTTTGAATACTAGGATATAAGACAGACTGCAGTTACTGCAGCCCATAAGGCACTAAGCTGTGTTCCCATTTCCTGCTTTGTCTTAAAGCTTGGAATTGCACGGAAAAGGACATAAAGATTCACGACTTTAAGAGTCTGGTTTTCTTTACCCAGCGATAAAAGCAATGTGAGCTAACGCGTTAAAATGTGAACTTTTGTGGTATTTTACTTGAAGATTATTTGTCTGCTGTTTGTATCACCTGTTTCCTTCTGTTTTGTTCATCTTTTCTTTAAAGCTCTGTTCCCGTGCGATCATTCACCACATGTTTAATCTATGACTGAACTATGCCTGGAATGAAAGTAAAACTCCTCACGCACACAGGTGTTTTTAGTTAATCTTGATGACTGGAGCCGCTTCTCAGGTTGAAGTTGGGCGGAGCTATGAAGGGACATAATGTGAGGTCGCCATCCTTAAACTCACAAAACGGAATGATAAAGGTGTAAGCTCTTCGAGTTTCAGAGGGAGGCAACAAAAGTTAAAAAAAAAAAAAAAAAGAAAGAAGAATAACACAGAGAGCCACAGGGTTTAGATTAGAGCAGTGAACATTTATATCATAATTTACACTTTTTGACATTTTTGCATATAAATAACTATGTAAACCAGAATGTAAACAGAGACAGTTCTTTAGGGGATTCTCCTCTGGAGTTAAAGCTCTGAATAGCGAGAGACGCTTTGGTCGAACATCAGTTAAAGAGAAAGGTAATGAAACAGAGGAGGGCGCAGAGAGCGACGGAGTTCAGGTTGTTGATGCACAACTGCTACAAAAAAAAAAAATCACAGCTGCTGTTGGAACATTAAGTTGGGCCTTAACGCCATTATGACCGGTTTCAGAGATACTGTACACAGTGTAAATGGTGCAAGCATCGGCACTGAAGATATAAAGTAGGAGTTGGGGGTGGGGGGGGGGCCAGTGCATAAAAGAAGGCCGAGGTGCTTTGGTGTATGCCAGTTCATTAAACAAGATGGCGGACGGGTTGGGGCTGAAGAAAGGGCCATTGTTTCTCAACCAGAAATAATAACAAGTAACAATAACAACAACAACAAAATGAAAACATATACAAAACAAGAGACCACAGCTAAAGAGCCAACACTTCATCATATACACAAAGTACATCTTCCCTTCTTCAGCATTTTTGATTCCTCAAGTCCTTCTTTCCCTCGTTTTTTTGATTTTTCCTTTTCCGTGATTTTTGGTGTGCATTTGAAATTAAAAGCCACGTGAACTTTGGTTTCTAGCGTCAAGTGTGAATCCCTAAATCGGAGGGCGTTCACATCCCTGCTGGGTGTCGACAGTGTTGTTAAAAAAAAAATAAAAATAAAAACAAGAGGAGGGGCGGCGGGCGGCTCACCGGGCCTCCCGAGTCCGTTATGTGCTACATGTTGAGCGGGCTGTGCCGCTCCTTTGGACCACATGAAGAGCTGCACTCCAGTTCAGTTTGGTTTCTTCTTCTTCAAGTAGCAAAAGAAAAGAAGAAAAAAGAAGAAAAAAAAAAAAAAAAAAAGCAAATAAATAGAAAACTCCCACTTTCATCTGTCCCTTTAAACGCACACACAGACATACACTCATATCATCACATACACACTGAGGTAACCGTTGTGAAAAATATTAAAAAAAAAAAAAAAAAAATGCCCTTTTTTTTTTTTTTTGGTTTCATTTAAATTAAGTAGGCATCAGAAAAGGACACAGACATGCTATAGGGAGGCTATCAAGCAGGGTTGCAATAAAGCTCTTATTTTCTAAATTAACAAATTTATGTGCCGTACTTTGGCAAGTTTTTTTTTTTTTTTTTTTCCAACCCTTTTCAACCTGCAATAATGGTTTCTAAATTTAAATAAGGAAAACCCTGAAGAGTGGACACCCCTGGCTCTATTGGTCAGAGGTCACAGGTCAGATATAGGCATAGAGAGAGTGACTATCTACAGAGAAATGGCCACAGAGGAAAAACAACAACAACGAAATAACATCAACAGAAAAAAAAATTGACTTTTACATTGATTTCACCCCATCAGTGTAACTGTCCCTTCCACTTATTGCTTTTGAAGACAACAAATAAAAAGTATAATAAATTAGGTTATACAATAACTAATTGATCAAAAACACAAAGACATTGGAAAATAGAGACAAAATAATACAACAACAATAATGACGGTATCATTATATTAATTACATCAAAAGGTAAATCCTGGGTAGATGATTGTCTCTAAGTATGCTAAAAACCGCTAAGTAGTCATGGGACAGTGTCTCTTGTAGCCCTGAGTACGCGAGTCCCTGATAGGTTGAAAACCTGGCAGACAACCAGGTAGAGAATTATTTATTTACAGCTGTTGCTCCCGGCAACCCAGTCTCGACTCTGTGTCTCTCGGGTGTAAAAGGTCACCTAAGCCTCAGATTCCTGCTTGACGGTAATGTTGGCAGGAAGCGGTGGGATGGGGCTGCTGTGCCGCATCTTGATGACCGACGTCTCGTTCGGGGACTCGTACGCGCCGTAACCCGCACACAGGAGCTCGGTGGCACTGCCCTTGCGGTGGGGGTGGAAGTGGGACGACTTGAGGTCGGTCTCCCTCCACAGCAACCCCAAGACCTGCTTCTCCAACAGGGCCTCCATCTCCACGCCTCCCTGCAGCTGCTCCAGCTGCTCGGCGTGCTCGCTGACGTCGAAGCGCTCGATCTCCTCGTTGGCGCGTTGCACCTCCTCCATGGCGGCCTGACTAGAGACGGTCGGACTGCCGGTGCCGGAGCTCGCCGTCAGGCAATAGCCCTTCAGGTGGAGTCGCAGGCTACACAGGTGGATGTAGTGGCGGTGGCAGTGGGGGCATTTGTGCGGACGCTCGCGGGAATGCAGGCGCTTGTGCAGCTTCAGGTGGACGAACTGGGTGAACTTAGCCGGGCAGAGTTTACAGTGGTAGGGTTTCTCCCCCGAGTGGAGGCGCAGGTGAGTTTTCAGGTTGCTGGTGCTGCTGAAACGCTTGTGACAAACCTACAAAGAGGAAAGACGATAAAAAGAGACGATGTCAGCAACCCATCAACTTATCCGTCGTACTTGATTTATACACTCATCTGTCTCGATAAAAGTACATCATGTTCAACATTATCGCTCACCTGGCATTCATGAGGCTTCTCCCCGGTGTGGACCAGGAAGTGCTTCTGCAGGTGAGCCAACTGAGTGAAGCCTTTGTTGCAGGTTTGACATTTAAAGGGTCTCTCTCCACTGTGGACACGAAGATGAACCTGCATGCCAAGGACAGAAGAGAAAAGGGTTTGTTTAGGCTCATTCAGATATTGGACTTGAATATCCTGATGTAAGAACATCTGGTGACACTCCTCGCTCCTGTAGGTGCCATCAACCTGCTTTGCTGCCTAATGATTAGATCGCAGTCCTCAAAGTGCTCAGGAATGAGAATAAGGCGGCAAATCAGACGAGCAGACACGATGTCGAAAGCCTAACGCGGAACGAACTCGGCGGTTGTCTCGAGCCTCACCTTCAGGTTTGACAGCTGTCCGAAGGTCTTGCTGCACACGTTGCACTCGTACTTGATTTTGCCGTTCTGCTTCTTCAGAGGGTAAGGCAGTGCCTTGTAGCCCGCCGAGCCCACGCCACGCTTCACCTTGGTCAGGTTGATCGCCTCTTCGTCGGAGTGATGTTCGCTGGTGTTGCCCAGCAGGGCTGAGGTAGGCTTAGTGGGCACCTGCTCGCTGGGAGGTGCTGTGCCTGCAGTCGGGGAGCCGCTGGAGGGCGCGTGGGATGATCCGTGTGGGTGAAGGTGCCCGGGATAAGGGTTGTGAGGCCCTGCTTTTTCTCTCAGAGAAGTAGCGGCTGAGAAGGCACTGGTTGGCCCGGGAAGGAGGAAGTCTCTGTGGGCAGAGATGGAGGACGGGTGCACAGAGTCAGGCATCATGAAGCGTCTCCCTGCTGTGTCGGAGGGCAGGAGGGGAAAGTGAGGCGGCAGTAGGCTGCTGTACAGCGGGTACATCCTGGGAAAGATCCCTCCTACGGTAGGGACGCCACCGCCGGGCAGAGGATAGTGGTGGGGCAGGAGGTAACGCGGGTAGGGGGCCCCTGGGGGGTAAAAGGGCGAGGAGAGGGGCGCAGATGGTGGGGAGTAACCAGGGTAGGAGCTAAGTCCGGTGGAGTAGAAAGAAGCAGGGGACAGTGCCGGACCTGAGGGGCTGCCCCGAGGGCTGCAGTCGGGGCTGCTCCTCGCGGACGGGCTGGGTGTGGCTGAAGACTGGTTACCAGGGGAACGGGTTGAGGGGTAACGAAGCTGGCCGGGTTTGTGGCAAAGAAAGTCTTCAGGGATGTGAGGGTGCGGCCGGAGAGCCGGGTAGAGGGCACGGGGGTACAGGGGGCGCTCGGGGCTGTCGGCGCAGCGCGGACGGGTGGGAAACGGCCGGCTGGGCTCCCTCTTGGTGGACGAGCTGCTGTTGGTGCCGTTCAGAATGGAAAGGACACTGTGCTCCCTCTTGGGCGGGGTGGGGGTCACTGCGACCGGGGACGGGCTGGATGCGTCGACGGAGCGCTCGTCGCTGCTCTCTTGGTGCTGCTTCACATCCAAAAGAGACTGCTCTGAAAAGATGCAGAGAGAGGAGAGAGGTCAGGGGGAGTTCATCGAATCCAAATAGGGTAGGCTTGGTTTCCCTGCTGGAAGTAGCAGTAACAACTTCTATTTACCCAAATAAACTCTTAAAACCGAGCCTCACTGCTGAGATAAACCTCTGCCGGTCACAAAGTTTCCTTCAGCAGGGATGTGTGTGTGTGTGTGTGTGTGTGTGTGTGTTCGTGTGTCACAGGGTTGAGGAACACCATAAGTAACTCAGCGGGCCAATTAAGGCGACGGATTTGACGAACGAGCGAGAGGTGGGGGGGCGGGGTTGACAGTTGGGGGCGAGAGACAGGAAGTGAGGCGTGACAGCTGCCTTTGGGTATTGTGTGTTTGCGCGTGTCTATAAAATCAAGATAAAAATCAAAATGGTGGCAGACAGACAGACAGGGCTGATGGAAGGTTTCCTGCTGAAAATACCCTCAGAAAAAAGAAAAAAAAACACGCTTGGCCTCCACCTGCCCTCCGCGAACACACACAAACACACCCACACCGTATAACAAGGTACACACACACACACACACACACACACACACACACACACACACACACACACACACACACACACACACACACACACAGAGGCGCCTGCAGACAAAGGCCTCTGTCTGATTTGTTGACCCTTCCACTTTTGGACAACACTTTTTGATCAAGCTCCCACTCTCCCGACTGTTCTGGCCGTTCGCTTTTGTTTCCGGGTCGAAGGTTAAATCGGAGAGCTTCCTCCTCGGTCACTCACACCTACTGTCTTCTCCGCATGATGAAAGAGCGGATTAGGAGGAGAGCTCAGTCACACGCGCTCTAAAAGCCCCGGGATGTCGGTTAGCGGCACATCTCGGCTGTTAAATTGCCACAGACGGGCCCTTAAAACGCCGCCGTCTATTATCTGCAAGCTCATTTACCGGCCTGTCAACTTTTTACCATGAGGTCGCCCAGAGGGGCATGTGTGTGTGTGTGTGTGTGTGTGTGTGTGTGTGTGTGTGTGTGTGTGTGTGTGTGTGTGTGTGTGTGTGTGTGTGTGTGTGTGTGTGTCTGAGAGAGATGGAGGTTGTCAAAGTGCCGACACTGGTGAAATTTGCTTATTCACCCCCTCACTCACTCACTCACTCACTCACTCAATCACTCACTCACTCACTCACAGATTGTCAGTGACCCTTTCGTCAGTAGTAAAGCGGCAGTGTGCAAACATTAAGGTTATCAGCTCGCCTTCCTCCTCCTCCTCCTCCTCTTCCTCCTCTCCCCTCCATCCCTCTTCCAGAAAACAAACAGGGCGGCCATCTTGGAGATATCAATCTGTCAACACGGCCCTTCTGCCAGGAAGTTCAAGTAGTCAACAGAGGGGGAAGGTGGGAGGTGCAACTCTTAATTCCCCCGCACTCCCTCCTCCACCTTCATTCTGGTCTTTTCAAGTGGCAAATATATCAGGTTGATTGGCTGACACACACACACACACACACACACACACACACACACACACACACACACACACACACACACACACACACACACACACACACACACACACACACACACACACACACACGCGTTGGTGTGTGAGCTCGCATGTGTTTGAGGTGAAAAAGGCTGGGTGTAAATGTGTTGGCATGTCACGCTGTGTGTGTGTGTGTGTGTGTGTGTGTATCTGTGTGTGCGTGTGGGAAGAGAGAGTGTTTTTGTCGGCAGAGCAGAGTGTCTTTGAACACAACACACACACACACACACACACACACACACACACACACACACACACACACACACACACACACACACACACACACACACACACACACACATGGATGACAGGTGTTCTCAAGTGCTAACACTTGAAGAATGTGAAATGACAGCGACAGAAAAGAGTGAGAGAGAAAGGGCAAGGAGAAAGTGAGGGAGTGAGGCAGCGCTCAGTCATTTTTCTCTGTCTCACACACACACACACACACACACACACACACACACACACACACACACACACACACACTCAGACACACACGTCTGGTTTTGCTATGACTGTGCTGGAAAGAGCTAAAAAGTAAGAGAGAAAAACACGATACAAGCAGCAGTTGTTGAACTTCTCTGGAATATAACACAAAGGACGTCAATCGGTTTGGACCAGAAACTCCCCTCCTCTCGGACACCGGCTGTAACTCTTCAACGACCAGAACACGATAATGAGATGCGTGTTTCTCCTGAGTTGGCTAAATTTGAGATTTTGAATTATGAATGAACCGGGATGCAGATCGTATCAAATTAGTCGAAACTATTGTCTTATTTCTCAAAACTGAAGCAGTTTTGAAAGCCAAAATAACCTCATGAGGGGGTTGAAAAATTCTAATAAGTAGCAGGTTGATGGTATCCAGCTGCTGCGTTTAGAACTGACACAGACTGCTAGGGACATTTACATTATAGCTAACCAGCCAACAAAAACATTAAACTACTTTGTATTTTATTAATTAGCTTTGGGCCTGTATTTTTGCTGCCTATAACATAAAATGTCACGTAGACCAACAACCGAATTAAACAATTGGATCGATCTGCGTTCAGTCCGTGGCATGACTTGTCGAATTCATCACAGCCACTTCCTCCTCTTTTACCTTTTTAAATGGGTTTCAGTTTAACGTCACTTAGTCAGAAGGACTGGTGGTTTTTCTTGGTTTTACTCAGCCCATGACATTATTTTCTAAACTCTCGTGGGCCACACCAACAGTCGAATGTTTTACTCATTTTAGGAAACTCATCAGCCCAAACCACGGAAAAAACAAAAAAGGACGCGGAGTTTCGGCTGCAGGTAAAAAAAAAAAAAAAAAAAAATCTGTGTTCAAGTCACTGGCAGGTCAACTGAAGCCTGTGGGGCTTAAATGACAGAGCGAGCTAATTAAAGACAAGACATATACTTTTATACACACTGAGTCGGCGAGGGTGGGTGTGGGGAAGTGTGTGTGTGTCGGAGGGGGGGGGGGAGGCAGGCAGGCGGAGGGATCGGGAGGGTACCTCCTGCCTCCGTCCCCCAGGTCATGCGCATTTTTCCCCGGGCAGTGGAGTCACTCTGGCTGGCTGTGCCGGTTCCTCCGCCAGCTTTACACTGCTATTAGCCTCCAGTCACACCTGGAAACCGCTCGGCTCCCACTCTCTCTCGGTCTCTTTGTTTCCCTCTCAGCTCGCTCTCTCTTTGATCAGCGCAGCACCAAGTGGATGAGTGCAGTTCATGTTTTGTGTCGTGAGCGTGTGCGAAGTGGAGAATTTATGAAGGTTAGAAATTTTAAGTTTTAGGTCCGAATGAGCAGTTTTGGGGGAGAAAAGTCAAGAGTATAAATGATTAATACCGGTCAGTGTTTATTTGATATATTTTTAAGTGAGTACAGAGACATTTTTAGTCTTGTTTTTTTCCTCATAAAAAGGTCACTGAAGATACGCAGTCTCGCAAACACACACTGCTGCTTTTATTGAGGTTGAGCCAGGTTGTGTGTGTGTGCGTGTGTGTGTGTGTGTCTGTGGACCTTTTATGTTAAAAGCGGGTCTTTAAGTGTGTAAGACTGTGGCATTAGGGGCCATATCCCCCCTGTCTGTCTGTGTAATTACACTGTCACTGGCACACACACACACACCAAAATACAACGATGGCACTGACAGAGATGAAAGGTTGTCGGTCTTGTACTCTTGTACATGTGTGTGTGTGTGTGTGTGTGTGTGTGTGTGTGTGTGTGTGTGTGTGTGTGTGTGTGTGTGTGTGTGTGTGTGTGTGTGTGTGTGTGTGAGAGATAATGACAGGCTAACGTTCAGAGAGGAAGGAGACACAGCTACACTCAAAAACACAGTCGGGCTTTAAGAGCGGCGACAGGACACGCTCAAGACACACACACCTACGCAGTCTATTGATTTTATTTTTTTAATTTTTTTATGGAAGCTGGTCAATGCATCAGGATTTAATAAAAACATCCCGTTCTTTCACAATAAATGTAAAAGTCAAAACAAATTTACTCCTGATGCCAAATAAAAAAAATAAAAAAAAATTCATATTGTTCCTTGTCAGCCTTATTGCTCATTAATAAACGTTAAAAAAACAACAACAACAACATAAAAATCATATAAACTTACTGAGTTTCTGCATCATCAGCTCCCCGGACGGCGGGTAGTGCAGGCGTCGGGCGAAGTCGTGGCAGTACCAGACGAGCAGCTCGTCTCCAGCGGGGACGGGCTTCACCGTGTAGAAGTAGATCTCCATGCCATTCTGACACGCCGCCAGGTTCTGCTCCGCCGCCGAGTGGGCCGGGTTCACGTACCGCATCCAGTTGGAGCGGGTCTCATCCAGGCCGTCGACGAAGTGGTGGAACTCCTCGTCAGCGAAGATCTAGAACGAGAGGGAGGAAATAAAATCGATTTGAGTAAAATGGTTGATGATAATTCGCGTTGTTTAACAGATTTCAGGTCATTTTTCAATTTTTCTCGCGGGAATTGGCAGAATCAAAATGTTCAAAGAACTAAATTACTTAATGAAGTTGTTTACACATACACTGCAAACGTGCAAAACCCTCCTCCAACATGTAAATCACTCCATTTAATTCCTTTCAATAACTTTTGGAAAAATGACTTGCGATCTAAGTTACCAACCAACTAGTGTAGAGTTTTACTGAATACGTAGGCGAGGAAATCAGCGATTGCATCAGCAGGTTAAATATCTAAAAATAAAAAAGTAACCAAAGTCACTTAATTAATGTGTAAATAAGTAACGAACAAGCTAAATAATTCAGAGTAAACAGAAGCCAAACTATGACCAAGATGCGACGTGACAAAGTAACTCATCGATCAAAATAATAATTTCTAATGACCTAAATAAGTTTAAAACATGAGTTTAGGGAGTTAAAAATGATAAATTCCACTACATCCTGGTATTTCAATTCTTTCCTTATCCCTTCATGTTTTTCATTCCTTACCATGTCCCTCTCTTCACCTTCATCTCCGTCAGACTGAGACACACAGAGACACACAGAGACAGACAAAGAGCGCCGAGGACGAGGCGATCCTCTTTTATATTGAAAAGGGAAAGGAAGGAGCAACTCATCTTCTGCTTCTCCTCCCCCTCCCTCTTTCGCTCTTTATCTGCGCTTTCTCTTGGCTCAGCATATGTGTGTGTGTGTGTGTGTGTGTGTGTGTGTGTGTGTGTGTGTGTGTGTGTGTGTGTGTGTGTGTGTGTGTGTGTGAGAAAGTGAGATATGAGCATGAATGGAACACCTTTCTGATTTCGTGGCTGCATGTGGTTATGTGCATAGTGCACTCTTTCTCTTACTGCAAGTCAGATACACCACACACACACACACACACACACACACACACACACACACACACACACACACACACACACACACACACACAAACGTGGGCGCCGAGTAGGCGGTGGTCAGGTAGGTGGTTAGTGAGCGTATGTCGTCTCGCTGTCAGTTACCGGTAGTGACGGAGTGTGTTCTGTTAAACACTGTGTGCGCGAGAGTGTGTGTGTGTTGTGTGGATTTACAGGAACCTCAGTGTGAGATGTTATTTGTGTGACGGTGACATCACATCCCCATCTCTGTTCCTCGTACACACACACACACACACTCAAAAAGCAGCTTCCTGTTCCACTGACTGACTTCAGACGCGCATGACGTCACAGGAAGGGGTCCCTCCGGCTTCTGAAGAAGTGTGTGTCTTTGAATGTGTGTGTCTTTGAACTTGTGTACTACTCACTCTCCAGAAGTACTTGCGGTTGGAGTCTTTGGGGACGCTGTCGGCCGTGTAGATCTCGCCCACCAGGGGACCGAAGCGAGTTCCTTTGGGAATGTACTCCCTGCTGCACACGCCGGCAACCTGCACGCAAGACACGCACACAGAGGTTAGAAAAATCCCCAAAAGGACAAAGATGACAATTTGATGTGTTTACATGAAGCCTGAGGAGCTTTTCCCACTAAATTTGAAGCTTCGCGGATCCGACAGATACGCCCCCCCAAAAAAACGAAATAACAATTTTATTGACTGAGAATTTCACGTAAGAAGTTGAATGGGAGTCTATGGAGCTGGAGGCTGTTTGGAGCCGACCTCTTGTGGCACTCGGTGGTATTGCAGCTTAAGGCACTTCTGCATCAGTCTCGTTCATCAGACCCGGAGGCCACGTCCACTTTTATAAACAGTCTATGATCTTAAATAAAGTAATAACGTATGTCTTAAGACGATGTTCAAACGTTCAGGTGTACGGATTGTGTTTGTGTTTTCACACTGTCACTCATATGTATCATTAAGTCCCATTAAGTCTTATTTCAAAGACAGACTCACAACAGAAGCAGTGATTAATGAGCCAGCTCCACACTTCAGTTCACTTGGCGTGTGTGTGTGTGCGTGTGTCTGAAAACATCTTTTAAAAAAGCTCTTCTTTTAAATCCCTCTCTGTCTCTCGTCACACCTCCGCCAGTCGCCACATCAAACCAAACCCGCTGCCACCGAGACGCTTCGGGTTGGGGTGCGGGGGGTAAACATCCACATACTCAAAAGACAGAACGAAAGAAAGTCTTTTGTTTCTGCTTTTCTTTTCTTTCTTCCTCTCGTCTGATTCAATCAAAGGAAGAGAGGAAGAAGAAGAGTAAAGCAAACGAGGGATTATGCGGTGAGGAGACGTGACGGGCCGGCCGAGAAACACACTCGCACACATTTTCTTCATGCTTAACCCACGCAAACACAAGTCTTTTCCCAAAACCATCCTGCTCCCCGGTGGCGTGGGAAATCCCCCTTCCCCTCTTTTCCCTCCGTACGACCAGACAGGAGGGTGTGTTAGTGTTTGTGAGCATATGTAACCAGAGGCTTTTTTTTTTTTTTTTCTGTTGGACTTATTAACAGACTTTTACAATCGACCCAACTCTTTTCTCTGAACCAAAACTCGACCCTCTTTCATCACGACGAACTGCGGTCCTCAGCCTTTCCCTTCTTCCTTTCTCGGCCCCGATAAATATCGGCTGATAGCATATCAGCTCGTAAACAAAACACACTCCCCTCTTTCTTTCTTTCTTTCTTTCTTTCTCGCTCTCCCTGCTTCTATCCTCAGTTCACCGTTGATAAGCCCCTGATGAGAAAATCTATGCGATCACTCCGCTTCGCAGAGAAACTCACAAGGTGTCAAAATCGACACTCGCAACCTTTTGACCTGCAGTCATGTCCCCCCCCACACTTTACCCCCCCCCCCCCCCACACACACACACACACACACACACACACCTCCCAGTCCAAAATGCCTTGAAAAACGCAGCAACATGTAGATGTAACATGATTTATGTGATATTGTGTGAAACTTATTCATTTATTTGCCTTCTGATTTGTGTTTGGAACATTATTTAACACTGATCAGTCTCATGGCATTCTTATTTAACCATTTGAGCTGCGGGGAAAAAAATATGGACATTTTTTTTTGTCAAAAATGCTGATTAGCAACTAATATTTCAACTTTCAGAAGCAGAGCAACTTCTGGTTGTTGTTTTTTTTCACTTCATCATTTTGGTTCTTTGTATTATCTCGCTGTTATCCAACCTCAGTTTCAACCTTTGACTGTTTTCACATTTCTTTTTGACTTTTTCACCTGCAATCTGATTAATGACTCAAACTTTATCCTGTCAGGTTTGCCAAGAGGTCACACAGTGGCCGACGGAGGTTTACAACCTGACTGATGTGTTGAGCGTGCTGGTTTGAAGCAGTAAATAAGTCAAGACAAAACATAAGAAGCATCTGAGAGGTCAAAGCTCATAAGGAACCACTTTAACTTTGTCATTCAGCAGCGAAAGAAACGAGCAGACTGATGCGTTGTGTTTGATGACATGCTGCACGGCGCCCCCTGCCTGCTCGATGGGGTATTTCAGGTTGAAAGGAGTTGTGTGGAATGTGACACACAACACCATCACCATTTTCTCCGATGATAAATTACTTTTAATGGATGGATACGAGTTGGTGAAATTACATCGTGTGATTCCTCTGCTTCGGGCGTTTTACACACACACACACACACACACACACACACACACACACACACACACACACACACACACACACACACACACACACACACACACACACACACACACACACACACACACACACACACACACACACTCTGTTTTACAGCGAGACAAGAACCCCTCTCGATGACATGACCCACGTCTGAGTCACGTTTGTGTGTACGTACAGATGGCTTTCTCTGCCTGAGTGTGTGTGAAAAAAAAAAAAACTGACTGGGGAGAAAGTTTGTCTGTCTGCTAACGTGTGTGTGTGTGTGCGTGTGTGTGTGTGTGTGTGTGTGTGTGTGTGTGTGTCTGAGTCTGAGTCTGACCTCCTTGCCGCCAGCCAGGTGTTTGAAAGCCAGATTTCGGGGCAGTGACGCCTCGGCTCTGGTCGTCGTCATCGCGGCATCACCGTCTGGCCCCGCCTCCCACGCCGTGTCCTTGACGATGTACGTGCACTTCTCCTCGAACTCCGTCTCCGTCCACTGCGTCATGTCCGCCTCCTCCATCTCCATCTCTCCATGTCCACATCCGTGTCTGTCACGGTCTTGGCCCCGTCCAAGCCGGCGCTGGTGGCGGCGGAGGAGGCCATCTTGGTGCCGTGGTGCGTCTCGTCCTGCTCCATGGTGTGCGCCCCCTCACTGGTCAACATGGCCGAGCTATGAGAGGTCGCCTGGGTGAGAGACAGAAACGAGGAAATGGCATTAATTTCTGATGTCCTTTATCTAAATATTTCCTGTCATCAAAACTTAGAATAACACTGCTGAAATTAAGAAAGAAAGAATAAACGGAAAGAAAGGATTGTCGGAAAGAGGTAGGAAGCAGAAGAAACAAAAGAAAGACAAGATGAAGAGAGAATGAAGGAAAGCAAGTCCAAAAAAAAAGAGAGAAGGAGGGAAGGAGAAGAAAGCATGAGAGGAAAAAGAAGAACAAACTTAAAAAAAAAAATTAAAAAAAAGGGGATAAGAGGAAGGGAAAGAAAGATGAAAGAGGGTCAGAGCACTGGGGAAAAAAAACAACAAAAAAAACTACCATAAGTAAGAACAAAACGTAGATGTGGGAGGAAAAAAAGATAAGAAATTAGAAAAAAAAGTGGAAAGAAAGAAAGAAGAGGACAGAAGGAGATAAAGACGGAGAAATGAAGACAGGAGGGAAGACAAAAAGAGGAGGGGAAGAGCTGTGATTATTATGGGTGACTTGGTGAGGAAGGGGGGGTCTGACTAATGCCACTGTCTCTCACACACACGCGCACACGCACACACACACACACACACACACACACACACACACACACACACACACACACACACACACACACACGCGCGCGCACACACATGCACGAGCACACAGAGCAACAGACCGGAAATTGCTGGTCTTGCCAACTACTTGGAATAAATGTTAACTAATCTGGGAAACAATTATGGGAGACAGCCTGCATTCATTCACTCATTCCTTTCGTCATCTACTGAAGTAAAACTCTGTTCACGTTATTATGATAGTAATCCAAAACGGGTATTTTTGCCAAATAAATAGTCAATTTCGACACTGAAATATTTTTTCTTGTCAATGTTCAATTTTGTTTTGGTCAGGATCACATTAGACACCTCAATTAACCATTTTACTCCCACTTATGTCGATAATAATCTCTTGGAGTTTAAACATTAATTGAACCGATCGAGCGCTTGCTTTTCCTTATCTTTCGTGTGTCTATTAAAACCACGAGGTGAAAATTAAAACACGCCAGCCTGAGATAGGAGCCTGTGATCGAACACGATAAGAGGAAGTCAACACGTGTCTCACATATCGTGATGAAACAAAATGATTTAGCAAATCCTTAATTACCTAAACAATCTGGTGTATTTTTATGTTATGCATTTATGTTTGGTGAAATTTTGCCATCATTTCATACCAAATTCCAAGTAATTCTGACAGTCAATCATAAAATATTTCCAACAAAAATATCCACCAAATCCACTTTTTTGAAAAAAAAAAAAACAACAACACACAAAAAAGAAGTTATTAATTTGTTTGTCAGCAGATTTTTAGACCAATTTCTCTTTGTGACCTCTTTTTCGCTGCCTCTTTGTCTGTCTCTGTGTCTGTCTCTGTCCTGCTTTTTCCCTCTGTCCCTGTTTCTGTGACTGTCTCTGGCAGTGTCTTTTTCCCTCTGTCTCTGTCTCTGTGACTGTCTCTGGCAGTGTCTTTTTCCCCGTGTCAGTCATTTGGTTCCGAACTTTTGTATTTGACCCATTTTTATACTGGGACAATGACGGTGAATCTGGAGACAGTTCTATGTGTGAGAGAAATTTCAATTTCAAGTGTGGTGAATTTACTGACTATAAACTACATGAACCTAATACCCCCCTCCTCCCCACCACCACCACCACCACCAATCACACAAACACACCTCCTTCTCCCCCCCCCCATGTCTCCCTGGGGTTGAAGACAGAGGAAGGAAATGCTGTCTGTATCTGAATGAAGCTAAAATTGGAAGCAGAGTGGCACTGCAGCGGAACCGGCAAATCATCCCAACTCCTAGCGTGTGTGTGTGTGTGTGTGTGTGTGTGTGTGTGTGTGTGTGTGTGTGTGTGTGTGTGTGTGTGTGTGTGTGTGTGTGTGTGTGTGTGTGTGTGTGTGTGTGTGTGTGTTGGTAATGGACGAAAGGGGAGGGGTGATGAGGAAGGGAGCGTCAAAACTTTTCCATTTGGGGGGCCACAGCAGCACAAACAAAACTTCAAACGCAATCCCACCCAAGACAATCCCACACACACACACACACACACGCACACACACACACACACACACACACACACACACGCACACACAGGCTGATATCAACACAGGGACAAACATGCTGCCCGTCCCACGCTGACGAGCGGAAAGCAGCAGATCTTCAGCGACCACACTCAGCTCTGCAAATTCTTCTGAGGCCGCAAGAAAGAAAAAGATTTCACATCCAACTAGCTCCAGTCACAACTTAAAAACAGCAGCACACTGAGAATGAAATGTCACGCGGACCACCTCCAGTTACTGTTGAAGAGTGAGATTAAAAAACAAAAACGACCCAGTACATTTTGACATCAAAATCCCTTTCAGAAACCACACACTGGCAAAAAAAAACAAAAAAAAACGTCATGAGCTTCATGTTAGCAATGATTTTTTTTTTTTTTTATGATTTATGAGCTCTTGCAAATCAAACAACTGACTTTCCTTTTATAAACTTGCCAGAAAAAGACCCTAATACCTGAATTAGTGAGAAAAAGTTGATCTATGTTGCTTCCAACAGTTCCCTTAATGGTAAAACTCATCAAACTGAAACAAGGAAAAGCCTCAAAAGTAAAAAAAAACCCACAAAAACCACAAAATTTGACTTGCAGAGTTATTCAATTTCTAGCCAAGGAAACTTGATGTCTTCCAGTCAGCGGCTGCACCGTTTCACCACAGAGGGCACACAAAGCAGAACAACAGTTTCTGCCCCATTTGCCATTTAAATGAAGAGCGCAAAAAAAGTGATCAGATCTGAAAATGCTTCTCAATATTTCAGCTCTCCACAGAGCTCCATTTTTGCATACCAGCTGCATCGAAAACTAATAGTGAAACCAAAGGATAAGAAACAATTCACCTCTCGCTCATTTAGACCAACTGAAAATAGAAAAGCTGAGTCTGCATGTGATCAACCTAAAGTTCAGTTTATAAGACAACATGAAACTCCTGAAAGCGGTTCAGCCGCGAATGAAGAAAAAAACAGAAATAAGAAATCACACGCAATCTCTTCTTGTTTTAAAATCCATGTGGAGGAAAAGTCACATCCTCTGTGACGTGAGGACACTTTACTGAGAAAGAACAACTTGCATCCAACTGTTTTCAATAACAAATGAAATATTAAGTCGTAAAAGTTTGCAAAAAAGCTTTAAACCACAAACGGAGCTGTTGAACAGAACTACAAAACACCTCAAAGTGCAGGTAGAATAATTCAAACTGATGCAGCTCCTCAGAAGCATTTCAAATAAAAATCTTCTTCAGTTTTTGTCAATCTTGTTCAGAAAAAAATATTTGTCAGAAATAAAAACTTCTTTCAATTTCAGAAGCAAGCACCAAAAAAAAAAAAAAAAAAAAAAGAGGCCAAAAATCTGATAAAAAAAAATAAAAAAAATCAACGTTTTAAGAAGATACATTTGCATTCAAGACTCCAAAATTTTCTTAAAGTTTGATTTTTACTTTGTTTTTGTCTCTCTTTCCCCCCCCCCACAATTTAGAAATTTTAGCAGTCTCAAAAAAAAAACAAAAAAAAAACAACCCCCAAAAAAATCAAATCAAATCACAATAGTTAAAAAAACAAAAACAAAAAATAAACGAGATTATTTACTCTTAAAAGTGTAAAAAAAAAAAAGTGTGTGAGGAGCTGCTCCGTTCTTACCGTGTAACTTTGGTCCCATCCACACATAGGGACGACCGGTCGGATCCCCTCCGTATGAGTGTGTGAGGGGCAGAGTGTGTGTGCGGGACAGGTGCAGTTCTCCCCCTCTGTCCTTCCTGCTCCGAGTGCTGATACTCCACACTGGTGTGAGTGTGTGCGGCGCGCTGAAGTGTGTGTGCCAGAGTGTGTGATCCACTTGGTGTCCTGTTTTGAAATGCCTGACAAAATCTACATCTCTCTGACTTAGCCTCTCTCTCTCTCTCTCTCTCTCTAAGCCACATCCCAGCACTCCTTAGGCTCCGCCCCTCCTCCCCTTACATATACACACACACACACACACACACACACACACACACACACACACACACACACACACACACACACACACACTTTTCTTTGCTAGGAAGCAGCAGCAGGGGCTTTCACCTGGGGCCATGAGCTGCACACACACACACACACACACACACACACACACACACACACACACACACACACACACACACACACACACACACACACACACACACACACACAGCAACTTTTTTTTTTTTTTTTCCTGCTTTAAAATAAAGATTTTAAATGTTCATGAAAGTTTGTGTGTGTGAGAATGTGTGTGTTTGGGAAATGTCAGTCAGCAACCTAAAAAAAAGTAAACAACAACAACAACAACATATGTGTGCGTGTGTGGGTTCATGTATGTGTATGTGTTGGAGGGGCAGGAAGCATTGAGTCACTATCACAGGATGTCCCTCTCTTCCCCAGGAAAACACACACACACACACACACACACACACACACACACACACACACACACACACACACACACACACACACACACACACACACACACACACACACACACACACACACACACATACATACTGCCTGTAGGGGGCAGAACTGGTCTGCTCTTCTTTAAGGGGAACTTAAAAGTACTCTCTCTGCCTCTTTTTATTGTCTGTCTCTGTTACTCTTCCATATAACTTTTCCCTCTCCTTCTATCCCCCCCCTCCTCGGCCCATTGTTTTGACTTTCTCTCCTTTTAAAATGACTTTAATTGAATTTTCAAATCTAAATTTCAATGTGCTCGATTTGGCTCGCGTGCGACTGCAGACGTGTTGCCGAGGCTCGAAGGAAAGGAAGGCAGAGGGTACAAGAAGAGGAACCAAAAGAAAAAAATCAAATGACAAAGCAGAATCAACAGTGTTTTCATGTGGACATGAAAGAACCGACGCA
>NW_027210703.1:362500-372500 GCF_029030835.1 Brachyistius frenatus
AATTGCAGCCTACAGGCCATTTAATGCCTCGCCAAATCACTGCAAAGAGATCAGCTATTGTCCAATTGTCCATTTCCTTTGTGTGTGTGTGTGTGTGTGTGTGTGTGTGTGTGTGTGTGTGTGTGTGTGAGACCGCGACGGTTACACTGTTCATGGTGTACCCTCTGTGTGTGTGTGTGTGTGTGTGTGTGTGTGTGTGTGTGTGTGTGTGTGGGGGGGGGGGTTTAGAGAGTTAATCCCTGAATAGAGAAGCCATTAGGGAGAATTAGGCAGGTTAGACCCAACCATGATCCCCTCCTCTGTGTGTGTGTGTGTGTGTGTGTGTGTGTGTGTGTGTGTGTGTGTGTGTGTGTGTGTGTGTGTGTGTGTGTGTGTGTGTGTGTGTGTGTGTGTGTGTGTGTGTAGGACAGCCGTGTACGCGTGGCATGCATCAGGTCGCGGCCCTCAAAAAAAAAAAAAAAAAAAAGAGAGGTGTGGGGGGGAGGTGGAGGTGCGTCAGGGATGGAAGGGGGCTGGGTGTGCGGTAGCCAACTCCCCTAATCTTGCCAATCCACCCCTGCTGTGTGCGCACACACACACACACACACACACACACACACACACACACACACACACACACACACACACACACACACACACACACACACAGGGCTCGTCTTGACACTCTCAACAGATGGCTGTAGCAGAAAGGCCGAGGGTAAACTTAAGCAATACCCAAACCAGACAGTCACCCTCCTCCACATTAACTCCCCCCCCCTCGGTGTCTATGGCTAATCACAGTGTCCTTAGCACGCAAACACACTCTTCTATCAAGAGGCAACGAAACACGCGTTCACGCACCGTGTTTGAATCTGACATTAAAATCGATTTCAGGCGAATCCTGTCTTCTACCGTCCAGTAGTGTTTGTATGCGTGGTATTTTTTTTTTTAATATGGGATGATTTCAGCGACAGTGCAAATATTTTTTTCTTGCTGAATTTCTGAGCTGGACTGAACTCACACCGAAGCCTTCGGTTTGGACGGCGAGCATAAAATTCGCGCGAACGTCGCACCAGAGACGGAAGCTGACATCCCGACTCTTACTTGAGGTTCGGTTGAGGCGACAAAAGCACCGTGGTTTGTTGTTGCAAATTACTTGTGCATAAATATCATTTCTACTGCTGCAGTCTTTTCAACTTCACGCCGTGTACTAAAAACGACTTCACATCAATGTCAAGAGTTCGGTGTGTTGCTGACGTCTCTTCACCAAATTATAACCAGAATTTAAAAGGAATAACCAAATCAAAGTGTCATATATCCTTGCTGCGTCTCTGCCGGGAGACTGATCTGCGTCATACTTGCGGTGTTGCCAATCATCGTTCACGTTCGTGCGCGAGTTCACTCTGCCGTCGGGGCGGAGGGTCCAGACGTTGTCAGTCGTGGCTGCAGAGGCACGTCGTGCGATGCTCACGGTTTGGCATGCCTACGAATGCCTGCAAGAGAGCGCTCTGCCAGACTATTGGTCGACGCCGAGGAACTCGTCGTAGGATATGTCCGAACCAGGCGAATGAAAACAATAAAAAAAAAAAAAAAAAAAACTGGGTCATACGAGACTTTAGTCCCAGAGCTACATCGCTGTTCTTCAGTCGCGTCACGCTACGAGGCCCGTTTGTCGTTCCTCGACATTCGTGTTTGGGCCCGGTGACGACTGAAATCGCGTCGAAATTGGGGCTGAATTCGAGCCGTCTGAGCCCGGCGTTAAATGAAAAACCCGACACCACTCTAATGCCAGAAGCTGATCCATGAAGGTAAGGCCAGCAGGTGATTTGCTTGGTTTAACATAAATCCTGGAAGCAGCAGGAAACAGCCAACTTCAAAGTCCAAAAATAAGAACTATCATCCATTTTTCTCCTTCTTCATCTGAAGTAACCAAACTTCTCTTTGTTTAGAAAATGGATTTCAAGTCTATAAAGTCAAACATGTGAAATATTTCGATTTATCTGAATTACAATAAGCAACCAAGGATAAAAAAAATAAAATAAAAAAGAAGCTTGCTGTGCACTTGGAAAAGCTCACAGAGCTTGAATGTTGTGTTCCTTCCTCTATTTGTTGTTTATTTTCCAGAGTGCAGCTCGCTGGAGTCATGCAAGTCTCCTTCGCTGCTGCATACGTCACTTTCAGCCGGCAGTGAGCGTCAGTCTCGAGACGAGCCGAAGAAACCCTTCGAAGAAACCAAAATAAATCAACTTTTATAAAGCACTTTAGTAAGAAAAAAAAAAAAAAAAAAAAAGACAAAACCAAAGAAGAGGAGGACTCCGAGGCTTCCCGCACTCGCTCTCAGGTAGCCATTAAAAACTTGAGGACGGAAACATGTTCCAGTAATATTCCAGTAAACAGCGGAAACGTGCGATGAGTCACCGCATGAAACAGCAGATAACACACACACACACACACACACACACACACACACACACACACACACACACACACACACACACACACACACACACACACACACACGCGCCTGATGTCACATCACCCCCCGTCCTGCTAGTTTCCATTATAACAGGCCTGAGGACAAACCACTCTGCTGCAACGATTATACGCGAAGACTCACGGTGTGTCTGTGGTTGACAAAATCTAATTAATAGTGACTTCATTCTTCTTTATGGTGGTTGTTTTTTTTTGGTTGTTTTTTTTTTATCTTCCTATCGTTCACCATTACATTCCCAGAGTATTCCTAATATTCCTGAAGGGCTTTACACACTGTCTGGAAAATGTAAAAGGGAATTTATATCATGATTTTAGTGTGTGTGTGTGTGTGTGTGTGTGTGTTTCTGATGTAGCATGTCAATAGGTTAGTTACTGATTTATTCATTTTTGTCAGTCAATAATTGGCATTTTATAATAAACTTTGATGGATTGAATGGTGAGTAATCCAGAAATGACTCTTGATCTCGCTACATTTGATGAATGACTCAGAGTACTGATGTACGTTTTTTTTTTTTTTTGTGGAATAAAATTTTGAAATACACCTAAATTTCTTTTCCACTGCCAGTATCGCCTCTACTTTACTCACTTTAGCTACCAAGTTACTTTGGTACCATTACAGTCACGTGAAAATACGAACAGGTAAAGTTGAATTTCATTTTTTAAACATCTCGTATACAACAGTGGAAATAACGTACCAAAGTCAATGTTCTTATAAATGAACAACAAATTTTGCGAATAAGTGGTGACGAAATCAGAAAATGTACTTGTTTTTTAAAATTGGAAAATCAATCAAGTTACTCACAGTGGGGTTCGTACGCCTCGCCCCGTCCGAACGCGGGAGACGCCGTCCCGTGTCGACTGCAACGCGCTCCTGCGGGGTTCGCGTGGTTTGCTCGAAAATATGACTAATAATAAATGATAGCTCCCGTCGATGCACACTGAACCAGTAAGAGCTGAGTATTTCTTTCCGTTTGTGTTTCCATTTCATTCTCCAGCTCACAATAAGCAGTCCAGCTTAACCCCTCCGCTCCTTCCTCCCTTTTCATATTCTCTTGACATGTTTTTTTTTTTCCTTTAAACTCCTCCTTGATGTCTTCTACTCTATTTTTCTTTTTAATTCTTTTGCTTCATACTTGCTCTTGCCCCACTTTCTTTTTCTTCCCGCCCTCCCCCTTTCATCCCTTTCACTGATTCATTCTAACTTGTCCTCCCACCAATACAGTCATATTGTTTTTGTTGCTTCCTACCCTCAGCTCGCGTTAAGTGTTTCCAAAATTCCCGCCCCCTGGTTAGATTTAGGCACTTGGTTAGGGTTAGATGGAAAGATATGTCTTGGGTTAAGGTCATTTCAAGTGTGCCGTGTGTTAAAGTTACCACTTACTTAAATTTATGCAATCTTTGTCGTCACGGCAACAGTCATTACGGTTTGGGGAAACGGGAAACGAGCAGCGGTCTCCTGCACCAAAGTCCGTTGTCGTATGGAATCACTCGCCCAACTTTTGTCCTCCTAACAAGGAAATTAGTCACGTTATGTACACGTCATCTGAACTTGCGTAGCTCCCGACGCACCAGATCGCCACTATTTATACCACCCGAGAGATTCTTCACTTTAAAGCATAAACCGTAAGTCAAAATAAGCTACACGCCTGAGTGGCTCGCGGAATCGTTTCTTGGTCTCGTTCACTGATCTTTTTTTCCCCCTTCCTTTCTTCCCACAATTTCCCGCTTCTCCTGCCACTTTCTCCTGCTTCCTTGCTTTCCTTCCTTCTTTTCTCCGGCAGTTGTTGGCTTTCGGCTCACGACGATGCGCTCGGAGACCAAGGGCCGGGGATGTTGCTTGTCGTGGTCGGTGCGTCTCGACCGAAGCCACACCGAAGAAAAGTAAAAACCGTCAATGCTGTTTTCAATCACTGCGTTTTTCTCCTTCTCAAACTGCAAAAAAAAAGAAAAGAAAAAAAGATCAGTTTGTTCATTTACAACAAACTTTCTAATTCTCTTGTTTATGGTTGAACCCATTTCCTTGTGCTTTGTATTCAATGTAAACTGACAATGTAAATATTTTGTGTATTTATTACTTCCGCTTCCTTTAAGTGATCCAACGTTTTTTCTTTTTTTTTTTTTTTTTTCTTTTTCAGGGTGCGCCGATGACAATGAAATCACTATTGGATTATAATGTGAGCATTGTATTGAAACTTTTCTGTGTCACAAGGTTTGGCTGCTAACCGGCTTTGCAGTGACAGTCTAAGTGGGTCCGTTTTCAGAGATTATCTTAAAGCAAACGTGAGTGTTGATGGGAGGAAAATGTAAATTTGGTTGGTTTGCAGCTCAGCGAGAGCCAATTTGACTCAAACCAGTGTGTGTGTGTGTGTGTGTGTGTGTGTGTGTGTGTGTGTGTGTGTGTGTGTGTGTGTGTGTGTGTGTGTGCTTCCTTAAATGAAAACAAACACTCAATACACAAACTTGAGGCCTTATGTTAATTAGCACTCACACCTCTGATATTAACTATCCTCTTAACACTTTCGCTAATGTGATCAGCCTGAGCACACATGAGCGCGTGATGTGGAGGAGGGAGGAAGACTGTTGACGCATCGTTGACACCCGGCGTCCCCTGTCTCCTAAAGTCAAAAAAGAAAGAAACACAGAAGATGGCTGAACTTCTTTTGTTATCTCAGCACTCGGGTGAAGGAAAGATGTTCTCTTTGGAAGTAAAGGTCTGACACCCCCCCCCCCAAAAAAAAAAAAAAAAAAAAAAAAACAAGAACTAAGGGAGGCTTTTTTTTTTATTTGGCTTGTATGTTGTTTGGACTTGTTTTTGTCTCAAATGGTGAGTTGACTGCTTCGTTCACAGCGGGAGTTCTAAGTAGTCCAAAAAACCCCAAAAAACATTCTCGAGAAAACTTTCTTCGAGTCCCTTAAAAAAATAGGATGCCAACGTTGCATTTGCAGGATTCTTACGACAAACTCGCACAGACGCACTCCTTCGCCAAATGAAGCAGAATGAAAGCGAGACAATGACAACGATTGGCGGAAAGTGGGTCACCGTGGGGAGTACGCTCAACCGACGGCGCAGCCAAACACACACACACACACACACACACACACACACACACACACACACACACACACACACACACACACACACACACACATTTTTAACTATCAGACACAGACTTATATAAATTAGGAAGCAAGGCATACTAACTGCTCACAAATGTTTTTTTTTTTTTTTTTTGCATCGGATAACGAGAGGTCAATCAAACTGCTGCAAACTGTAAACAGGGATTAAATGGGATGTGTGAGACTCCGCGGCAGGTCGGTGCACTCAGCTGTGAAGACTTAATTACATTATCTGTCGCTACAACCAGCACTTCCAATTGTTCCCAGGTTTATAGAAATCAATAAATGTCTGAATGGGAGCGCGTCAGGCAGCAGTTAGTGTGTGTTTGTGTGTGTGTGTGTGTGTGTGTGTGTGTGTGTGTGTGCGCGCGTCCTTGCTCGTGTTCATTCAGCATAATATCTTCAATTGTGCATGTGTCAGCTTTTATTTCCGTGAGCCCCATTTAAGTCGCTGGATTTAGTTTTCGTGTGTTGCGCCGCGTTAAGTGTGGCCTCTTGTTTGTATCAGGACATGTGTGTTCATGCGTGTGTCCAAAATTGAGTGACCAGTCATTAAGGAGGTTAAATAGGGTCTGTTGTCCGAGGGCTCTGCTGATTAAGCTGGACGGGTCGGGGCTGGTGGGCACCTGCCATAACCAGGCTCGGTCTCATCCATCACCCGCTGACCTGGCCGCAGCCTGGCCCCTGGACACCGCCGAGGAGGCCCTCGGGGGGCCTCGGCCCCACCCCTTGGACCCCAGAATTGACCACCACCATTACCCCCCCTACCCCCCCGGACCTGGAGCCAGGATGACCCACAGCGGCCCCTCACAAACCCGGCGACAACCTTCGCTCTGATGACCACCGCTTCAGAGATCAGGAGTCCACTCCAAAACGCTGACCGTGATGACCGAAACTACAACCAGATCTAGTCGCAGCCAGGGTCCTCTCTAATCTGCATTATCCGCCCGGCACGGGTCCGTCACGTTGCGTTACGTATGGCTTCATATCCCATCGTTTCAGCGTTTCGTCTGCCCGTTTTTTTTTTTTTTTTTCTTCTTCTTCTTTTCTTCTTCTTGATTTGGTCTTATTTCCTTGATTCTTTTGCTTGCTGCGTAGGTAAACATTAAATGGTTTGTTTGTTGTCCATTTTGTGTGTATGGTTGTTATTTCCTACTTTGTGCCGCAGCCTACAAACAAATTGAATACAGTTTAAGGGTCATCAGTCATTAAGAAACATGAATCCCCCTATTCATTTCCTAACGGTTTCACATAGAGTGCCAGTGGCAGGAAGCAAATATAATGATTGTCTTAATTGAATGACCGCGGGGGTAGACGGTGATGTAATGATGTGGTGAAGTCTGCACATCGGATTTTTTATTTTGAAAATTAGCAGATTCTTTTCGTTTTCCTCCGTCTGACTTCTTGCCCGGCCGAACTGCTCCGGTTCAAGCTCGTGGTGATCTCACTCCGGCTTCCACCAAAAATACACTCGGCGCCTATCATTAGGGCCGACCTGCTTTTGGGACACTGCTGAGCATCAACTCGAATGGCTGTTATTAACTCCGCTGGCCGTGTCGGAGACGGAACGCGTTGCAGGCGGTGAAATAGCCTTAACCGAGGCTCCAAACTGTCTGAGTCCAAACGCGAGGGCCCCGGGACAAACTGTGTACGTCGCATCAGCGTGACGGTCACGCAACATTTTTTTTAATTTTTTTTTAAATTTTCAGCACCCACGTTAACAGGTGAAACGTGCAAGTCACACGCGTGTGACGCCCCGGTGCGTCACCTATTTATCACGCGGTCTGCAGCAACAATAGACAGGAAAAGGATCTGTTGATAGTGATACCAGCAACATCACAGAAAAGTGACAAGTGAAAAGTGCTGTTATTATGTTGTTTTTTTTTAAACTATATTTGCAATTTCATGAGGAGACCGCGGACCCATATAGTGGAGGCCACTATATATGTGCCGATTGTAGGCTATAAATATGTCAATAATTTAACGGGTGAAGAGCAGTAATTGTAACTAACAACCCAGGTTTCAGAGCACATCAGTCCCTTCTCAACTCCAAAATCTGGCCCGAATTCTAGGTTCCTTCAAAAAACTCGAGCTATAAGACTGAAAGCAGCTTCTTTTATTGCGGCTTCCGACACATGAGCTCATGATTTCCCCAAGATCTTTAGTTTGACCTCCAGTCATACCCTTCCAGACGGCGATCCTCTGCAAGTCCAAAAACGGACACCGTGACACTGAAGAGTTCAGCTAACACTAATCACACCTTTCCCTTTCTATACCTCTGAGAACATTTTAAGCTTTTGCAGCATTTTGCAATGTCTCGATAGTGCTAGAAATATTTAGCTACGACAACAAGCCACTTAAGCTTAGTTGAGCCAAACTTAACACTGTAAAAAAAACAAAAAAACAAAACAGGCACAGGTGGTTTCACAGTGGTGACTAGTTTGGGGCAGCTTTGGTCAGCTGTTAAAAGTCCTTATTGCATTAAAAAAAACAAAAAAAAACTTAATGAGCACTTTACATTTTTCAAATCTGATCTTTAATCCATAAGTCTGATCCACCTGAAGGGTCTGATACAAACAGACTTTAAGGGTTTAAAGTCTGTCAGGCGCAAACAGTGAAGTACGCTCTAATGCTGGCGTCAGTCTTTTTTTTTTTTTTTTTAAAAAAAAAAAAAAAGCAGTTTCAAATGTGTCCACTCCTTGAAAACAAAGCCATAACCAGACAAAATAGGCTCACAGCACTCACCTCACCCAGACTCAGTACTTTAATATCATCTGCCTTAAAGGAAAAAAAAAAAATCAATAAAAAATAATCAGTGGACTGTGTCCTCCACAGCCCCCAAGCTGTCAGCTATGAATCAGAGTCAGATTAATAACCTGATTAATAGCAGTACATCTAAATTAAACCGACTCTGCCTGTGTTTATCTGGTAATTAGGTCAAAAGACGCTGGGGGGGGTCCCACCGAAATATAAGAACAGCTCACAGGAGGTGAAAGTCGTGTTGTTCTGCCAAAGATTGAACGTCACAACAGGATGTTTGAGCTTAATCAGAAACATTGAAAATGAGTCATAAAAATAAGAACAGCGTGTCATATATGTGTTGACGATATAATATTTTATCCTCGAGTGTAGAACTAGTGAAACCGTTTGGATGTTTGTGTGTGTGAGTGAGAGCTAGCTGATTGACGGGGCAGGGCTCAGCCGGTTCATAGTCCAGTGAGGTCTGATAGGAGTCGAGTTCACCCGTTTCTTTTAAAACGCACATATGTAGAGTGTTACAATCGCTTATTGGCACACACGGAGAGGCTTCTACCCAGCGACCCGCTGGCCTTGAAAAGTGAAATGGATGTTTTGCTGTTTCTGTTTCCAGCCTTTTTTTTTTTTTGCCACGATTGCTTCATTGTTGTCATCTTCAGTGTTTTATTACAAGTCGTGTGTGTGTGTGTGTGTGTGTGTGTGTGTGTGTGTGTGTGTGTGTGCAGTAACATATACAATGAGGGTTTATTGACCAATATGAGATTTTCAAGGCCAGTGCCGAAGTTTATCGAGCAACGTTGTGGGCCCCAAAAGAACCCGAAATCAGTCTATAAACATGACTGATCTTTTTATGGTACTTCTCGGGTAAAATAAAAACTGCAATGCAAAAGTGTGTCATTTAGTAAACCAGCTAACTTAGTATCTATGTTGCTCGCCTGTTTATAATACATACATAAACTGTATGTTTATAATACATACATATATATATATATATATATACATATGAGCTTTGCTGCTTTGTACTGTTGTTCCTTTTGGTGACACTAGTAACGTTTACAGCCCTTAAGTACCTTTTAGGCTTTGTTCAGACTGCATTCAAATCGGATTTGTTTCTCAGATCAGATATTTAGGACAGACTTGTTATTTGCAAACGAGCAGATCAGATTTGATGCGTCCAGACATCACCAACCTATCTGAATGGGTTGCTGTGGCAACGACGTACGCGTAGCTACGCTGGTGACGCGGAAGCGTGACAAATAGAGGTGCATACAAACAATCAGCGCCGTTAAGTCACAGAGCAGAACTCCTCCGTCGCACCAGATAAACTCAACAGAGGAGGCTGATATACATTACGATGTTCAAAGCTGCAGTCGTGGCGGGTTTCGCTGAGCAAGCCAGAGGTGCGGAGCCCGTCATCAGCATCGATTCTGCTGTCTCTCTGAAAACGACGTCATTGTTGTGTGTTGCACTGCGAATGACGCAAGAAATCCAATTAAGCTGCCAGAGTGTCTGCACTGAGACGCATCTGCAGAAATTCATGTGGTTTGGAGTGGAACCAGGCGCGCTCAATCACCTGCTGCAGGAGGGTGATACAGGGCGGCACCCGGAGTAGCACAGGAGAGCAGAACAACAACAAGAAACAGGTTCCTGTTAA
>NW_027210703.1:375000-460000 GCF_029030835.1 Brachyistius frenatus
AGGAGTGGAAAGCAGCGGATCTATAAAGCAAAATAAATGGTCAGTTTCTTTGTTGTTAACCTCAATAAATTCCTAATGGATGTCTCCTTATTGAAATGATGATTAGTTGTTGATAATTTTTTAAGTTTTCTGAATAATTTACAACAATAATTCAAAGATTGACCTGCAGGCTGCACAATAACCTGTTTGAACCCCAATCCATCAATAATAAAATGTCCTCACTTCAATAGACTCTTTATATTTTGATTTATTGTCTGTTTAATGTGACTAAAGTTAAAGAACGTCTGTCGTGAAGCAGCCAATAACTGCTGTTACATTATGAAACAAAGTGCTTCACATGCAAACGAAATCTTAACGGAGCAGTTAAAGCCGTACGTTATTTCACACATTTCATATCAGTCAAAGTGGATTTGTTCAGACTTGAATTTGCAGAACCACAAAACCCAATAAAGTCTAATCCGACCTGTTTGTTTTTTTTCCACCAGAACCCCTTTTCTAGTTTTTCTTCAGTCAAAACGTTGAGAAAAAAAGTTGAAATGCCGAGAATAAAGTCAAACTGCTGTTTCAAGAAAAGAGGAAATGTTGAGAATAAAGTGGAAATTATATTTCCAGAATAAAATCCCAAACTTCTTGCTCTGCCCGTGTGGCACAAGATGCTTCGTGTAGATTAACTCGTGCGATCGTATTTCGGAATCAGTTTTAATCACGACGAAATGATGTCTCTTTTAGCACATGAACACAGTTCGGTCCCGAAATTTGGGAGGAAGTGGAAGCATTTGTGCAAACAGAAGAAGATGGAAATGGACAGATGCAAGGGTATCCATTGTTAAATTAAAGCTTAATACAATGAGGACATGTTGTTTCACCAGACAGAACAAGACAAATGACCAAGTTGTTTGATTTTGAAGGTTTGAGGAACACACATCACCGAGTTCACCAGGTCCAAAACCTGGTTCTCAACATTTCAACTTTATTTATGAAATCCAATTTCAACTCTTTTCTTTACATTTTTACTTAATTGTGGAAATCCAAAAGTACAAATGTTAACGTTAATTTTATTTTTCCTCAATGTAGCTCTGATATCCTGTCGTCTCCAATGCATACATTTCACTTTATTTCTTTTCATTTTAGGACAACTTGCCAAACTCTTCTTGTTAGAACATTTCCAAATCAAAAATAGACATTTATTCTTTTATGTTCAGTCCCTCATGTCGATGCTCACAGACAGAGGGAGGGTGGAAAGAAGGAAATGAGGAAGAACCGAAACAAAGTTAAAAGGAGGACAGGGGGTATGAATGTAGTCAGACCACATCTGACGGTTGTGAATTCAGCAGGATTTAAAAATATAAATGATGCAAGATTATTGGAAGAGTAAAACACCTGATGATGCCGTTTGGTTGTTTGTCATAAATGACAGCAACTAAAAACTGACAGCGATCGCGCGTCTGTTCATCGCAAACAGGTTTTTTTTTTATCTGTTTATCTCTGTTGTCGTGTTTTCAGGCTGAAGCTGGATTTTTCGGCTCCAAGTTGGTTGGCCCGATGACACACAGCTCTGTCTGGCCTGTGGTTTCCTCTCAAGTGGTCAACAGACCCCCCCCTCCCTCCCCCCCACAGCAGAGTGCATGCACACGCACACACACACACACACACGCACGCACACACACACACAGATGGCTACAGAAACAGACACATTGCACGTATGCATGCACATACATAGAAACACACACACACTAAGACGTACGCAGATTGTTGCAAACACACACAGGATGAAAACATGGTGCGCAGGAACAAGCTGAATCACACGTGCACACACACACACACACACACACACACACACACACACACACACACACACACACACACACACACACACACACACACACACACACACACACACACACAAGTACACTCGAACAGCTGTTTCCAACATGCTGAAGCGGTCTGGAAACCACTTCCTCTCAGCGGCTCAAACACATTTTATTCATTTACTGTTCGCTCAAACAGGCAGGCAGAGCACTTTCACTGCACACACATGCTCCACCAGTGTGTGTGTGTGTGTGTGTGTGTGTGTGTGTGCAGGCATGCCTGCATGAGAGAGAGAGAGAGATCTGTTCTTCTATGTTGGTGACGAGACACAAACATAATCTGTGCTCTTGTGAGTTTGAGGAAACATTTAATGATGCGTTTGTGTGTGTGTTTATATTTGTGTGCATGTCTGCTGTGTGTGTTCGCGTGCGCGCGCGCGCGCGTGTGTGTGTGTGTGTGTGTGTGTGTGTGTGTGTGTGTGTGTGTGTGTGTGTGTGTGTGTGTGTGTGTGTGTGTGTGTGTGTGTGTGTGTGTATTTTAATGAATTCCAGTGGAAGTAAGAGATACATTTAAAAAAGAAAAACAGACTGCTGCACCTCAATACAGTCAAGTTTGCTTGAGAAGTTGTGTGTAATCACTATAAACACACACATAAAGACACACACAACACACACACAAAGACACATGCTCGACACACTCCTTCATGTCGTGGCTGGTGGCCAGTGTCTGCTTGGCTCTGATTGGCTAGCCCTCTGTAAATATTTAGAGGAAGCGGAAGGGTCCACGGTCCAGCCTGTCGCCACGGGAGACGAATCGCCTCTCATCCCTCAGCCCCTCCCCAAATGCACACACACACACACACACACACACACACACACACACACACACACACACACACACACACACACACACACACACACACACACACACACACACACTCATACACACGCACACAATCATCTCCGGTCTCTCGGATCTATAGCCGTGGCCACCGGGTTGAACGGATCAATCACACACACACACACACACACACACACACACACACACACACACACACACACACACACACACACACACACACACACACACACACACACACACACACATAAACTGCAAGGTAGATATTGGACAAGGTGTTGATATGCCCCCCCCCCCCCCCACCGAACTCTTCAAACCCTGGATGACCTTTCACCTCACCTCTGAGTAACTCCGGCCAATCAGAGGTCACCTCTCCCTCCCTCAGTCTATCACATCCACACACACAAGAACCTTCATTCTAAACACTCACATTTTGATCCCCATGTTTACAGACTGCAGAACAGAGTTGTGTTGCAACATTAAGAGTCCATTTTAAAAGAAACATACCGGCGGGGTTTTTTTGTGCTTGTTTTAGCACATAACCTCCAAAGTGCTTTAAGCTTGACATTAATCCTCTTTATTTCCCAAAGAAAACAAGACTGATTGTTTAAAACTTAAAGATATTCAATGTAAAGTGATATGAATAAGCAGCAAATACGCTTGTTTTGGCCCTTCCACTTTAAGCATTCGTCACTGTAAACTTTTAGGCTTCTTTGCTTTTTGTCAAAGTTAAGTTCTCAAGTTATTGAATGACTTTGTCAAAGAAGCTTTTCTTGGTACATTTAAAACAGCTGTGGACCAAGTACCCAACGTGAACTCTACAAAAACAGTGACTGCAGCACTACAAAATGATCCAATTTGGTAAAATGACAGCACGAAATTAGAAAAACAACCTAAACAATTCTAGCATCTTATGAAATCTGACCAGAATTATACTGCAAGTAAAAACATTTACACACTCATAGCAAACTATTTAAAATGTATAATATATAGGTATATATATATATATATTTTTTATCCTAAAAGACACGCCAGCCATTATCTTCCATGCACCTTATAATCATTATTACAGTCTGGATGTTGTGACTTTTGACCTTTAACCTGCAGATTTTTTTCCAAAACTTTTGTCATTAGGCGACTAAAACTCGACACGACAAACCACGCCCACACGGACGCCACAACCTCTCTACCTTCCGCTGCAGTCTGCCTCCGTCTTTCTCTCTTCTGTCAACCAGCCATACATCTTCTGATCCCCACCACACACACACACTTCCATTACTGCTTCATCATGCTGACCCCACATCAACCCCCACAACGTCAGCCCTGACCCCATCCTACCCTTCCTCCCCTCATTTTCTCCTCCTCCTCCTCCTCCTCCATCTCCTCCTCCTCCTCCTCCTCTCCCTCCTTCATCACCTCTTTCGCTCTACTCCCGCTCCTCTTTTTTCCTTCTTTTCTATTGCTACTCCTGTGCTCCTAACTCCGCCCCCTTCATCACTTTTATATTCTCTTCCTCCCCTCTCCGTTTTGGCTCTCCCCCCCCCCCCCTCCGCCCTGCATGAAAGAGTAATTGTGTGGCCGTGTTGAAGGGGAACAGCGAGGTTAGAGAGGACTTCAAAGATGGAGGTGAGGGAGGAGGAGAGATAATGAAGGGATGAATGAGTGAAGGAGGAGAGGAGGGAAGGGAGGGAAGAAAGGAGGAGGTGAAGAAAGTGGACAACAAAGAGAACATGTTGAGAATACGAAAAGTACGAGAAGAACTTCAATAGTTACATTTTAATGTTTTGTGTCATCTTTTACCGTCTTGGGACAATGCTTGAAATATATTTTTCATATGTCACTGATTCAGCTCAGTTTAGTTCGGGGAGATTTTGACAGATTTTTTTTTTTATCAGAAACTGTACGAGGGGGTACGAGGTGCGATCAGAAAGTTTTAGAGAGTGCTGTGCAGGAACAGCGCTTAGAGCATTAATATGCACGGAACAGGGGCAAGCTATTACTTTAAATATTACTCATGCTGCTTTGGTCAAAATTAAGTCGCACCCGAGTTAGACAAGTTTATTCTGACCGGTAGAACGTGTGCATTTGCGTTTTAACCGTAGACCGGAAACCTGAGCAGAAAGCTCGGGTCAAATTTTGCGTCAAACTCGGTAAATCGGCAGCGGAGACCCCTGAAAGTCTTGAGTCAGCCCATGGCAATAAAACAAGGAGCTGAGCGAGGTGCTTTCAGTGGCGTTTTTGCAATTTCAAGAGGAGCAGAACGTCAAAGGCCAAAGAAGGTTCATGAGATCAGGAGAGCAACCAGGTGGGATTTATTCGACATTTCATCGGGTTGCGCACCATGAAATCGTCCGCCAGGGTCAGACCGTTTTCTCAGGAAAAAAAAAACATTCGCAGCAAAGCATTTAAACTTTGGCAGAATGGCTAAAAGCACAAGTTTGTTGCCTGCAACCACAAAAGCGAAGCTCCCCGCCACAATTTTTTGACGGATTTGGCTCCGTCTGACTCACTGTTCCGTCAAAAATTGTACAAACTCAAGTTAATGGGTAAATTCCAAATGCACATAGTCAGAAACGCTGGTGCTGAAGAAAAGCAAGTGACGTACCTTAGAATACTTACTTCTGAAAGTTATTGCTTGCCTCTGCTCCGCATGCATCACCGCGCTGAACTTCGATCGTTACGTGAATGGCGTGCGAAACCCTTGGATCGCGCCTTACACGAGCCTACACAACAACAAAAAAAGATCTGTCTCTCTTTCAGGAGATTCCCCATCCCCCCTCATTTTCCCATCCCGTCCATTCATCATCCCACACCGTATTAGGGAGGTTAAACCTGTTTGTCAGCATCTTGGGGAGTTTGATGTCATTTTTTACGAGCTTGTTTCGGCATTCCGGGCCGCTGTTTCTCCGGGTTTAACACACCGCTAATTAGAGACAAAAAAAAAAAAAAAAAAAAAAAAAAAGGACAGAGAGGAGGAGGAAGACAGAAAGAAAGGAGGTGGAGTGGAGGAAGGCAAGAGAGTGTTGGTGACTTAAAGGGCGGGGAGGAGAAGAGTGAGCGTAATAGCTCCTATTAGCACATACCTTTAAAGAGCAAACCTGTTTTATAGACTCGCGGGGCTTCGCAATGTCCGAGGAGAAACGAGGAGAAAGGTAGCAGGCAAACACGTTCAAATTTGACTTAAGTGTTTTTTGTTCAGTTTCATCGTTAAACTTGTTTCACATTTGAAGATTTTGACTAATCTTGAGCTTGTGGGAAAAAAAAAAAGGGTTGAAAAGAAGAGGGGGCAGAGTTTGTCTTCTGGGGTTATCTGTCACATGCTGCAAACACCAAACTGCAACTGCAGTCTTTCGGGACCCTGACATGACCTCGTTATAGCGTGCACACACACACACACACACACACACACACACACACACACACACACACACACACACACACACACACACACACACACACACACACACACACACACACACACACTCTGGAAAGTTGAAGGACAGAAAAAGAACCTATAAGAGCATGCACCAATCTCAAAGAGAAATCTAAGAGCGGTTCCACCACCAAGATGTCCAAATCATGTGCCATAAAGGATGTGAGTCATTAGGTACAGTTGAAGTCAGATTAGTACGTGGGAAAAACTCTGCGGTCCCATGAAAGCTGTACTGTCGGGGCTTTTGGTGATTATTTGCATACCAATTGGACACGACAAGACTTGTGACTGGTCGTCTCGGGCTGCTGATAGAGAGGACCAGTGCAGGACGTGGTTTGTGAGAAAACCACGAAAGTGCTTGGACCCTCGGCTTTCCAATCTCATCGAACAACAAAACTTAAACCGAGTTGTTCATTCTGAGAAAATCAATCAGGACAAATGCCGCATGGTTTCAGTTGCGAAAAAAGGATGAAAAGGTGAAGGAGCAGAGTTCGGACACCTCCAGAAATCCTGCTGCCACCTGATTAAAATGTCAAGTCAGTCCTTAGAAAAGTATTGAGAAGGGACAAAACTGCAGATAAACACGACAGAAATATGTAAAACAACTCTGCTGTCACATAAAAACTAGGACAGGGATTTAAAGCACATGCTGTTGTTGTTGTTTTGTTTTTTTGACATCACATCCATTGTGACACATTTTATCACTGTGATAATTAGGTAAAATGTAAAAAAGGCAAAAATGCTGTAGAAAGCACACAAAAAAAATTAAAAACCTGAAGGTTACACTATTGTGCTTACAATTACAGCAACACAACTTTTTTGACTATATAAAGAAAACTATATGAATTCCAACGTGCTCTTTTCATCAAAGACTTTCGTGCATCTAATTATTTGTATTTGGGTTTTGGTGTTGAATGTAAAAAAAACCCCAAAAAACGGCCGACTGATGTAATCAAGTTGTGGGACATGTAGCGAAATATTTTAGCTGCAGCGCTTGTTAGCATTAGCTGTCAATCCGACCTCACTGCATCGCCCCATGTTGCCCCAAACCGAGCGACGATCGAACCCCCGACCTGTTACCCAACGGAGTTTCAGTTACTCGTTAACTCGCGGTCTCACTTATCAAACACCCTCCTGAGGACACCTATCAACACCAGTAGCTTGCGAACACCAACCTCCCCCCTTCCCCGCCTTCCTCTTCCTCCTGACCTGTCATCAGGTGACTCCTCCCACCTCCTCCTCCCCCACAGTCCATTTCCTCAGCAGACAGTCCTTATCTGACCCCCGACCTGTGATGAGCGGAGATAGATAGAAGAGGCCGTCCGCACTCTCTCACTTTAAAAACAACAAATCAGCTCTTGGTACCTCTGGAGCTTCAGGTGATAGCTCTGAGTGTTCGAGTGCCACGCTGCTTTAAACGGCTCTCGTGACGTCGATTGTTTTCAACAAGGAAAGCCTAGCGAACAGCAGACGAGTTAATATTTGACTTGGTAGTCGAGAAGTGTACGTTTCCATTCGTTTTAAGTTGCAAAGACCCCGTTGCTGGAAACTTCCATGAGCTCCAACATTTTTAACTATCAGCATTTATCTTGTGAGATGGCTGGCATCACCCGGACAGTGTGTTTTCTTTCTTATTTATTTCAATTTATTAAGGGGTGGTTTTGTAACTGTAACATTTCTCGTAGGAATGGGACACGATTTTTGAATATTTTAATAGCCGTCAGAAGAAAAAAAAAATTGGTATATCTCAGATTGTAATTAGATGTAATAGTACATTTTTGATTGAATATTTTTGAGTTATTTTCGAAGAGTAATTTTGCTTGAAATGCCCATTTGTAGTGATTTAAAATGCAAACCAAAGGACAAGAAAAGCTCTGTGGCCTTTTGAAATTATGAAACCGTTATGCCAAATGCAGAACTGTTTTGGTGGCAAACCCTCCATTCAGGCTCATAACAACATGCAAAACAAATCAAGCTCAATAAATCATGGAGTTAAGGATGAAAACAGGAAAAGATTATGTTAGAATGGTTATAAAATGTTAAAAATTTCACTGTCGTTTTTGAACTCACCTACCACAACTTACAATGGAGTGTCTGTGGCTCAGATGGTCGATGTTTCGAGCCGCTGCTCTGTCGCCATTGGTGTGTTAGCGTGTGTGTGAACTGTTAAATTGGATGCACAATTGGAAAAGCACTGAGGCAAAAAAAAAAAAAAACAAGGCACCAAACTAATGTCGAGCATTTACATTTTCCAAACAACCTTTCAATTTGCAGACTTGCGTCGGAGACGGGTCAAATGAGCTCAATGTTGTTGGCAGATTTTCACTTTTATGAGCAGAAAATTCCAATTTTATGTTCCACTTCAAGCCTCAATGACTTGTTTAAGGATATTTTTCTGTGGCAGCGTTTCCGAATCGTAGGGGAGAGGCGTGTGTCTCCACCGTCTCCACGTTCGCGTGCGTGTGACTGGATTTTGTTATGGTCTGACCTGACTGAGCTCTCAGAGTTGAGCAATGCTCGAGGTTAAAAGGGTGGAGAGAAAAAGAGAGATAGAGGTAGTAACATGGAGTGTGTGTGTGTGTGTGTGTGTGTGTGTGTGTGTGTGTGTGTGTGTGTGTGTGTGTGTGTGTGTGTGTGTGTGTGTGTGTGTGTGTGTGTGTGTGTGTGTGTGTGTGTGTGAGAGATCCTCTGTAATTTGTCCGGGCCTTACTCTGAGCCTGTAATTACTCTCCTGGCACGCACACACACACACACACACACACACACACACACACACACACACACACACACACACACACACACACACACACACACACAAAGCGCGGCCACAGAATGGGTCTCACGAAAAGGCCACGTGAAAAAGATAAGCGCAAAACACAGATACCACCCACTGCACACAGCAAAAGTGACACACTCATACAGGTGGCAAGGTATGAATCACTTACAAGACGAAAACTGCAGCTCTTGTGACAAACACACAACCAGTGCCATGGCGGTGAGTAATTGCTGTGGCGGACATACTGACACAGTGGACCGACTGTCTTCCAACTGGTTAATATTTAGTTAAACCGGCAACTCACGTGACCAGAAACACACAGCGGGAGACAAAACTGATGGAGTTTCAACAGATGACAAAATGTTTGTGTGAGTGAGAGAAAGAATGACAAAGGGATGGGAGGGAGGGGAGGGGGTAAGGGAAATGAAAAAAAAAAAAAAAGAAAGACGCCTAATTTAAATAAGCAGGAACAAAATATAGGTGGGAAGAAATGAGCATCGAATACGTATGTGTGTCCTTGTTTGTGCGTGAGCTAATCGCTACGTTGATTCTCCCAAAACGTTGTCATCAGACAAACAGGTACGTTAGACTGGCTCCAAACACACACACACACACACACACACACACACACACACACACACACACACACACACACACACACACACACACACACACACACACACACACACACTGGCCAAAGAAAACGTTTAAACTGGGTCTGTTTAACTGAAGCCGTTCCCAATTGATGATTCTGTCATTCGTCAAAGGTTCCTACTGAGGCTTCAATGAACTACTTTATGATGTTAAGAGTCTGGTTTGATACTGAAACTGTAAAATATGCTGAGTGCTCACATCTAAAAAGGAACTGCAGCAGTTACAGTCCAGCTGATCGAATCAAACACATCCACAGCTATCCAACGATGGTCATGTTACTCATAAGCCGAAAGTTTATTTTTAAAATTCTGACCTCAGTTCTGCAGGGCCAAGATTTAAAGTCTTACAGGATGAGTGTAGTCATTATCTATATTTTCCATGTTAAATCATAAATATAATTAGCCCCCAACAAATGTACTTTTGACTCCTGTTTAAGTCATATTTGCTTAAAACTACAGCAACCAGCTGCGTGTTTGTGTAAAAATAGAAATAAAAAAAAGCCTGTTGCCAGGTTTTTAAAAAAAAAATCTGTAACGCATTCAGAAGAGTGTACAGTCAGCGAAAGGTCTGATCTGAGAGTTGAGAGAAGAGCTGTCAGAGTGACATTTTACAGAAACAACAATACTTACACATTGTTGTACACTTTACATAACAGCTGAGAGTGTGTCTTTGTGTGTGTGTGTGTGTGTGTGTGTGTGTGTGTGTGTGTGTGTGTGTGTGTGCATTTCTCTATGTAACCCCAGCTTTTCCGATCAACACCACACACACACACACACACACACACACACACACACACACACACACACCCACACACACACACACACACACCAAACCCTGTAATTATTAACCTGCATCACATACATGCACACACACAGTCATGCAATAACACGAACCCACGTGCACACAAACACGTTCGCGCACAGAGGCATGCGCAAACAAGGCTTTGTGTGCCAAAAAAGGAGAAACGTAACTTGGCATGTGACCCACACGTGATCTAATCATCAGCGCAGGTAACACACACTTCTGACAAAACAACACATCAATTATGCTACCAAACCACCACGACTAGTCATCAGCTCGTCAACGGACACACACACACACACACACACGCACGCACGCACACACACACACACACACACACACACACACACACACACACACACACACACACGCACCCTCTCAGGGCTTGGAGATATGGAAGCTGCTAATGCTTCAGTTGAGGCCCGAGCAATCAATCACTGATAAAAATAAACCAGCTTTATGGTTCCGGGACAAGGTGAGCACTGTTCACACACACACACACACACACACACACACACACACACACACACACACACACACACACACACACACACACACACACACACACACACACACACACACACACACACACACACACACACACACACACACACACACACACACACACACACACACAAAGGTAGAGAGTTTGTGAAATAGAAAGTATGGAGACTAAGGGCTGGCCATGCAACACCCTGATAAAATATGTCACCAGGTCACCATGAGCCAGGACATACACCCAGCTATAAAACCTCATTTCCTCCTCACAACAACCCTGTTGACCAAACCTGGCAACCCCGTTGCCTTCGACCTTTGCCAAGAAGCATGCAGTGGCCTGGTTACCAGACACCTTAGAAATATATCAAAGCTATAAAATAATATGCATACTTGTTGCCTGTCTTAGTCAGAGTAAGAGGAACAGATGGGTGGTTTTGAAACAAGACACAAAACAGATGATTAGACCTGATCTAAAATGCAGCAGCAAGGCGCTCCCACTCATTTATCCACCAGTTCATTCTCTTCATCTGCTTTAAAAAAAAAAAAAGAAAAAAAAGAAAAGGTTTCTCTCCTGACTTCTCTTGGGTCTGCCTGGATATCGAGTTGTGTTCAGATGTTTGGTGTTCAACAAAGCCAAATACCACCTTTTGTTTTGTTTGCACCATTTCGACCACATGTGTGTGTTTATTCTCCCCGAACAATAAATGTACGGCCTCCGTACGTTGGCGGCTGTGAGCCGGCAACACACCGTGTTTGTGTGTGTTTGTGTGACAGCTCTGACTCATTATAGACCTCACTTACAGCTCCAATTCTTTTTGTGTGTTTTCCTCGAGTCTCGGTTTCCTCATAAAACAACACGTGCAACTCAAGTTGAACCATTTTCAAATTGTGCAGACAAGTGTTCACCTGAGTTTGTGCTCCCAACAGAAATGTTGTTTCTTTTAATGACCTCTGTGTCTTATCGTCAGCTTTGAACGTAATTGTGTTGTATGAAATTTGTTTTGCACTCAGTCTACTGCCCAAAGATGCAGTTTGTTTGAATGTGATTTAATTACCGAACCCGGGAGTACCAACAACAACACATACCGGGTGTTACGGGTCCCTCTCTGAAACCATTGCAAACAAGGAAAGTGCGTGTGAGGGATTAACTAAAATGAATGTATTTCCACTAAAGTTGAGTAATGTAACAGAAATGTCAGCTCACAGAGAAATCATGTTGCAATGAGCCCAGAGACTTACCAGGAAGTGGCAGCTTTTAAGCAACCTGGAGACAGGGAGTACCAACAACAACACATACTGAAAATGAATATATTTCCACTAAAGTTGAGTAATGTAACAGAAATGTCAGCTCACAGGGAAGTCATGTTGCAATGAGCCCAGAGACTTACCAGGAAGTGGCAGCTTTTAAGCAACCTGGAGACAGGGAGTACCAACAACAACACATACCGGATGTTATGGGTCCCCTCTGAAACCATTGCAAACAAGGAAAGTGCATGTGAGGGATTAACTAAAATGAATATATTTCCACTAACGTTGAGGAATGTAACTTACTTACTAGGAAGTGACGGCTTTTAAGCAACCTGGAGACAGTCACCAGCTGCCTCCAATTCCTTGATGACCTCCAGCTCCAACCAGCCAGGAACCGGTGACACTGAAAAACACAAACAACACAAAACAATAACAACTCAACACATACAAGCCCAAGTTTGGGGAAAAAAATAGAATCATTTCAAGATCACACAGTTGACAAAAACATGCGATTACTGCCTTCACCCCCAATGTACTGGAGGTAAAAGAAAATTCCATTAAACTACATTTAATAAAAATGAACCACAAAGTTCCTGTTACTTTGGATAATCAGCATTCTGGTTCACAATTTAATGGGAAAAGAATTTGAATTTGATTTGGCAGCCAGAGTGGTTTGAGATATTTAAATGGATCTTTTGGTGCATTTCTTTGGGATCTGACTCTACATTTAACTTGTGAATCCAACATAAAGTACAGCTGCTGTCCTCCATGAAAGAGCAAGATATCAACTTTTCAGAGGCACTTTTCTCAAGGCTTCAATGGGTGAGTGTTTGATTGTCAAAAGATAGATTTTCAGTGAATCAAAGTTTTCCTTTATTTCACAGAAAAGATGAGTGAGACCTATTTCAGAAGTGGATGATTAAATTCCATAAAAAACATTTAAAAAAATATAATAAAAAAAAAAATCACCTGATTCTGAATCGGAGTGACGCAACAAGAAGGATATAAAAAAAAAAACAACAACACAGCTTTTACTAGGTTCCTCTGCCTTTCTCATTCACCCACCGGCCCCAACTACACACACACGGGACACACGTTGACCAAATTGACCCACACACAGTGACCAAAGGGACCCACCAGCGCTGCAACAACAAGGTAACAAGGTGACAGACAGACACACACACACACACAGACAGTTCCTCGGGGAACAGCTGAGCGTCCAAATTGACTCTAATTGACTTTTACACACACACACACACACACACACACACACACACACACACACACACACACACACACACACACACACACACACACACACACACACACACACACACACACACACACACACACACACACACACACACACACACATGGGAACACACATGGGAACACACAGATGGACTAAGAACACACACACACACACACACACACACACACACACACACACACACACACACACACACACACACACACACACACACACACACACACATGGGAACACACATGGGAACACACAGATGGACTAAGACACACACACACACACACACACACACACACACACACACACACACACACACACACACACACACACACACACACACACACACACACACACACACACACAGAGACACACCCTGACCCCAACCCCGCAGGCACACAGGTAATGGACAGAGCGACACACAGTAGGAATGACAGGGCTTGAACGGAGACAGAATGTCTGGCTCCGTATTGAAACTCCACTCTGTCACCATGTTTGTGTTTGTGTTTCTGTATCGCTCTGTACCCTCTCTGGTTTATTACTCTGTTATTCATCATCTGTAATGAGCTCAGACCGTCACGGCCTCGCCCAGCTTTCATACAACAAACCTGAGAGGAGAGGAACAACTCAAATATTTTCATCAGAAGCGGGAGGAGCTTCTGCTTCTAGAAAGTTGTTTTTTCCCCCAATACTGTAACTTTTCTTTTAAAAATGTGGAAGCTTGATATAAAAGTTTTCTGTTCCGGCCATCAGTTGGACAATCATTTCCACTTAGTTTCTTAAAAGTCCCATATTTATCCAAAGTTGAACATGGCAAATGGCTGTAAATACAACTCCAACCTAACATAAGCAGGCCTAATGGTGTCTTTAAGTGGGGTCTTGTTTATCATGTCTACCAAAGAGTCCATTTGAACATCCACTGATGTCTTGTTTTCCCTTCCACTAAGTGGAAGTTTTCTGTAAGTCTGAGCTGAAATACAGACATATATCAGAGTAATTAAAAGTTGTATTTTAAATAGTTTTTGATTATTTATTTTTTTTGATTCACCATTTTTCATATTTCAAGAATGAGTATTAAATGCAACAACAACAACAAAAATCAATGACCATTTCTGAAAGGGGAACAAGACATAATAATATCTTTCCTTGTCCTTGATAATCATATCAATCTGAAATTACAGATTATAAATTATGAGAAAGGCACTTGTGCTCTCTGGTGGACTCATGTATTGATGTTTTCAGATGTCTGCCAAGTTGTAAAAAATAAATAAATAAATGAAATAAATTGTATATAAAAGCGGACGTAATTTCCAGGTCTAAAAAAATAATGCCAATGTGAAACTGTCTTAAACTGCAATACCACCGTGGACCACCAGAGGTTGGCTCCAAAAAAACCTCTGACTCCATAGACCTCCATTAAACTTCTCTCATGAAATACAAAGTCAATAAATGTTTTGACTTAAAAACACCAAACTGGCAAAATCCTGAAACCCCACCAAGATATCTTATAAGACCTTTAAAGGTACAGCTATCAAGCGAGATTTCCCAAAAGCGTCTTTACCTGCAACATGAGATCAGAATTTGTTAAACCGACTGAATCTACGTTGTCTGGAAAACGATGCTGTATTTCAAAGGAAAATATTCTGGAGCGTTTCTGTAAATTGTTACAGCGAACGCTGATTCCCAGGTTTCCACTCATGACTTCTTTCCTTCTCATCTTGAAAGAAGTTTAAAAAAAAAGCCTGAGTAAACCCTGAGTGACCTTTGTATTGTACACCCACACCCCCCCACACACGGTTCATTTGGTTGGCTGCCAGCAGCTTTTCCTCTGCAATGTTATCAGTCATTTATTCATTACGCCGGGCTGTAGTATTTACTGGAGCGCTGCCAACAACCTGCTGAGTGTGAGAGCACGTGTGTGTGTGTGTGTGTGTGTGTGTGTGTGTGTGTGTGTGTGTGTGTGTGTGTGTGTGTGTGTGTGTGTGTGTGTTGTACAATAAAAGAATGAAATGCCATCATATTGTCCGGCTTAATACTTAAGCAGCATAACACAAACATCAAGTGCTGTGTCACTGCGTCAAACAGCAACACGACTCCTGTTCGCGTACAGTAACTGTCGAACGCTCGGTGACAAAGCTTCTTTTTTTTTTTAAACCGGGTGTTTAGAGATGTCACTGTTGTACTTTTTTAAAGTAATTTCATGCTCATCTGAGATTTTTTAAGAGTGGTGTAGGAAGAGACTTTCAGGTATCACACGTCATACCAACTCTGTCAATTTAAAATAAAATGAAAAGAAGGGAAACCTGAACCTGGGCTATATTTAAATTTACTTTCTAACAGTCGTGAGTGCAATAAAAACATTATTTTTTAAAAAAAAAATTGCTGTTAGTTTGTAATATGTAAAGTAAATATGTGTCCGATTGCTGGTATGATTATTTTCAATCTCTGATGTTTCGCTTGTGGAAAAAGAAAAGGTAACTGCATCAAACACATTAAGATTCTTTCGACTGGAACGCAAAGGGAGCCGAACTGATCGAATTGTTGTTGTCGGTTCACATGAAAAATTATGGGTGCTGGCTTCCGGGTCTTAAAAATGACGCTGATGTAGAACGGCCTTAAGCTGCAATACCACCGAGTGCCACTCGAGGTTGGCTCCGAAAAGCCTCCGGCTCCGTATTCAAGTAGTCTCATAAAAATTTTAAGGCAATAAAATATCACAAACAGGTTGGCACATGGCGCTGGCCTATTTCAGAACTCAAAGCTTCACAACAGCCGTTCACAAACCAACGGGTGACGTCACCGCTGGTTGCCGCTTGGTTTCAGGCCCTGCGGCCCATTTTTGTCAAACCATTTTAATGAAGTTCTTAAGTCACTGTGTCAAAATTCATGTAATGAATGTCATCAATGGCAACTCTCTAAACCAGATATAACAAATGTTGCATATTTTCCATAAAGTTAATATTATGAATTTTGCATTTTCACCAGAGCGAGCGAACATGGAGGATCAGTGTGTGTCACAGTGAGAGTGACAAAGAGGCGCGAGCCTTTTAATTACACAACTGACATATGTAGGAATGCAGGGAGTGGAGAGAGAGTGTGTGTGTGTGTGTGTGTGTGTGTGTGTGTGTGTGTGTGTGTGTGTGTGTGTGTGTGTGTGTGTGTGTGTGTGTGTGTGTGTGTGTGTGTGTGTGCGCGTGTGTGTGTGTATTTGTTTCGGCCCCGGCCCCGACCCGGCTCTGGCCTTGTGCCTCTGCGTATGCATGTACATATGAATCCTTTAAAGCCTCTTTGTCGGTGCGGGTGAGTGTGTGTTTGTGAAATCCGAGGCGTCCCAGCTATCCCAGGCGGCCGTCCGTTAGTTAGCTCACCTGTCGTGCGGCACGGAGCCCAAAGCAAGCACGTTGACAGCTGACGGGGTCAGAGTGCGTCTCCGAGTGTGTGTGTGTGTGTGTGTGTGTGTGTGTGTGTGTGTGTGTGTGTGTGTGTGTGTGTGTGTGTGTGTGAGTATCAGCTATTGTTGTTCTTTCTCCTTTTATTCACCCCACCTTGTGTTCAGTAACTCTAGTCTTTTTATAGCTGCTCTTTTACCACACACACACACACACACACACACACACACACACACACACACACACACACACACACACACACACACACACACACACACACACACACACACACACACACACACACACACACACACAGTGATGTTGGCAGTGAAAGCTATGCTGCTGCTGTCCATTTTCAATCCTCCCTCTCTCTCTCTCTCTCTCTCTCACTCTCTCTCTCTCTCTCTCTCTCTCTCTCTCTCTCTCCCTCTCGATCAGCCACAGTGCGGATCGGCTTTCACACCAGTCTGTTCTCTGCTTAGCACAGAAGCACCTTCACTTCACACACACCTCGACCAACACACAAACACACACACACACACACACACACACACACACACACACACACACACACACACACACACACACACACACACACACACACACACACACACACACACACACACACACACGGCAACAACAAGTAAGTGAACGAGCACCAGCGTGTTTCCATCACCACATTCTTTGACATGAATTACAAAAACCCACAATACAGTCAGCGGAAATATAAATGCAACACTTTTGTTTTAGTTCTTACAGGCACACAAAAGGTAAATATCTTTCTCTGTCAAACACTTCAAACCAAACAGCACGGCCTTTGTTCGCCGACCTGGTCCGTATTCACATCTTTAGATGAGATTTCTGTAAACTGTGCTGAAAGTTGAACAGATAGCCGTCACGATAACACTGATTAGCTTCACGTGAACAGAGGTCTGTACAGAGCACGAGTTCACACTGCGATGAACAATTCCTTTTCTTATTGACGAAACTGACTACGTATCCTTAACCTTGAATTTATCAACTGTCAGCAAACGGACGGAGGAAGTCTTCAGTGCACAAATCGACGTCTCCAAATACCCACTGTGGCAAAAGGCGTAGATATTGAATTCACAGGGATGCAAATGATGATTTTATAAGGATTTTCACAAAGTGGAATCAGCACATGTTGATGTAATGTAGATTATTGTCTTGATATTTGCGTATTGATATAGTCGAGGCTTAATTTTTTTCCTGTTGAAATAATTAATTATTTGACTAATTGTTAGACAACTGCTCAGCAGTTGTAAGTAGCGCACCCCTGAACACACAGACAGAAAGACAAAGGAGAGGGTGTGTGTGACCTTTAACTGCGTCTCTATTCCTGTCTTGTGCCAGGGGTCAAAGTTGACAGTGGTCCTCATGCTGCTTTTACAGGCAGTAAAAGACTGCAACTGAATACACAAGTCAAGGTGAAGGGAGGGTGTGTGTGTGGGAGGGGGGGGGGCTCTACTTCGGGATCATAAGTGTTTTCTTTGTCATGTAATGTCATGTCGATCATAAAGTTTTGATCTTGACTGACTGCCAGAAATCCCAAGTTGATGACTCAACTCATGGCAGGTGGATTTGTATTTCTGTCTGGAAAAAATGAACAAAAAAAAACGTTTTGTTGGATACAAAAGGAAGTCGCAGATCCAAAATATTCTTCCTTTTATTCTAATATCCCTGCTTTGTAAAAGGTTTGGCGTAAAAACATACAGTAAAGTATTTAACATAAATTAATACATAGAATTTATGAATTGTTAAACTTCTTCTCCTACGTAAAACTAATGGTCATCAAGTAGTTATTGTTAAAATCATTTTAAATGCGTGCATACACACATTTCCATCCATAAAATTGAAAATGAATAGGAGAATTTGCTAATATGCCCATAAAAATCGATTCCATTTGCAATTCAAATCAAATAAGCAAACATTTTATTTTTTTCAAACATTTGAAATATATTGAAAATGGCCTGTTTCTTACATTTGAATGTGAATTTAACTAGTATTACAGATTTTGATGTGTTTCTGGGGACGGAAAATCCTGGAGAAGAGAGAGAGATACACTGACAGGGAGAGAAGAAGAGGGGAGGAGAGAGAGGGAGAGAAAATTCTCCGAGCTCTTCTTTCTTTTTAAGTGTGAAAGGAAGAAGAAACACACACACACACACACACACACACACACACACACACACACACACACACACACACACACACACACACACACACACACACACACACACACACACACACACACACCTGTCTGAGCAGCAGCTGTCCTGGGAATCGATCTGTCACTCCTGGAGCGTGGCGAGGATGAGCTGCCTTTGTGTGTTTGTAAAAAGAGCCTGTTGCTGCGTTTGTGAGTGTGTGTGTGTGTGTGTGTGTGTGTGTGTGTGTGTGTGTGTGCGTGCGTGCGTGTGTGCGCCCGCGTGTATGCCTGCGTCAGTATGCGAGAAGTGAAATAGATTGTGTGTATATGTCTGTTTATGTGCGTGTCCCCTCTGGCATCCGAATATCATTGGAACCTGAAGATCTGAGCCAGCCGACAAGACAACTGACAAAACCACATCTGTGTCAGCAAAAAAAAAAAAAAAAAAAAAAAAAAAAACATTCTGTGTGTGTGTGTTTTCCCAAGTTGATAAATGTGTTATTGTACGTGAGTGAGTAAAACGCTCGATTAACTCTGGTAGTCGGTGAAAAAAAACTTCAATGGGAAACATAACAAATAGACACTAAACAATAAGCAGAAAGCAAAGTGCTGAGCTGGTGTTGGAAGTCGCTGAGAAGCAAACACCATCACGGGGTGTGTCCACGTCAGCAGAAGAGTCACAGAGCCAAACCCGCTTCCGCTCAATGGCCCTCACGATCGAGCAAGAACAAACCGCTGAAGGAAAAACAGGCAATTAAAGGAAGCGTACTCGTTCCCAATCGCATCCTTTTCTTTCGTTTTACCTTGAATGTCCGATATGACGAAGGGGGTCAAAGTTCAAGGCGCATTTTCATAATGAAGTGGTATGTGCCGACAGTATGCGTAACACGCGCAACAGTATGTCATTTGTGAGGGTGTAGCTGCAGTACGTACAAAAAGAAAAAAAGAAGTATGCGATTCGTAACGCGGGTCGTGTTTGGTTTTCACGATGAAGCTATTCTTTCTTTCTTTCTTTCTTTTTTTCTTTTTTTCACTGTTTTACCTGGTGAGGAATCATTTATTAGTACCAGGGATGAAATGTGTGTCATCTTCATCGACGCTGTCATTTACGCAAGGTCACATACAGTACACACACACACACACACACACACACACACACACACACACACACACACACACACACACACACACACACACACACACACACACACACACACACACACACACACACACACGCACGTAGAACTGACAACCTGTGGCATCCAAACGAATGACAAATTACATCAGCTGAGTGTGTTTACGTGTGCGTTAGGAGGTCTGATTGGGGCTCTGATCACTCCACAGACTCAGCTGAACCCGACCAGTAAATCATGCGCACACACACACACACACACACACACACACACACACACACACACACACACACACACACACACACACACACACACACACACACACACACACACACACACACACACACCCTCACACACGGCTTCCCTCGATCTACAACAACACACCCTGATTAGTGTCATCCGACAGTCGCTAATGAAGTCTAATTGATGGGGACAGTGTGTGTCTGTGTGCGTACAGTATGTGTGTGTGTGTGTGTGTGTGTGTGTGTGTGTGTGTGTGTGTGTGTGTGTGTGTGTGTGTGTGTGTGTGTGTGTGTGTGTGTGTGTGTGTGTGTGTGTAGCTCTTCGTGGCAGCTCCCCCCCCCCCCTCTCACCCACCCTCCATCACTCCCTTGGGAAATCTGCCCCCCCTCCCTCCCCCTTTCTGCCTTTATTCCTTGCTCACTCACCCTCGTGTCCTCTTTTCATCCTGGACTTTCTCCGTCTTCCTTTCTTTCTCTCCCCCGTGTCCGTCCGTCGTCTTTCTATTCGTTCATGTTTCACTTTCCTTTCCAACATATTCTCCTCCCTCTTTTTTACTTTTTCCTCTTCTTGTGGTTCATATTGAGACCAAAATATCCATGAAACTAAAGCAGGATTCGTCTGAAATTTGCTGCTAATTTTCCTTTAAAAAGACCTGCTTGTTGTTTTGTCCCGAAGATTTTCCTTATTGCGCCTTCATCAATGTAAACTTTGGCTACACTTCCATAAATATTTGGTCTTCCGTGACCTGTCATCTGATCAACCCATAAATCTCTCAACACGGGGGACACACGTCCCATTTATCCATATGATTTTTGGGAGAATTTGTCCAGCAGAATTATTTCTAATCCTGGTCTGTTGTTGTTAACAGTCGGGAGATAAAATCATATGAAATGACGACATGAAAATAATGGGCGACCGGGAGGAATCATAGAGAAAACAAAACTGTTTGAAAAATGTGAGCAAGCCATACGTGCGAGAGTCACTACAATTTCCAAATCAGCTCCATCATGTTATGGACTACTTTTTTCGTTGTCCGTCTCATCCACGGCGAGTGTCTCTCCGTGTTATGTTCCTTTTTCAGTGTTTGATGTAAGTGTAAATTGTGATGATGATAACATGTTTTGATGAGGAGTTATCGACCGAATCAGAGTGAATGAAAGTAAGGTGTTTGCACTGATAAATGGCATTCGCCTTGTCATTTGCCAGTGCCATCATCATTTTCAAGTGTTAATTGTACAAAAAAAAAAAAAAAAAATCCTTATTCATAGGCGAAGAATAGCTCTCGGTCAACGTAGGCCCTTTACACACACACACACACACACACACACACACACACACACACACACACACACACACACACACACACACACACACACACACACACACACACACACACACACACACACACACACACACACACACACATTGTTAACCCTGGGTTAAACCTAAAGCCCTGTGCAGCACCATTTGACACCGGCACGATTTTCAGGGGATAACCCCACAAACTCTGAGCTAAACCACAGCAAGCCAGCCTGAAAGTAAGTGAAGCTATTCCCCTTTTGGATTATTTCAGGATTGTGCCAGCGGGCCGAGCTAACGGCTCCCTTGGCAGAGATTCAGCGTGACGCAAACTGGACGTTCCATTAAGAAAAGCAACGATCACTTTTACATGTTTGAACTGCAGAGAAAGATGGAAGAAAACAGAAGTGACGGGAAGGAAGGATGAGGTGAAGATGTGCAGGAAGATGTGTGTGTGTGTGTGTGTGTGTGTGTGTGTGTGTGTGTGTGTGTGTGTGTGTGTGTGTGTGTGTGTGTGTGTGTGTGAGATTGTATCTTGTTAACCTTGGTGAGTTTCATTAGTGGCCCAAGGCCAGCAGGCTGAGGATGAATTAGGAGGCCAGGGGCCACAAATTTATCCTGGACAAGGCCTTCTCTGATTAAACCTGCTGGACACACATGTACACACACACACACACACACACACACACACACACACACACACACACACACACACACACACACACACACACACACACACACACACACACACACACACACACACACACACACACACACACACACACACACACACACACACACACACACACACACAGACGAATGTGGACAAAATTATACACATAAAATCATATGTGGAGAATTCAAAGCAGCACGTTAAACAAACAAACATACATTTTCCCCACTATAGACGTTCTTAGACACACACACACACACACACACACACACACACACACACACACACACACACACACACACACACACACACACACACACACACACACACAGAGAGAGAGAGTTCACCTTTACCCGCAGCGACTGAGAGCCCAAAAGCCAGGACAATGCGTAAAGCGATGATGTCGGCTTTCCCCAAGCAAAGAAAACGCTCCGATCGAGAGTTGTCACAGCTTTGTGCTCTCTGTCTGTGACCGCAGGACGATTCACGATCACCGTGAGTTCAGCGAGTTCATCCTCTAATCCCAGAGCCCTCACCTGTCTCCCAAGCCCCCAAGGACATGCCCAAGACAAGGGATCGTTCCTCTTGTCACCGTTTCCTGACCACAATAACATTTTAAAGCGGTCAGTTTGAACACTTTTTGTTCTGACCCCGAGCTCTGGCACAATTTCTTTCTGTGATGACAAACGTACAGTAGAATGAATCCGGTCGTACAGGAGAGTCTGAATGTCTTTTTTAAATGTGGGCAAAATTGTGACTTTAAAAAAAAAAAAAAAGAGTAGATGTAAACAACTCGATATCCAACTGATCGAAACATCAGACAAAACTGCAGGCGAAATACATTCAAGCGGTTTTATTGATCAGTAGAAAACAAGTTTGAAAACACTGAAATTGTCTTTTTTTAAAAAATTTTTAATTGCTTCTCAGCCAAAACTGATCAATTCTGTATTTAAAACAGGCGACACTGTTATGAAGTTGCATGTTGATTGAAATCAGTTTTTTTTGGACGGTTTTAAATAAAAATCCAGTAAACTTTTATCTTTATGAGTAATAACTGAGGATTCAGGCAGTTATTTAATTAGTTATGTCAGTTTCGTGTATACGAACCTAAAAATAACACAAATTGTGTCGTACTTAATAATTTTTATGGGATCGTGTGCCACATAAAACATAAATGTTGCCATTTCAAGTATTGCACCACGATCGGCACACAAACACACCAATTTTATTCAAACTCTTCCTTGGAGTTGGACCGACATGCGGTTGCACAATGCACATTTTCAAAGGTTGTAAAACTGTCCGAAGGTCGTTATGTATGGTCGTCTTCATCCCGTCACCCCCCCCCCCTCTCACACACACACACACACACACAACATACATACACTCCTCCACCCACCCTCTGTAATCTGGTTCAGGAGGGGTCAGTGGGTTCTTCGGACAGTTTGCCAGGTGACCCGAGGTCACTCTTCTCACCCTTTAGGGTTATATTAACCTACTAATACCCGACCCACAGCCTAAACCCTGCAAGGTCAAGCCGACTACCATCTTTACATGGAGGACACACGCACACGCACACGCACACACACACACACACACACACACACACATAAACTATGTATTTGTGCACACACTTCAACACACAGGCTTGCGGAGGCTCTCTAAACATTTGGTACCTCGAGCTCTCCCGGGCTAAGCAGATAATGGTCAGCTCTCTGATCCATACCAGGTTGAGATGAAGGTGAACCGGCTGGCCTTTCTCCCGGCAGGACCGCCGGTGAACGCGGCGTTAACCGCCTCGTGATATTTCCTGGTTATGTAAGAAGAGCGCCGAACGAACGGTTTCAAGAGGGAATTTTTCCCAATGAAATCGAGGAGGGTCAGGAGGGGCTTCTGCTCTCAAAACAATGACCGTACACAGCGTAAAATTCATTGCTGTGATTACAAAAGAGGGAGAGTGCAGGGAATGTTTGAGCATTCGAGTGAAATACGGGCCTCGGATCTTGTTTATGAATCAGGAGTGTGCTCCAATTACAGTCTGGAGACCAATGAACTTTACTTTATAAATAGGAGAGAGAGAAACAGAGTTGTTTATGTTGCGTTGGTCCAGTCCTTCTGCCTTAAACGACACAGTATATTGCATTCGATGAAACACGGTCAATCACCGCAGAACAGTTATTACTCGTCGAAATAGAAGTTCAGTGGATTTTGGACAGACACACGCGACAAAGACAAACTTAACAAGATTAAATAGATTGAACAGATATGAGAATATTACATACACAAAATACATCCATAATTGATCAAAACAGGTCGTAAATTTAATGCTGTTTAAAATCCAGATTGGATTAGATTTAGATTGACCGAGAGCCTATTCCATCCATTAAAAGAGTAATCGGATTGTGCAAAGACGTGTACTTATTAATGTACAACTGCAATTGAGAACTTAAAAAAAAAAAATAAATAAATAAACGAGTTGGTTTAATGGGTTGTTCCGAATGAATCTATGCGGTAAATTCTCTCCCATCGAAGATCTGTTTCAGATGCAGCTCCTGCTTTTTCACCATAAGCACTTTTTTTTGCAGAGCTTCAAACAGTCAGAAGAACAAACTGTGGAAGGGCATTTGTTTTTGTGACCAAAAGCAAAGTGCCTTAGCGTAACTGACTTCAAAGTTTTGGGTTTGTTGTTAGAAAGTTGTCTTTTTGACCAAACTTTCTGAGAGCTTTGTTGGTCAAACATCCACCAGATTTGGGGCACGGGTAATATGTCCGAACCACTCCACTTCTAATCCCGTCTGCATGTGAATTTACAGCCTCTCTCCCCTTCTTTGTTGCATTAAAGGACATCAAAGGAGGGAAAAAAAAAAAAAAAATTAAAAAAAAAAAAGCCCATCAATCTCACACACTTTCCCTCCGTGTCTCTTTTTATGACTTTTCTTCTCTTTTACCTTCTCTCACACGCACACAGAGTGAAACACATTGCGCAGGTCGAGTACATTTGATTTATCCCGCTGAGTTTCCTCCATGCCTCATTTCCATAAATCACGTCAGAGTGTTTGTAGTCGGAGGGACGTTAACAAGAGGCTGCAGTCCAAACACGGAGCGCATAAAACCCTGAAAACACTTCCGACACACAGCGCTGACCGGCTCCTCGGCCACATCCGTCAACGCCGAGAGGAGGACGGAAAAGTTTCATGTGGAGACGCCGAGGAAATGTTTTGTCATCCGAAGAGCTCCGCTGAAAGAAAGCGTGGGTGTGTTTGAAGTGTGTTTGTGTCGCCCGCTTTCTCAAGTCGGACCACATGCCGAGTTGAGGGTGGGCCTCCGAGTTCGGGGCAAAATCTGCTCCGATGTGTATTTTGCTCGCGGCGTAGTGTACGCACACAAACAGGGTTATGGCTTGGGCGGGGTCATTGTTTCCATGGAGACGCTCACTTAGACGCTCCTTCCTGTTTTTTTGTCTTGCAGCCAAAGTATTTCTGTGTGTGTGTGTGTGTGTGTGTGTGTGTGTGTGTGTGTGTGTGTGTGTGTGTGTGTGTGTGTGTGTGTGTGTGTGTGTGTGTGTGTTTCCCACGGTGCTGTGATTTAATCAGCCTCAGATACCATCTACTGTCCTCTCCCCACCCACTCCCCTACTTCTGTTTACAAAGCACTTCCTCGCTGGCCTGAGGGGTTAAAGGTCACAGAGTAAAATAGAACTGGATTTTGGCCTTGAGTTTGGCCTGGACTGGTTTTATGTGGAAAATGAAGTCGCTGCTTTCGAAGATGCTGACAATCTGTTGAAAATCCCACTCTTCCTTTTCCCTGCTTTATAGCCCGGTAGTTAGCAAACTTATTTACCTGGCCGCGGCCTCTGAAAACCAAGCAGCGTCACCTTTCCAGACATTTCCACAATTAAAAAATATTTTTGTTTTAGGTAAGATTGAAAAAAAAAAAAAAAAGCATCACTTATTGTCAGAGAAATACATTCATCATCTCGCAACTCTTTGGATTTATTGTAATATTCCTCGTAGGGTCCCAGGTCGGGAATAACCCATTAAACCAACTTGTTAAACCACCATATTTGACGCTGCAGACTTTGTAAAAAAAAAAAACAACCACCGGTGACGTCACCAATTGGTTTGTGAACGGTCGTTATGAAGCCTCGAGTTCGTTGCCATTATGCTAATCCCGATCGGTTTGGAGCCAGAAAAAACAAAAATGATCGTGGAAAAAATGTATTGACTTCTGGCTAAGTCTACGGATCCGCAGACTTTCTGGAGCCAATCTCTAGTGGCACTCGGTAGTATTGCATCTTAAGGCACTTCCACTTCCATTTTTCAGACCAGGAAGCTACGTCCACTTTTGTATACGGTGTATGGGAAAAACTTAAGTTAAACCATTTGATAACATCTACAGCAAAAGTTTTTTCTAAACACTATAAGAAAGCCATTCAGAACATTTGTTATGAAAAGCCTGCTGTCACAGTTTCTTCCTGGTGGTATCAGCCTTCCTTCCTGATCTCTCACCAATACATTTTTTATAAAAACAAATTCCCATTTTTAAAGGATATTCGTGTTTACATTTCAGTCAACGTAAATCATAAAACGTTACAGTGATTTAGTTGCTCGCCATTCCTTTTTACGCGACAACCTTACGAGCAACTGGATTAGTACTGATAATAAAAAAACATTATGATATTTGGACAAGCTATAAAGCCATAAAGAGCGTACTTTTCCACAATTTCAAGGTGGATTTATTCACTTTTATCCGAGATTAAGATACCACTATCGCTGCAAAGTGATTAAAGCCGTTAGACAACACAGACTGGCAGATAAATAAAAATGTGTCCTTAGGATTGATTACACAGCACCACAAACTGTTCCCCACAGGAGCTGTTCTGCGGCCCTGAGCTGTGTCGACATATTGACTTATTAACTGCCTCTGTGACAGATGTGTGTGTGTGTGTGTGTGTGTGTGTGTGTGTGTGTGTGTGTGTGTGTGTGTGTGTGTGTGTGTGTGTGTGTGAGTGTGTGTGCTGATTGTAATCCGCGCTGCTCCGATTAGCGTCACACAATCCCTGCTATCCCGAGAGACAAGCTGTCAACTCGAAGAGAGAGAAGAAGAGAGAAAAGTGGTGAAAGAGGGTGAGGGAGGGGGAGGGGGGGGGACAGGGAAAGAAATGTTCGTGTGGAGCAAAAAAAAGACAGAAAGAGAGAAACAAAAAAAAGATTTAAATGTTAAATCAAGAAAAAGTGAAAATATATGGTAGAGTAGTGGATAAGGAGTTTGGAAGACTTTAGAAGATGTATGAGGCTGCCTCGAATTTAATTAAATATGGGTTTATTATTATACACGTAAAGATATATTAAAGACAACAAATCAAATGTTGAAACTGAGAAATTGTATTGTTTTATGAAAAATGTGTGTTCATTTTCAATTTGATGGCAGCAACACGTTCTAAAAAATGTAGGACAGGGGCATGTTTACCGCCGCTGCATCGCCTTTTATTCTAACAACACTCTGTAAACATTTGGAAGACCAGCGGCTGGAGTATCGAAAGTGAAATGTTGTCCCATTCTTGCCTGAAATGGAATTTCAGCTGCTGGAAATGACGTTTTACATGACAGCATCCCGACATTTTTTTGGGGGGGTGGAAATGGGGTCGTACTTGATAGGCTTAAATGAAACAGACCTTCATGTAAATGTAAAAGTCCCACGCTGTAGCTTTAAGTTGTGTCTACGTGAGATCTGAACACCTCTGGCTGTGTCATAAAGTCTGAGATGTTCTCACAGTTCACTGTTTGTTCTCTGATTAAAGAGCCAGAGGACAAGAGAACCACACCACACCTGCAGTAAACTACCTTCAGATCTCACACAATGTCTTTATGCGAGAGAAAGGGGAGGCAGGAAGAGGCCTTGACCTGCTGTCTTAGCTCTCTGGCCCGTTTGTCCCCAACCACCTCACTTTCTCGCAGGACTTTTGGCATTTTACGCTCGTGTCATGCCTCCAAAAACACTTTGGAACAATTCAAAAACCTGCCCGTTCGGGAAAGCACGGTCCGACCGGTAAGAGAGGACGACGGTGGTGAGAAAACAAATGAAATGAAAGCACATTGAAACACAGCCAGCTGCGATTGTTGAGCATGTCATTTTATGGACGCTTTTAATGACCTCTACAATTCTCGCATCAGAGTTTCCATCAAATTTAAGAACCTGACTGCAGGGATTTGGTCCCGTTCAGCCGCAATAATTTTGTAAAGTCCAACAGTGATTGGTAGAAGGTCTTCCACTCAGTTGGAGCTCCAATCCATCCCAAAGGTGTTGGATGAACTGGTAAAAAAAACAAAACCATTTACAGATCTGTTTTGACATCATGTTGGTACAGGGAACCAGAAGAGGCTTACACAATGCAAAAAAAAAAAAAAAAAAAAATGTAGTTGTATGTAGACAGGAGACAGGTGGGGGAGGGGGAGTGTCACAAACTTATGGTCAAATAGCATAAACCCTCAAAGATGCTTGACATATGTTTGACATATACCGAGAAATATACAAACAATTGATGCAGTGCCACAGGATGGAGAGACGTTTTCTCCACTTCTTGATCTTCCTGTTTGAGGATAAAAAGTACGTTTGTTTTGCAATTCTCGTGTAAAAAAAAAAAAAAAACACGGGTCTTGGAAAGAGAAACGGGGGAGGACTAAAAGCGAGAGAAGAAGGAGGCGAAGACAGTCAGTAGACAGAAGACGACAGCAAAAACAAGAACAGAGCGAGCGAGCCGGTCCAGGTGATAGTTACCTGGCCGTCGGGTCTGTAATTTACGCCTTGACGACAGGGCTGCCGCCGCCGGCGACGTTTCCTCAGGGACCGTCTCCCGCGGCAACCTGATGGAGCCATACGGCCACGCCCCCCTTTTGTCCCGCTCTTTGATCACCGACGTGCTGGACCTTTTAAATTGAGGTTGTGTTTGCAAGCTGGGAAAGCCCCCTCATGTCCAAGTTTGTTTGTCACCTGCAGACGTCGACATTCTTCCCGTGACTCAGTTTCAGAGAACGTGAGTCATTTCACGTAATCTGTTGACAAGGATGAGTGTGTTTTCTAAAATTAGCTGCGGGGGGAAATATTGAAAGGGTTTGAATTTCAGATTTAGATTAAACACGCGAATGGTCCCTAAATGTCAATACAGCAAATACAGCAAACAAAATACTGTCATGCACCGCTGAAAGAGAGTGAGCAGTATTTTCGTTCTGCTCATACTTTGGTAGATGTGTGTTTTTTTTTTTTTTTTTTTGGCTGCCTCATCTTCATTGATTTATAACTTCCCTTTTTGAAAGTTTTTAGTCAAAAAGTGTTCCCACAGGAGGTATCAGGGAGTAAAACATCAAAACAACACCAACATGAAAATGTATCAAGCTTTTTCGGCAAAATACATTTTCTTTCCAAGAGTCAGCCAAAAAGATGAATACGACTTCCGACGATTAGCTTATGTCTGGTATATTTATAGACCTTAAACTATTTCCCGGTGGAGAGCAGAGACTTTCTAGCTCATGTATTGCTCACAGCTTCAGTCTTTGCTGTGATTGTGGTCCGGAAACCATGTTTGCTTGAAGGTTTGTTCTGCCACTCCGAAGGCACCAACTTTCTGGACTCTCCACTGATTGCCTGGAAACATCACTGGCGAAATCTTGACAACAAGTCTGCTGCTGCAAAGCCAAAACGAGTTGGCATTTCCGTGGCAAGAAAGTGATTTAAGCATATGTCCTAAACTGTTGAACTATTCTTTCGCGTTCTGGCTGTAGCAGAAGAAAGATCGACGCATCACTATATTGTACCTCTCGAAGGAGGGAAGCAAGGAGGAGGAAATGAGGAAAGAAAGGAAACGGGGGACTTGCAACAGAGGATTTGCAAACTCCTCCCCAAAAGGTTAAGATGCAAACCATGTGCTCATAATGTATAAAAGTAGCACAACAGTCTTGTGAAATGTTTATCACAGAATGCAGAAGTTGGAGAGAAAAAAATGTCCAGTCAAACTGAGATCAAACAAATATTATTACTGTGATCATGACACTTGTAGACAAACAAGGATTGTGCCTGCACAGCATTTTTCAGTGGAAAGGTTGACTGCAGTGGACATTTCTCTACTCGAGATAACGTGGTTAAAACTGTGTCTTTCTGACCCACGCCGTCCAACTTGTCTTCACTCGGAAAATATTAAACCCGAGAAACTTAAAAAAGACAAGAAGGAATTTGAGACATGTTGACAGACAGGCAGAGGGCCGACACCTCCCGCAGTCCTCTCTGCCTCGAAGGGAGAACTTACACACACACACACACACACACACACACACACACACACACACACACACACACACACACACACACACACACACACACACACACACTCTCTCGGGTGTCCTCCTCCCCTCCATATTGCCAGCATGCCCCTGGCGAGCTGTAAAGCAGCAGGTTTGCGGGTGTTTCGGGCTGTGGACGATCCAAACTATTGACCGGAGCACTGCAGCCGCCGCCATGGCTAAATTAGCAAGATGGTCTCTCCCTGGGAGTGACATATGTTTTACTGTCTGTCTGAGTCTTCCTCCTAAACACACACACACACACACACACACACACACACACACACACACACACACACACACACACACACACACACACACACACACACACACACACCGTCCACCCCCGCCCCACCCCCCGCTAACACCTCCTCAGGTCAAACAAATCCCTTTCAAATCTGGGCCTGCAGCCGCCACACAGGGGGTAAGGCGGGGTGACTGGGAGTGGGGCACAGTGTGTGTGTGTGTGTGTGTGTGTGTGTGTGTGTGTGTGTGTGTGTGTGTGTGTGTGTGTGTGTGTGTGTGTGTGTGTGTGTGTGTTTAATCATGACTTAGTAAGCGTGTATGAATTCCTGGATGGTCACTTAAACTATTTACATGAATAGAAGATTATCAAAGCATTTTTTTTTGTTCCACATTCCTGAACTCCCAAATACCTCAGAGCCCAAATATTTATAACAATATATGTCTATGCCAAAATACATACAAATGGTCACTGCAGCTATAAAGATGTGTTCAGGGCTTGTTTTTATTTTATTTGAAAGAAAACTTTTTCTGGCTGAAGGAGGTTAACGTGATTAAGGTTGAGGATTTCCATAATTGTATCCCCAAAAAAAAAAAAATCTTTGGTTCTGTCCTCATATTTTGATGCCAAATTAAGTCCTGCTTCAAATTTTCTACGAAATGGAGCGCTTTAAAATAAGTGTTCCCTGGTTTGACAACACAATCAATCGAAGGCGAAAGAGTATCGAAGTCGACTAATTCGGTAGCAAAATTCACAATTTCGAAGCCATTCTCTTCCTATCCGAGTTAGCACAAGTGATGTTGCACTAATGTACTCAATGTTGACGTGCGTGTTGTCTTCAAGCTTTCCGAGTTTCACTGAACCGAAAGGGAAATTAGGATGTAAAAAAACAAAAGCGCGACATTCGTAACACTGGTGGAGTGAACCTGTTTTAGTGTGTGCGAGCTTAACTGAGTTAATCATCAGCAGGAAACGACCTGCAGATCCCACATGCTTCTGCCGCCATAGCAGACACAATAATGCTTCCTGTGTGTGTGTGGGGGGGGGAGGGGGGAATTCTGTGAAGTCTCTCTTAATCAGTCAGTAGTTTTGGTCAATATGGCATTTTTTGGTTTATTTAAAACCGTTTTTTCTTCATTAATAACTCACTAAATATTTCTTATGTTGACTGCAAACATACATATCAGCACATAACTAAATACAGCAACACAGTCTCACAAAACTCTTATGAGTGCCTAATTACTTTTTGAGTTTTGGTTTGAAGCTTACCGTACGTGCAAAGTATTATCAGACAAACGAACATTGAAGTGTGATGTAAAAATAATGCGTGCCATATAAGTGAGAGGTTCTTCAAGTGCATGGTAAAGAAAGACAGATCCAGTGAAATGAAAACAGTGACAGAAGACAGACTTTAGTGGATTAAACTGAATTAACCAAAGTAAATAAAGCCGGGAAACTCCCATCCAGGTTTTCATTGTGTTGTTGTAAAACAGCCATTTTCGTCGCTATAAGAGAATCGGTGGAGAGGCTTTTGGGTGGAGTTTGCTGCTTCTGTACGCTCAGCTGTTTGACTTAAATCGACCGAATGGGGCCGCGCCAGGGGAATTTTTGTCTTTGGGCTGGGAGGAGGATTTTTGGGCTGCGGTCTGGTTTTCCTTGGAGCTCGCTGTCAAAACTTTTGAGACGTTTGACTATTCTCAAAATACAACAAAGAATACATTTCTGCACCAATTTTTGACATATTTAAAGTAGTATTCGCTGTTTGTTTTTCGTTTTAAGAAACACCGTCTTTATTGCGTGCCGGAATGAAAATGGGCGGCACTGGAGATATGAATATCGGATTGGGCTAGTTACTTGTCCGAGCTGTTGCCGTCGCCTTCTTTGACAGTAGCAGGGAGAGTCGTCTTTGTTTTGGCGAGTCCCGCTCTCCTTGTTTATAATCCTCGAAGGCCAGTTCACTGTCTCAGACACAGGAATTAGACTAGTGGATTAAACCGGTCGAAGAATTAGCCTGATGAGTTTTCTCAGCAAACACAACGGGGCCCCAAAACTCCCCCCCCCCAACATGTAAGCTGCTCACAGTCTGAAGACGAGCTCTCTGTCTGAGACACACTTGAAAACACTCGTGAATACACGCAGATAAGCGTTCGGAGCCACAGAAATGGACACGCACTGTTATGCCCAGAGCTCTTTTAGGGCATGACAAAGAAGGAGATCCAAATAGTGACAATTTTAAGGCAACAATTTATTAGTTACAGCTCAAAAATATAACACAGTAACTGAGTAAGTGCTAACCTAGAACTGTATGTGATATAAACAAAGGATAAAGGCAACCGACCAAGTTAGTAACCAGAAAGGCCGCAGCCTGCCAGGTAGGACAGAAGACATCTTTGGAGAAAACCAGAAGCCCCGCACAACAAAGCAGGATTTGGGGTTAATTAATGATGGAGCGGTGATATTATAAGCCTATTAATTTGCGCATTCACGTAGTCGGCAATTTATTTTTTGCCAGCTGTCCTTCCTGCATTTAGCAGCCGCAGCTGTGCTTCTTTGTATTTTTCGATTAAAGTTTTCTCCTCATTTGTAAAACATACCGCTCTGTTACCAGAACACTTGTCGATGTTTGTGATTTTTTTTTTTTTAAAGTGCTAGCAAACATTGCCCATTTTATATGAATGCGCTCCCAGATAGATTGGGAAAGCCCGGGTTTGCTGAGCAAGTTCATAACCACCTGTGTTTAGCAATGATTACGTTTTGTTAGGTTTAGTTACAGGATTCGGACCTGAACTGGGAAGCAGAAGGCAAAACAAAAACACCAAAACAATTCTGAAACAGCCCAAGGCTGTCACACAATCATATGTCATCGAATCTCATCTTCAGGAAAATTGACATTATCTCAAATAATTATGCAAAAATGCAGATAATAAAACAAGTCTTGAAAACCCTTTGTCTTTCATCATTCAGCAGCAGTATGCCAGCTTTATTTGGTCGAGTGTAAAAAAGAAAACCCCGCATGATGAGTTGTCTTCTTCATGGCCGTACTGTGGGATCTAATCAGTGTCTGCTGCAGCTCCCGGTTCGGCCTTGTCGACATCTGTGTTCACCCGGTTTCTCTTCGTGTCTTGAATTGGCTCAATTTTTTTCATTATTCCAATTTTAAACCATCGCAGCCTGACAGTGCCCCCCAAACAAGGACACTCAACTCGGCTTCTTGGTGTGTCGGAGTCCTAACGTCTTCTGGCAAACACCACTCCTCATGGAGTCCTATTAGCACGTGCTAATTAAGTCCACACATCATTTCTTCAGTTTCCCGAAGATAATTTTGAAAGTCGGTGCACAGAACAATCTTTAATCTGCAGTTTTTGCATAATTTAATTTGGTAAAACTGCTTATTTCCATACAAATATGGTTCCATCCGACAGTTATGGAAATAATCCCAGTTACATCTTCCTTATGTTTACCACGCCACCACCGCTGCAGTAGCTGCGGCTCTCTTAAATGTTTGTTTGAAACGGGTTCACTCCCAGGGTTTTTGCATTGGAATAACTGCAGATTTTTTTTCTTACAGAAATGAATAAACCTGAGCTTTAGGTGATGCAAATCAAGAGAATATTTGCATATTCTGGCATTTGGTTAAAAAAACTGATCTGAGCTACGTCTTTTAAAGTCTTTGTAAGACCTAATTTAGTTTCCAATGCAAATCAACTTATAATCAAGTTTTTAAAAAATGGTATCCGCATTATACAACCTTTTTTTTTTTTTTTTTTAAAGGTACAGCCAATAATTTCTGTAAAATTTCCTGTAGAAACAGGTTGACTCATTTTGTTTTTCTGCACAGGCACAATGTGTTTTTTCAGACTCAAATATACTGTAGACAGAAAAACACCACACAGTATATGTCAGCTGCAACTTGCAAAAAAAACCCCAAAACAACAAAATATTTTTAACAATCATCTTTAGCCTGCAGAGACCGTCAGCTGCTGCGCCACCCACAATGCACCGCTCCAAAGTTTTTCAAAGACGAGGGATAAACCGAAGCCTCTCTCAAACATCAAAGAGCAGGTTCCCCTGTTAAAGAGTTGTAAATGACGAGCTAATGACTCCACCTCAGTTGACTTTGAGCTTGTATCAATAAAAGGCAGTTCAGCTAAAGCTAACACCGGCCCATTCACTGCCTTTGTTCTTCAGCTCATTAATGCTAATACGAGCTGTTTTGGGACAGTGGCTGCATAAACAAACGGTGAAGGGGAGCGGATTGCATTTACCTATGGTGTGTCCCGTTTTGTTTGTCTGTCTGTCTGTGTGTGTGTGTGTGTGTGTGTGTGTGTGTGTGTGTTTGTGTAAAGAGTGGATAGAAATATATACATTCACTACATAACAGTGTTTCCAGTCAGTGTTTAGGTTATAATACTCAACTTCTCTTTTGTTTCAACACAAAAACATCCCGATACAAATCTCGGACTGATACGACCTGTTGTTTCAGTAAAGTTAAGTTAACTGTAAATGTCGGTACACGGTTTGGATCTGTAGCTACCACATATGTTAATTTTCCAACTCGAGTTATTTCCATACAAATACTACGGTTGAATTTATAATTATGGAAAAGATCCCAGTTCCTTCTTCCTCAATTTTATCATGTCAACACAAGGCGTGTTTTACTTCCTTTTTAAACGGGTTTTCTTCCAGGCTAGGAGTTGTTTTTTTTTAATTAAAAAAAACAAACAACAAAAAAAAAACTAAGCTACAGGTGACGCAAAACAATTCTCTTCTCAGAGAAGGATTTGCATAGAGTCCTGCATTTGGTAATAAAAAAAAAGAGAGATCTGATAAGATAAAATGATGGTTTTCTGAAAACATCTCATTTATCTCCGTCTTTTCAAATGTTTAAAAGCCCTGCTCCACATTCCAATGCAAATCAACTTTATAATAAAAGTGTTTTTTTTTTCTTCTATTTTCCAGCCAAGTGTTCCACATAAACGTGTGATAGTAGTCTCACAAGAAAGTAAAGTTCACCCAGGAGACTGTTGTTCATGTCCATGAGAAAGCAAAACTCAACAGAGTAAACTTATAAAGTGTTTTTGGACAGTCACGTGACGTCAACGCAGGTCAATAGAGCACAATAGGGCAAGAAAAACGTGGCAATCTACAAATCTGTGAGCCGTTACGGTGAAACCAATACGTTCTTAGCCGTGACCCAACGTACAGTAGCTGTTACACACGTTTTCTGAGGCTAGGTGGCTTTTTTTTTTTTTCCCAAGAAAAACACACTAATTCCCAGAGGTAACATGATTTATTTCTGTAAACTGGTTGAAATTTAGGTCTACCGTTTTTTTTTTTAAACTGTAATTTAAACAGGAAAGCTTTGATAAACGAGATGAGTTGCAGTTAAGATGTAAAAATGCCAAACTTCCATGATGGTAAAAGACTTTCTATTAATTCAAATAGAGTTGAAACTACTTACAAAACTAAAGAAGTAATGTCAGAAGATGTATTTCTAAGTTTTTTTTTGTTAACATTTTCGATTGTGATTTCTTTAATTTACAGCAACTTTCAGTTCGGCCAACTGTAGATTCATCTCTCATTTCCTCACTATCACTGACGTACCCAGTGAAGTGACAGTGAAGAGGTCGAGGGTCAAAGTCGCGGTCCCTCGACAGCACAACTTAACAAAGGTATTCACAGTATTTTTTTTCGCAACGACGGGCAAACTCTAATGATGATGGACGCTGCAGTCGCGGAGAATCACAGCATTGTTCAGGTGACATTCCTGCCAGTCATTTGGTGCTGCGTTTGCCAGCCTTCCTCTCTCCATAACAAAAGAGCCGGGTCACCTGACGCCCCAACTTCACCCGCTTCACTCAGCAGCCTCCCAGCTAAAGTAAACACACTGTTAATTCAGGATAATTCACCATAACCTATAGCCCCAGCCATATAAATTCCTCACCTCTGTCCCTCCCTCCCTTGTCTCCATCCTCCCTCCCCCAAAGTCCTCTCTCCTTTGCTTCCAAAATGTGGATGCTTTCCAATGAAATCCAAGAATCTCCAATATTACAAATACAGGACATCGGTACTCCAACTGGCACAATTTAATTCCCGTGTTATACTTGCTGTTTTGGGGTTACATTGAGCATTACATTCGTCTATATGTTCCAACGGCATCTTTTCTTTGAAGTCAATGTTACACATACATTATAAATGACAGGCACGACTTTATCATTACGGTTGGTGGACAGTTTTTCAAAAAAAATTTGATTGCACGAAAGAGGGGATTTCAAATATATGGACAAATATTGGACTGTTGTGAAATTTGTTATTGGTGTGTTTAAGTGTGAGATGAGCTTTTCATTTGAAAAATAAAGACAGTCGTGGCATTCAGCTGATCAATGGTGAAATAATGATCACTCAGTCAATCAGCAATACAGTAGACGTTCACATTTATAGGACTGGCCGTTTTTTTGCGGTTCAGCCAAAAAAAACCCACAAAAAAACAACCTTCATTATGGATGTAAAATCCAGCAAAGACGAACATTGGTAAACTAAACCAGGAGCAACGCTTGAAAACATGTGATGAAGTCGGCCATTGCTGTTGCTGTGCTTGAGGTTGGCGCTAGCGCTGTCGGGAAAAGTTTACATGTGTACGTCATACAGGGACATCATGATGTGACTCTGTAACCTGTGGTACATCAAACTGGTTCTTAGAGAAGGTTTACAAGTTGAAATAACTGCAAGCCGGCACGGAGGACGAGGCCAGAACCAGAACTATGTTTGGATTGGTGAAGAAAAAAAAAACCCAAACAGAACCAGACAATCAACTCATAGTTGTGTTCACTAACTTGATAGTTGGTGGATCTGTTTAGGTAAAATCAAGGATGGGTAAAACCTAGCGCACCTCAGCACTGAACCACCGGCCGTCAAATGAAACCCAATCTATTTGGTCCTTCGACTATTTTAATTGCAAGGTTCCAGTCTTGTTTTGGATTTGTTTACCTTGCGGCCTGCCTTCTGACGGGTTACCAGTCTCGATTAAGATGTCACATGTGATCCATGCTCGGCCCCCATAAAAGCGGCTCCAGCGGTGTTTACTGTCTGCCTGTTAGAGTGAGTGGTCGGGTCTGGTCTCCCTGCCTTAACCAGACACTGTGGTGCTGACACGGAGATGAAAGGGCTCCACTCGAAAACAAATTGAGGGATCCAAGAGTTGGCAGAAGAAACGTAGACCATGCCTTTAGTTTTAGTGCAGGTGTAAAGAGTTAGTGAAGGGCCTCACAGTTATTCCAAAGATGAATGCATCTGCTCTGCACGCATCATTTTTGAGATCTTCACCCAAAAATCTTGTTTGAGGACAGAAACCAACCTCATATATATTTTAAACATTTTATGTATAGAAATCTATTGATGGAAAGGATATTTGTCCATTTTTTTTTTTATAGCTCTGTAAGAAAGCGAAGCAGCGCAGGTGACGTGTTGATTGACGTGTTGTGACGTTACCGCGACGACGCTTTGACAAATCATATCCTCTGTTCATTTCACTTCTCAGTTTTCTCCAACTGATGAATAACGTCACGACGCAATTTCTCAACATTGTTTTTTTTTTAATAACAATTTAGAGATTACAGTGAGAGCATCAGCAGCGAAGCATTTTGACTGCTTCTTACGACAACTGGCGATGAGGTCAAAGGTCACTCGTGTCTTTACATTGACTTTGCATGCAATCGCTCCGCGGGAAAAAAAAATTTGCTTCGCGTTTGGTCTTAAGACACCATCAGAGATTACTCATAGAGATTACGCAAATGAAGGCATTCCACAAAACTCAATTCATTTGAGTTTTTTTTTTACTATAGCGAATGCTATTAGTCCCTGCTTAAAAACTCCACATTTCCCCATAAAACTTTTTCTCTTCCGTTTTCCTCCTGAATTCCTCCCTGTGACCTCATCAGACTCCAACTCATCAGCATCTCAGATATTTTTTACCTTTTACTTTCTTTTAAGAGTTATTTGATTCCCACACGAAAGCTCGAGTCCAACATTGAAATGAAAATATGGCCGTAGAAAAACTGTTTTTGTTTTAGGAGGAGGAGCTCATCGTCCTTTTTTCTTTTCACCACCTCATGCCACAGTGAACGGGATCATTCATCCTCTTATCAGGTAGTTTCCCCCCCTCCTCCCCCCACACCCCCCCATTTACCTCTCCCTCTTTCTCCTGGCCTTTGTCCTGTCCGACAATGGGACGATCAGGGGTGGAGTGGGGGGTATAAAGGGGTGAAGGAGCAGTAAAAAGAAAGGTGGTGTTGATCCCTCGTTCTTTACGGAGAGGTGGTTCAGGTAAATGGGGGCCTTTTTCCTCCTCTTTGCTTTGTTGAAGCTTTCGGAAGCACAAAGAAGGGGTTTGTGTGTGTTGTGTGTGTGTGTGTGTGTGTGTGTGTGTGTGTGTGTGTGTGTGTGTGTGTGTGTGTGTGTGTGTGTGTGTGTGTGTGTGTGTGTGAGTGAGTGAGAGAGAGAAAGACCAGAGACCCAGCCCCCAACCCGGTTATTTCAGGTCATCTCCCACATGGGTAAAAAAAAAAAAAGAAAGAAAAGGCCCTAAAAAAAAAAAATCTGTAACGTCAATTTTAAGGCAAAACTGGACGATCAATCTGAAGCGATACAAAAAGAAACTTCGTCACACTACGATCTGCACACTCTACTTTTATGTAGCTGAATGTTAAATTCAGTTGCATAATTCATAATGCACAAAAAAATAATTTATAATGAGAACACTGTCCTTTGTGTCCTTAAGTTTGACTGATGCTGAATTTCAAACTCTTGAAAGAGAATATTAGCTATAAAAAAAAAATTCAATAAAATGCGTTTACCTGTAATGTCTTTGGTCATAATGTGTTTTACTGTCGGTTATGAGGTGCTTTTCTATTTCCCTTTTCCTTCGATAGAATAAATTAATGAAAAGGGTAAAAAAAAATAATTTGTATAAACACATAAATATGGATTATCTGACAGCCTTATTGTCAATATCTCTTAAGAAAGACAGCTTTCTGTTCCTTCGAAAATGTTGCGGATTTGTAGAGCTTTTATAAGCAAACGTGGAGAAAATGAAGCTCTCTGGCTTTGCAAAGTTATTATACAACAGTCAAATATCCACAATACAGTGAAGCAGGTATTTTTTCAAAGAATAATAAACACACACTTTCGCGCTGCCATCCAGCCTGAGGTGAGTTTGACGGTGACCCCGGGCAGGCCTGGAGCTGTCAGCACCGCAGGGAGGACCGCTGGGGGAGAGAGAGTCACCTGTGTGCCCCCGAGCCCCCTCCTCCACCCTCCCCCTCCATCTTCTCCTCTGGAGAAGATCAGAGAGCTGAGAGTGGAAGGTGAGGACAGAGGGGCTTCTTTTCTCCCACACTACACGCTAACCTCAAACACAACCAAACAAAACAAAACAAAAATCCTTAAAACTTGAAACGCAACACTGGAAACTCTTCAAAAACAAAAAGTTGTCAATGAGTGAGTGAAACTACGTGTCTGCTTCAGTTCTGATCGATGGAAACTCAAATGCAACAGCGAGAGGAAGCTTCAGCTGCTGTATATCACAAGAAACAAACACCGAAGAGGTCGGAGGTCGCGAACACAACCACTCAGCCATGAAGTCCCACGAGTGTTTTTAAATTTCTGGGGAAAATCCGACTGTGGTAGAAAAAGCGGAAAGGTGATGAGTTGTCATTTATATAACAGATATATAATTATATAATTACACATGAAAACTGTATTAGAAGTTAATAATTAACAGCACAATAATATTTCTTTAAAAATACATAGTTTGTGTGAGTACGGCACGTAAAAAAAGAGCAAATCAGTCATCGTTCTAGACAAATGCTGTGTGTCAAAGGTCAGAGAGAAAGAGCGACAGTATGCAGGTGTGTGTGTGTGTGTGTGTGTGTGTGTGTGTGTGTGTGTGTGTGTGTGTGTGTGTGTGTGTGTGTGTGTGTGAGAGAGCCCTGAAAGGGAAAGGCTCCATTAAAGCTCACCTGTTTTGACCCCTGCAGGTATGTTACCTTCCTTTCATTCATTCATTCTTTCATTCACCCGCTCCTTCCTCCCTCCCTCACTCCCTCCGTCAGCGGCCCGGGGGCAGCGCTTTGAACTCACAACTGCACCTCTGTGTGAGAGTGTGCGCCCCAATGTGTGTGTTTGTGTATGTGTGTGTGTGTGTGCGTGTGTGTGTGTGTGTTTCAGAGAGAAAGAGGAGAAAAGAGCAAGAAGGATGAACTGATGAAGAGAGGAGGATGAAAACGTGTCATTTTATAATAAATGATATGTGTATAATGAATAGAAATTGTGTGTGTGTGTGTGTGTGTGTGTGTGTGTGTGTGTGTGTGTGTGTGTGTGTGTGTGTGTGTGTGTCACTAAAGATTTAAAAGTAGTATAATGTTTTGCCTTAGGTGCTGGCCAACCATTGTTCCCTGTTAATGAATCTTGCAGGGATACATAGGCCTCTTACAGAGCTTAGTGCGAGTCTGAGAGTGTGTGTGTGTGTGTGTGTGTGTGTGTGTGTGTGTGTGTGTGTGTGTGTGTGTGTGTGTGTGTGTGTGTGTGTGTGTGTGTGTGTGTGTGTGTGTGTGTGATGGAGGTAACATCCCTGGCAGCTACATAGATCTTATCTCAGCTTTTGTCAAAGTAGTTAAAAGATGTGTGTGTGTGTGTGTGTGTGTGTGTGTGTGTGTGTGTGTGTGTGTGTGTGTGCGCGCGCGTGTGTGTGTGTGTGTGTGTGTGTGTGTGTGTGTGTGTGTGTGTGTGTGTGTGTGTGTGTGTGTGATTTTACATCAGGCTGTGTCCCCACTCAATGCATATCATTTTGAAAACTTTGTTTACGTGTCAGGTCCTCCATCCACTCTGAAACGACACCATCACTCAGGCTTCATTCACACATTTGCACGAACACTGAGATGGAAACGCATCCAAACTGTTTATTAAGACTACATCTAAACACCGGACGACAAGGCGACCTTTCAAAAAAGTTTACATTTATTATCAGGCGTGATTCTTTTTGAATTTCTAACGAGATGGAATTTCTTTTCCAACCCAATACATAACTCCCGTTAAAGAAGCTGCTGATATGCGAAGTAAAAACTTTTGTAAAAACAGATCACTGAGGAAACAAAGTACTTTACTTTGCATCGATGTTGGCAACGTGAGGAAACAACAGTAAAATCAGGGCCGTAAACAGTTTGCAGGGTTCAAGGGTCAAGAGAACGTTTTTATTCATATTTGTGGACGAGGCGTGACTTGCTGTTGCTCCTGATGGATGCTGAGTCAGCGGCAAGTGACACAGGAGTTGAAATAAAACGTCACCTCCATCCGGATTTTCTGATTTCAATTGTGAGCGATGGCGTTCACTGTCCATGCTCCGCTCTCGAATCAGGGGTGATGTCACAGTTTCAAACTGATTTAAGAAGTTTAAGCTGTTTCAGTCTGGAAATCTTTTCAGAGCTACATTGTTGACGGACACATTTGAACAAAAATGTATCTGCATCACGTTAAAACTCACAACAGACGTCAGTGTCTGAGAGCGGAAAGTGTGTTATTTTGCACGTGTGTCGGTATAAAACATCCTTAATGCCATTGAATAATAATATCGCACCTTTCCGATGTTTGTTTGGAGTTTCTACGTCCATCCTGTTCTGTAATATTCTTATGATACAGAAAATGGACACCCGTCAACGCTAATTTCTCACTCCACCCTTAAGTGTGGCCGATCCCAACATCCATAAACGCTTTTGATTTTTTTTGACGTGGTCGGACGTCCTTCACACCCCCTGAACTCTCTCACTGTGGTCTGATCTTTGCTAAAGCGAACACTGAACCTCCAGGAAGACCTGAGGTCACACCTGTCCATCCTAAATGGATCCATCCTTCCTATAAACCCCTGCGATTATGAATCACCTCCAGGGACGTACGCACACACACACGCACACGCACACGCACACACGCACACACACACGTCGTGTTTCGCGAGAACAGGTTGAAGGATGGATGTGGAGGTTGTCTAAACAAGTCAGTGAGTGAAGAGGCGTTAATGTGCGGAAGTTGAGTGCGTTTGCATGTGTGTTCCTTTACCTCCATCTTTGTGAGGACAAATTAAGAGTTTCAGACCTTGAGAGGACCCCCCCCTGTCATCTTAGTCTGACACCTGATACCTGATGAGAGCCTACTTTTCTGCGCCGTTCCTCTATTCTTATGTTAACCTGGATTACTGCCGTGTCCTCCCTGCTGTCGGCCCATTGTCCGGATCCGACCCGCTCAGTGGGGTTGTGTCTACACCACCCAGCTGGAGCGACTGAGTGTGTGCGTGTGTGTGTGTGTGTGTGTGTGTGTGTGTTACCTGGATAGTCTCAGCAGGACCTTCAGACGCCGATGCTGCCGACACGGCGGGCGACAGAGTGTCCGTCTTTTTGCGTAGGTTTAATAAATGCAAGAAAGAAAGAGACCGATAAAAAAAACATTTTAAAGAATTGTTAACAATGATGAAAATCAAGTGCAAGATGACATGACAGAAATACTGAGAAAAACTGAGAGTGCGCTGGTGAGGCTGGAAGGTGAAAAGAAAGAAAAGCATGAATATGAGGTCTCCAAAAGAGAACAGAAAAAGAGTGGAAGTAATAAAGATGCTAAACGAGATATGCTGATTAAATGCTAAAATCTCATTGTGTCCATTTTGGCTGACTGCTTTCTCTACAACATCATGTTTCAGAAAGATAAACTTCCGGAGTTCGAAAATGTGAATACTGCATTTTTCAAGTGGACAATTAAAACTGGGCTTTTACAAAAGGATGCTGTAAATCCCTTGCAAGCTGTGTTGACGGAGAAGTTATGAAGACGACTTCCTGCCGCCTCTAACTTTCTCCGTGATCACCCATCAATTCAACCAATGACACAAACAATTATCGATCGTAAAAAAAAAAAAAAAAATCGTTGTTTGATTGTCATTTCAGTGACACGGTGCAGAACCGGCTATGAAATCACCATTTTAACATAAGTATGTAAATTAAAACAGCTCCATTAAAGCGCAGCGCGTGACCACGAGCTTTGCGACTTGCTATTCAGTTGTGCCGCTGATTAAATGGACTGCAGACAGGAAACAGCAGGTATCATTGTGCCCTGTGGTTTCAGTGTTATCAGAGTTAAGTGTACTAGCCCATACCATAAATATGGGCCAGTGGCGGACCTTCATTGTCACGGTAACAATGATAAACACCTGGTAGTGACGCTGTCGCGGTTTGGTTATGTTCAGGCACTGTTATCAATCGTTTGGGTTGCTTTATGTACATCGCGTCACATAATGTTTGCGACATTAATTAGTACCGCGACGTTGGTTAAATTACTCGCGTGACTTAATAAAAAAAAAAAAAAAAAATTAACAGTGACTTGTGATTTTTCATGTAAAACATGAACGGGAGTCTCCGGGGAGTAAATTCAACGTTTCGTTCCCTCCGACCTACGTCCTAACACCGACGGTGTAACTTTTAATACGACGTCACCCGACCATCTGCATCCGTCATGATTAAGACAGCCAATAGAAGATGCATTTCCTCAAACCGTCTGGTAGTTATGAAGCATCGGTAGAGATTGTTGTATTTTGTAATGATGCTGCTGGTACACGGTACAGAAGAAAGAAGAACAGATTCAAAACCCCTTTCCCCCCCCCCCCCCCCAATTGTTTTAATGTTTTAAAAAATGTCCCGAAAGGAAGTCGTGGACACATTCCTGCTTTCACAAATAAACGGGGTCAAATTGAGCTCGGCGTGCGCGTGTGCAGTCTGAGAGCGAGAGACGGAATAAGAAAAATCAAGACGGCAGAGGAAGGAAGGGTCAAACACTCTCTCCCCCCTCCGTGTTTTATGAGTACGTGTCTCTGTTCTGTTTACATGTTAAAAGCTCTTTAATAAGAAGCTGCAGGGGAAGCCAGCAGACAGGAACCTTTCATCTCAACCTGTCCTGTCACACCCAGGGGTGGGAGGGGGGGGAAAGGGGGGGAGGAGGAGGGAGGAGGGGGGCCTTATTTATGGCTGCGCGCAGGTTGGCTCTTTGTATGGAGCACTTTACGTAGTCGTCTGAGTCAGACTGGAGGCTCCAGAGGAAGACGAGAAGGAGGGTCCGGGTGTAATCTATTACACATTACAGATTATAGATTACCTGCTGGTGGTCACGTAATACTCATGGTGATGCCGTACATGAGTTTAGAGGGAGCAGCGCCATCTGTGTGAATCACCGGGAGAATAACCAGACTGCGATAAAGTTAATTTATTCGTCCAATCAAATTTTTCAGTCGCGAACTCGAGTCATCACTCATTCACACACGTCCCTTTCATGTTTTATTTATTACTTATGACTAATTAACTTGTCTAGTCTCTGATCATTCTTTGATCAAATCACTGACTCCCTCATTTATTCATTCACTGATGATATTCTTTGTGTTTTTCACAAACTTTTCCTTTACTGAGTAACTTACTCAAACAATGGAGTTATTCAGTCAATAGCTTCCTTACACTTTCATTTAATGCGTTATTGATTATTGCCTTATCAGCTGATTCACTCTCTCTCAGCGCGAACAGTCAATCGTTATAAACCCCAGAAACACACAATAATGTGCAGCTTTTAAGAATATTGTCACCGTTTAATTGATTCATTTAAAAAAACAAAAACAAATTGCAATCCTCCTGTCACTCTACTCATCTGAGTTTACACAATCCAGCGTGCCCTGCAACATCTTCTGATGTTGCTTTGGCTGACGGAAAAGGTTTTGTGACGCCAATCGGGCTAAACATTTTCTTTGACTCTCATACGACGGTGGATCAGAAAGTTCCGATCCTACGGCACTTGGGTTCCACTCCTACTTGCCGGATTTGGCTCCCTGCTAAATCTTTTCTGCTCACCAAATAACTTGTTCCCTCTCCTCAAGTTTTAGTTGTGTAAAAAAAAACAACAACAACAAAAAAAAAATCGCAGACGCAACCGCTCCAAAAAAAAAACACGCCGCTCAGGTGCCGATTTCGATCAAGTGACAAAACTCGGTGTACTTCCTCCCGAAGGTTAAGGCTCCTCCGTGCGCCGTTCGCGCGCAACTGGAGGAGTCTCAGAACTTTCGGATCCACCCTCGTAATGCCAGTTGTAAATGTAAATCCTTCGAAAAGCTAAGTAACTCATTATGGGCTAATCACGCAGTTTAAAGGGTCTTACGCTGTGTTGTAACAAAGTGCAACGTTCAGTATGAACAGAGGGATTTTCACACGACATTAACATACCGAGACAGCGTTAGTGTGAACTAACAGACACCAGGAAAACACAATAGTAAAAAGATACTGCTCTTGCTGTTTTAACAGTAAAGCTGTCAGGGTCCAGTTGTGGTAATCAGATTACTTTAATCTCATTACATGTGTTGTGTGTGGCCGCGGAGACCCACCCGGCTGGCTGGCTGGCAGACAGACAGACAGACAGACAGACAGACAGACAGACAGCGTGATCTGAGGGATGAAGCTCTCAGTTGATGAATCGTGGAGTTGAACGGAGGGTTTGAACTAACTTTTGCAGCGGTGACAAACACACACACACACACACACACACTTTGGCAGCACCAACAACACACTGTCGTCTGCAGTATCTCCAGCTTCCTCTTTCACCCACACTCTTTAGTTTTCCCAAACTGTGTGGGAACCAAAAAAAAAATTGCGACAGCCCAGACAGAAAAGCAATACATGTGAGGTGTCGACACTGACACATCAGAGATGAGTTTACTCATTACGAGCAAAATTCCCCCAGAACTCGCGTGAATGTCCCATCAGTGCTGATGGTAAATGTCGTCAACCGAAGCGTTAAATTCCTCACTGCATTTGAAGTGTTACTTGGGAACGTTCGTCCGGGCAGAAAGAACGACAAAACGAGCTGATTAAGCTGTGGAAAAGTTTGACGGCGTTTTGGAGGACTCCAATTTCCAGCTGTATTTATTCAAGGCAGAGTTGCATTCGCACTGCAAGATTAGACCGTCACAAAACGGTGCTGCTGAGAGCAAACAACGACCGCTGGTAGAAAGTAAATCATTCCCCTGCGGTGACTTTGAGAGTCAGTGTTTTTAAAAAAAAAAAAAAATGTATTGGACGCTGTCGCTGACACCAACTGTGGCATCGGCGTAGCGTGCATGAATGTTTTCTCCTCCCCTCGACCAGAAGACTTTTGTCACCGCCGTTACATTTTGGCCAACTAAGTAGATAAGTGCGGTGATGCCTGGCAACGACGGACGAGCGCTTTTTCTCAACACGTGTTGTTTGCGTTCACGGCAGCTCGCGAGATAGCCACGCTTCGCTGTGCTACCGGGCTGCATCGGTACAAGTACCTTCTGGATTAATAACTACCTTCTTTCATGTGTTCAAGCTTTGAATAAAGTTGGCAGAAGTTGAGATGTAAACATTTTCGATGTGATCTGTTGTTTTTGCTGTGGCCTTGTGAGCATGCTCGATCAGCTGATGGACCGGCACACTGTGGGGCTGGTCAGGTTGCAAAACTTCCTCACTTCCTGTTTCACTTCACACACTTACAAAAAACTTTCTTCTGTGTTTATACATTGTTTGCAACATTTGACTTCCAGGCACGTTCACTTTGCAGTTATTATTATTATTATTATTATTATTTTTTGCCTGCCTTTCATTTTATTTGATCTCGGCAAAATACTTTTTTCAGTGGGACATTTATCTTTGTACATATACACTGCATTGCACAAAATCTTTTACTTTTCATAAGCCGACTTCGTACGACGGTTTTTAAGGGTAGCGTCACAATATAATGACAGAAAACAAAATCACTTTCAGCTTTGATGTAAATTGTGACGCAAAACACAACAGTTCTGTGAAAGACTTTCTCGAAAATGTTTCAGTAAGAGGCTTTGAGAGACGTCGACAGATGTTGTCGTCCTGCAACAAAAGTGAAATGCAGCCTGAGTATCTCTGAAACTCTAAAATTTGGGAGTTATGAGGTCCCGGCGTGACAGAAGCGTCACACAAACGTGCGTAAAGTGTAAGTGCGGCCATTTTTCTGTTTTGTCCTCTGACGCTTTCTTGTTCCGTTCTGATGTGAGTTCAGCGGCGTGTCGAGCTGCTCGCTAACTTTCCCTTCTGGGCCGAGATGAACTCTGAACTCTTCACCTGGCTGTGACGAAAGCAACGCACACACACACACACACACACACACACACACACACACACACACACACACACACACACACACACACACACACACACACACACACACACACACACACACACACACACACACCTGCTCTGAATCATCACACACACACAACCAACCCAAGGCCAAACCTGCTGTAAATCTGCCCTGACAAAGTTCAGCATGCCACACACACACACACACACACACACACACACACACACACACACACACACACACACACACACACACACACACACACACACACACACACACACACACACAGGCAGTGGCATGTCTCAACAAAGGCAAAGCTGCACAGGAGTTAAGAGTTTTATTTCTGTCTCTCTGCCCTTCATTATTTATCTCACCATTTTCTTTTCTGTCAACCCGAACTTCTTCATTTTAAAACCGCAACAGGACATCGAGCTTTAAAAGATTGTTGCAACATTTGGACATTTTATGTGAGAAATCCTACTTACTGACTTGTGTAGTATCAACCTGTTATATAAAATGATGCTATAATGGATGAATAACCCTTTTAAAATCCTGTTTCCTACCGAGAATTACAAGAGATTGAAGTGAGAGTGTTTTTCACTTTCTTGCGCACAAAGTTTAAATGACATATAAACACACACACACACAAAAACACACACACACACACACACACACACACACACACACACACACACACACACACACACACACACACACACACACACATAAATAAACTATTCCCAAATTGTTATGTGTGTGTTAAGTGGCTGGGTGGGCCTGTTGCATCGTTACAGTCTCTCCAAACACGTTGTGAGCGACTGCCGACCCCCCCCACCCCCCTGCAGTGCTCCAGCAATCTGGACTACATCACCTACAGGAGCACCCAAAAACTATTCGACAACTCTGTACATTATTTCCTGCAGAGCAGTAAATTTATATAGCTTTTGTAAACACTAAATCTGTAAATCTCTATCTTTGAGCAAATCATAGAGAACACACACCTGCCTGGGAAGAGGATATCGTGCATGGAGGTAGAACAAGTTGGACAATCATGTGTTTGACAAACCGTCGCCGCTCTGTCACCAGTTTGCGGCCCTGAATTCCTGCTTGTGAAAACAGTGACACAGCAGTTGCTGCAGGAAAATGTGGAACTCTGCCACTTCCCATCACCGCCCACCACACACACACACACACACACGCACACGCACACACACACACACCACACACACACACACACACGCACGCACGCACGCACACACACACACACTAATAAGGCGACAACGACACCAAAGTGACACATCGCTACAAAAGGAACCTGCTGTCGCCTGGCAGGGTGGCCTGACGGTTACACTGAGCGTCCCATAAAGGTCTGATCCCGGCAGGTCGTCCAACTGAACCCACAGAGGTGGAGTAGAGCTCCACCTAAGGCTGGAGACACACACTACATCACTGAGGTGAACCGTGCACTTCAAGGAGATAAAGCTGGTAAAACAAGAATCAACTACAAACTCCATAAATAGGTCAGGAAATACCAATGAATTGTTCATTAAAAAGGTTGCAGTCATAATCCAAAAACCAAGTATGAAACTAGGTTAGATGAAATGACTTAACGTTCACTTTCAATTCATAGATCCTGTAAAATAAACAACTGCTGCAGTGCGTTGAGTCAAAAACCGCTTGGATTATTTTCACAAACGGAACTGGATAATTACTATTAATCTGATTTCACAGTGACGATTTTTGATGAGCTCTGACTCCTCTGAGAGCTCACTGAAGATTATGACATCTTTTTAAATGTAACACCAAAAGGAATGAGGTAAAAACAGTATATTGTGCAAAACTTGTCAACCAAAACATCATCTGAATGAACGAGTTACCATTTTCTCCTGCTCAGTGCTTCTAATACTTCTACTTCTCCTCCTTCCAGCTGCCAAGTGCGTTGCTTTTTTTTTTAAAGTTCTTTATCGTGACTACCAAATCTAAGAAATCTCTTGGATAGAAACAGTCTTCACATGTTCGGTGTCTTATTTTTGTTAGTTTCAATAATCTTGTAGTCTGTTGCAAAGAAACCTGACAGAGATTTCGGATAACAGTTTTTTTTTGCTCGTCGTCATGTTGCAACACCACCTGCTTCTGTTTAATAGCTTTTGAGTCTCGCCCCTTCCGACAGACAATACTGGCAAATTGAAACTGCGCCCTTTCTATTCCTTTTTACTTCGTAGTCATTTATTTCGGCCCGCGACGGCCAAATGTGACCGCGATAATCGGCTCTGAACGCCGGGCGGTCGTGTCGTCGGCCGTAAAGGTCCGGAGTGTAAATCTTCGGCCTGTGTTGTTTTTTCTTCTCCCCGCGGCCGACAACTGTGCTCCGATCTGACGGAGAGCTCGGCCTGCGATGGCATTCCTCACATTGTCGAGATGGACAAGTTATAGAAGCTACTGTCCAAACACACACACACACACACACACACACACACACACACACACACACACACACACACACACACACACACACACACACACACACACTGGGCCGCGTCCTCATCTTGCTGTTCCACCTGGGGCCTTCTGCAGCCTTGTGGGCTTAAGAAGCAGAAATACACACCCTCAATTTAAAATAACCACTGTCTTGCTTGTGTAGCGGCACTGCCGTCTTTGTTTTGATAAGGCGTGTGTCTCGACTCACACACACACACACACACACACGCGCACACACACACACGGACGCTAATCCCCCCCCTCCGCCCCCCACGCACGGTCTGGAGCGGCGGCCTGAATAAGCAGAGTGCGGAGGGCACGACGTTCAGCCAGCGGCTGCGGGAATGTCAGCGTGTCAAATACAGTAACATGCGCACGGCAACCTGAACCGAGCGGCATTGTTCCCACGTACGAGCTGACGAGACACTGACAGCTGCTGTGAAAATAAAGAAGAAAAGACAGAGGAGAGGCGTCGGGCACGGAGGAAAAATAGAAGAAGAGGAAGAGATGAAACGGGAGAGGCTGCCGATTCCAGACCAATTTAGGAAATGGACTGAAAGGGAAGACACGCATACATTCATTCATGGAAAACCTGCTTGCTGTTCGCTTGCTGCAACATTAACAAATGATTAAAAAGTAGGTTGGTTAGCCTGCTGTCGTTGTGGTCCAAAAGAAAAAGTAGAATGATTTTGCTATTTGTATATTGAGTTGACTCACGGTTGACATGAAATACTCTATTCATACTGAGTTTGACCTTTCAAGTCAAGTTAAATTCAATTTTTGTTGACATTTGTAATGATTACGTTCCGTCTGGTGAGTTATGTGATCCTTCAATTGTGACTGACACAAAATCAAAAGGAGACTCGTCGGGAGCATCGGGTGGAAACCGTGATGGAATTTCCATTCGCGTAAGATGGGAAAAGGAAGCAGAGTTCAAAGTTCAAATCGAAGAAATCTGGTATTTATTGTGCATGAAATTTGGAGTACATTGCACTTTACTCAGATGCAGCTTCTTTACTAATTTGTGTCACGGTGAGCTGGACAACAACAGCAAAAATTTACGTAACAGCCATCGAACATGGGAATGACAGCCGTGGAAAAGAAATTAAAAAAAACAAAACAGGAAATGACCTGTAAACCCGCAAGATTACGATTACGACACATGCAGCTTCTGGATTGCGATGCATGGAAACTTTTACGGAACAAGACTCCAAACGCTGAATCCCCAAATTCAGCTTTTGTCATTATTCTTCGGGGAGCGACGAAATCCTCCGGCTTACAAACACCGGTTAACTAACCAGTTCAGAAACAAATAACCGCACAAACTTCTCGAGTCTTAATCAACGAAAAAAAAAGAAAAGAAAAAGGAAACCGATCAAAGCTGAGATGGCGCCCCGAGGGAGAGTTTCAGTCGGAGAGAAAGAGTGAGAACGGCTTTAAGGGAAGAGAGAGGGGGATTAGAAAGAGAGATGGAGTGGGACGAGGAAGGATTAGCGAAGGAGGACGAAGGCGTTTAGTTTCACAGCTCAGGGTGTCGGCTGTGAATATTTAATGGAGGCATTTTCTCTTGTTTCTGTTCACGTTAATTTACTCATCCGCTCTCATTTCACTCGGCCCCGCCGGCTCACTTTACACTGCGGAGGGCGTTTCGTACGCCCCCGATGCCACACGAGCCCCACTTTTGGTTCAAATGAGCGATACCTGCGCCGGATTTCGTTCCGTTGCATTTCATTTAGCTGACGCTTTTATCCAAAGCGACTTACAATAAGTGCATTTCAACCACGAGGGTACAAAACCCAGGACAACAGGAATCAAGAAAAATCCAAACTACAAAGTGCTGTCAGTAAGTGCCGTGTTAAGCGCTACTAAAGTGCTCAAGGTAAAGTCTGAAGAGGTGTGTTTTTAGTTTGCGGCGGAAGGTGTACAGACTTCCTGCTGTCCTGATGCCGTTGGGGAGCTCGTTCCATTTATTTCAGCTCCGCGTCGTGATCATCCTGGCATGGCCGAGAAGAGGATGAGGTGAAATCGACAGGTCGCTTCGCTTACAGAAGGTTGCGTTCTCTCCTCCATGTCTCCAACTGCCTGCTTCCTTTTTCAAGACTTTTGTGTAAAACTGAAAACAAATAGAATAAAATAATGTCTGTTGAAGTTTGCCCTTGTTGCACTGCAGCAGCTCAATCCAGGTTACCGGGACTATTTTCTTTCTTATTGAAACATAAGTGGAGCAACACACACACACACACACACACACACACACACACACACACACACACACACACACACACACACACACACACACACACACACAGTGTATCTTTGTTATCCCACCGGCCTGTATCTCATGTCAAATCAACATCGAGCCGATTGAAGACTGAGGCATGCCATACTTTGAAGTCACACACACTCACACACAGCTAACATACGAGTGTGTGTCTATCGGACACGCGGACGTCGACACGCTCAAGACTCTAAAACACCAAATGTGTGCGGGGACATACTTAAAATGCATAAATAAATAACAAAAAAAAAAATATATCTTTCGCAACGACACGCACACACACACACACACACACACACACACACACACACACACACACACACACACACACACACACAGGTCACTGACAAAGGCTTCATGTCTGAGTGTGTGAGTGAATCTTTAGCTCCTCAGGTTACGCTGAAGCCTTTTATCTGTGACCCAGAGAGAGGGACAGGGAGTATCGTCCTGGTAACGGACATAAAAGATGAGAGGATGACAGAGGACTGTGTGTGTGTGTGTGTGTGCGCGTGCGTGCGTGTGTGAGCAAGAGCGAGAACAAGAGGAGATTCAGTTATTTACATGTATTTTACATGTATTATTCACATGTATTTTACTTCAACGCAACTATATGCATTTACATAAACGTAAGGTGTTGTTTCCCCAGATTTTCTAAAATAAAAAAGAGCAAAATCTGGTTTCAGTAATTAGAGGCAGGCGGTTAGTGACACCATGATTTTAGTTTTCTCCTGTTCAAAGTCAGTTTCTCGGCTATGCAGACACGTCATCGAGCAGTCCACTCTGCTTGTATTTTTGGTGCATGAGAACAACGTCAGATTGGGGGAAAGTGAAAAAGCGGAAAACACTGCGTGGGCTGGAACGACTGCGATGCAAATAATGACCTGCAGCGTGGAGATGGCAGAACTGAGTACATCTGGAAGGCTTGATTACTGTGATGAGGTGCAGCTGGTGGCTCCTTCCCTTGACTCCGGCACGCCTGCGGACAATCACACAAGCACAAGCCTATGGCATTGTACGTGAAACTCACGTATTTACCGATGTGGAACCCGTCTGCGTTGCCATGTGAAATCTATGGGATGACATGTGAAAACCATCAAACTGGGACAAAAGAAGATCAAACAAATATGTGATACAAATCAAGTTTTTAAAAAAAATATTTAAATATTCAACGCAATGGCTGACAAAACTCTCCTTGAAAAGGATTAAAATGCCCCAAAATTTGTATTAAGTTGGCAAAAACTTGCCATGCTTATCAGACACTAGTTTCACTTCTCTCCTCGACAATCCCCTTTTTTCTTTCACGGTGTGGTGTGTGTGTACTGTCTTTACACAGGTTCTGTATGTATTGATATCATTTGTCAATATTGCTGAACCACTGTGACTTGTTGAAAAAAAAAATGTGTTGGTGAAAATTTGCTGCATTTGTGACACGTTATATGTGATAGCGTGTTTTTCCACACATGGGAAACTTTCCCCCCCGTATTTTGCCCATGTTATCATGTGTTACATGTGGTAAGCATGTGTCATACATGCGATCGCATGTATCCCATGGCGGAAACTCGCGAGAGTTTTCAATCAGCTTTCAGGCACTTCTATGCTTTCAAAGTTTTCTCTCCAGTTTGAATGAGATTATGAGATAAATGTGGGAAACGGGGTTGAAAACACATTCTGATTTATTGCCGCAAGTCGAGATATTCATGAAAATGTCCTCCTTTTCTTTATTTTCTCATGAGGGTTTTTCTCGTGGTACGTGCATGCATTAATCCACTGCAGAAATTCTGAGCTTGACTGAACATTTTTTTTTTAGAGAAGATGATCAGAAAGAAAAAAAACCCTGAGAAAAGAATGACCTTCAGTGTGGATGTAGGCAGTGACTGTTCATGTCTATATTTGGAAAAAAGCACCTTCGGTTTGGCTTTCAGTTCCCTGCTTTAGATGACGGACACGCACACGCGCACACACACACACACACACACACACACACACACACACACACACAAAATGTCAAAATACATATGTTGAGAAACAGAACCTTTTAACAGTTTCTCAATAATTGACCACAGACATATCTCACACCAACACATGGGAACACAACCTGTGTGTGCATTTTGTTTAGCATTCACATAAACTGTTCGATGACATCATATCTTTCTTGAAAAGGAAGCCATGCAATGCAGAGCAGTTTAATTTTTGTATTAATTACATTTCGGCGTGCGATTGCTTGCGGCTGGCCAGAGGTACGTCGGTAGACGTGTTTGTGTGTTTTGTGTGACTACTGCGTGAATAAGTGCACAGTAACAACGTCAGCGGAGTATTTGGTTCTTTCCACTTCTATATATTAGTCAGTCTGAAAAAGACAGAAGTATGGCTGTGTTTATAAAACCCACTTGTACGTATGTTTATGCGTTTTGTATCTATTAGTCACCATCTGACTGTTTGGTCTTGACTAACACCGGTCTGCAACACAGCTCAGCGTAGAAACTGAAGAGTGACAAAAGAAACCTCCAAATGTCGACATGTGCACTTTATTTGATCATCTGGCTGATGGGGAATGATGGAAACCAAACTGAGAGTGTTAGACGTTAACTTTGTGTCACGAGTCACGTTTGTGAAGTGAAAAATCAAATCATGTGTCTGAAATCACCACCTGATGCGCTGTTACCGACATTCTCCTCGCTCGAAGTTTGTTTCCAATTATAGATTTGTGCCATTTCTGAAGGACAACTTTGGATATTAGTACTTTGTCAGAACTTAACCAATGAATCTTTGAGACCGCTACCTGACTACAGTTCTTCATGTGCGCTGCAGACACAAGGTGATACACGGTAACCGTTACGACAACATTTCAGTTTATTTTATTCTATTTTGTCATTGTTATTCATTTCAACATATTAACTGTGTACAATCACTGACGGTACAGTTGTGAATGTCATCTTTTTTCTTTACGTTCAACATTTTATTTGGAATAAAAATCATTCAGTTAATCGCTGTTAGAAAAGCAAGACCCAGGGTGTAGAGAGGGAAAAGGATTTCCTTTTAACGAAACAAAAAGCAAAAATGAACAGCAATACAAAAGCAAACAAAGTCAACAAATAGCAGTGAACTCATATAAACACAAGTGGATTCACTCTAGATGTTTCCAGTTGAACTGAAAATGTTCTACTTATTGAGAAGTTGCGGTACCCAAAAGAAAGAAAATTACACCTCTACGTGATTTAAAATGATCAGCTGCACACCTAAGCTAGGCTTTCATCAAAAACTACATTTTAGATACAAATTTTCAATCGTTTTAATAATCAATAGATTAAGAAAGTAAAACAAAAACTCGCTGCATAACAGTCTTTTCTTTATGGACCTGCCTTTGTGCAATGATGTCCACACACTTTTTGGCCACATTGTGCCTTTGCGAACATTGATTATTTTGTGTGTGTGTGTGTGTGTGAGTGAACTGGCCTTTTAACCCTGTTCTGTAAATGTAAATAGATTTTGTTTGGACCTCATATATTTATGTTGTGTGTGTGTGTGTGTGTTTGGTATGGAAGTTAAAACAAAGGGGAAACGAAAAAGAGCTCCAGCTTCCGACCACCACGCCCTCTCACATCGACGCCTCCATGCTTTACTGGATACACTGACCACAACAGATGGGACCCCCCAACACACACACATAAACTGTGCCAGCACATATTACCTCAGGACGGCTTTAGACCGACGTCTGTCTGACTGGGCTAATCAGCTCTGTATACACACACACACACACACACACACACACACACACACACACACACACACACACACACACATGCACGCACGTAAAAACCTGCTCTTACATAAGACCCCATTGTTGTTAATCATGGGCAAAGTACATGAACAGAAGTGATCTGTGAACCACCAGCAGTTTCAATCAGTAATGTGTTGCCGTGTGTGTGTGTGTGTGTGTGTGTGTTTGTTTGTTTTGGCTATGATTCAGTTTTTTTGTTTTTTGGTGGGAAGGCTGATGTACACAAACAAAAGCAAACTGCGAAGTTTGTGACGACCAATACCTATCACCTCACACGTGTTTAACATCTCTGCGGTGCAGGAGAGGAAGTGGGATTACTGCACCAAAAACAAAACTGAAACGCACCACGTGATGGTGGAGCTCACAAACTGCATATGAATACATCCAGCTCGTAAAATAAAGGAGCTTTAAAAACTGACCTAATTGCTTGCACTGCATTTATAGTTAAAGAAAATAAAATGAATTGATATTAAATCTGCGGGCAAAATGTACGAGGTTTTGAATGTTGATTTTTGTCAAAATATTTTGGCTTTTAAAAACCAAATTTTTCAAACTTCTCAATATCCGACAATCCAATTTCAAATCCACGTGTGTAGCTTGAAAGTTATCAGTATGTTTTCCTACACAATCCCACATTGTCACCTTGCGGATCTATTTATTCTCATTCCCCCCCAAATTACAGCCAAACATTTATGGTACTCAGATCCCTTGTATTCAAACTCATGTTCCCCGCTAGCTGCATAAGACTCGGATATCTCTTAATCTTTTTAAATTTACTTTTACGCTGCCAAATCACAAATTATGTCTCAGACGACTTTAACCTAAACAACGCAAAACATCCTTTTAGCCCTTCTCCCTCAGATGAAGACGTGTTTAGACCACAGAATAGAAAAAAAAAGCACAAAATAAAAAACATTCTAGACAAACAAACCTAAAACTATATAACCAAAAAATTAAGTCATAGAATTAAAAGAAACAAAAAACAAAAAACAAAGTCAGTGTCAATAAAGTGTATTTATCCACAACACTATAAAATGTGTCTTATGCATTTAAAAAAAAAAAAAATACTTAAATGCATTAAGTGTGAGTCTACAGACAAAAAAAACAAAACCTGGTGTTCATTAAGTGCAAAATGTTATATATATTGAAAGTTTGGTCACTTTGCACCGCAGACACTTTGACCTGACAATCACAGCTGTCTTTAATTGCACTCATGAGCTGCTCACTGCTGTGGGCCCCGTCGTTAATGCCATCAGGTACACCGTGAACAAAACAACAACCCCAAAACCAGGAAAGACAGAGTTATACTCTTTGACTTGGTTTTGGTTTTCAGACTTTTCGACATCCTTCTCCATTTTTATATTTGTATTTTCTTTTTCATGCTTTTCACGCTTTAAGCTTTGAGTTTTATGTCCGTCGGTCCGCCCCATTCTCATGAACGAGATATCGTTGATATCCAAAACGTTCACTTGGACTAAAGGATGAAGTAATTCGTCTGAGGTCACCGTTTCCTCCCAAAACATGTTTGTGGCAAGAATTCATACTGTAATTATGACAACATTTCACACGAATGTATTTCAGTTTATATGCAAAAGGTCAAACGTCAACTTCCCTCACTGAATTTGAAATGTTCTGCGAAACCTCTTTCCTTGCCCCCAACTCAACACCGTAACTCAGGATCAGAAGGGGAGATCGTGACCATATTTCACGTTTGAATATTGACTTGGTGACACAAATTTTGGATGCCCACCTTGAAACTGATTACACGGAGCCTCTGTGTTGTCAGGTTGAAGATGTGAGCGAAGCGTCCACGCAGCATTGTCCATATTTGAAGCATCGCATGTGGTCATGGCCACAACGGTTGTTTAATCAGAATCAACTTTATTGGCCAAACATGTGAACACCTACGAAGGAATTTGACTCTTCTCGTCTTTGTTTCTCTCGATGAAGTCAGTGGACATAGAGCAGAAAAACAACAACAAAACTTTAAAAAGTCGAATATTTATCCATATATGCCTAAAAATACACTTCAAATTGTTACTATGTGTGTTCATATGAGTCCGGACAAACGGGAATGTAAGCTGCAACTTGACTGAACTACAACTACGTAATTCTACTTTCTGAACTGGAAAGCAGTGTATACATTTTTAAGATGACCTCATGCTGCTTCATGTCTGCGGCTCATCCTGTCCAGCTAATAAAACATTTGAGATTCGTGCTCCCGTTATGTCCTGCTGCAACTTCCTGTAACAACACATTCAATTCAGGAACAACATCTCAAAATGCATTTTCATTGTGACTTTGATCAGTTTGTTATCTTCCAAAACCCACACGGAGCTGTAAGCCATGTTTGATTCCTTTTTTTTCAGACATATTACACAACACAATGCCGAAGTGTTCGAAATGTTTATAAGTCTATTGAATCTCAGTTAAAAGTCCACCGTGCCTACGCTGCTAATGCACCGTACTGAGCTGCTTTTAATCAGATCGAGCAGCCACAGCATGTAAAGTGGCTCGCTGACAGTGAAAGGGCTCAGTCAGCACTCAGACCACACACACGTACACACACACACACACACACAGCAATCTGACTTCCTCTGTTCAGTGTACTGTCTCTCTCAGCTTCCTGCGTGTCTGACAAAATTAGCGAAAAACATTCACTTTCAACACACTTTCACTTCGTCTTCCTGAAGGCTCTCATGTGCTGAACGAGCACACAAAACTGAGAGAGGGATGGAGGGAGAGGGAGGGAGGGAGGGTGGGAGAAAAAGGCCTGGGAAAGAGGAATTAAAAAGAGATTGTTCATTAAATACTCAATGCACAGTCATGTCTGAACCACAAGCAAGTATTTGTCTTAAACGTCTTCACAATTAGACATTAATGTATTCCAAACAACGTCCAAAAACCTAAAACAGTCTCAAATATAGTCGAATTGGTTAATTTGCTATAAAACTGAGAAGCAAAGCTCCTGAATGTGTCATTGAATGCACAGATTTAGCCTCCATGTTGCAACATATAGTCCTGCTGATTTCACAACGTATTGTGGTAAAACATACCAAAAGTTTTTTTTGTCTGTCAAGTATTCTTTTACATTTTCTTTCACCCTCGCGGCAGTCCAGTTTGACCGGTATCATTTCGGATACAAAGGCATGCAAGAATAAAGTTTCATATCTAGATCGTTTCCATAAGTTTGCAGTGAAAAAAAAAAACAAAAAAACGACTGCAATTCTTCAATCATAATGTAACTTTTACCGGTGCAGAGGAAATCAAAATGTTTAGAAAAGGCATTATGTTACCCACCTGTTAGCTTGCTAAATTGTCGGCCTCTGTGGCTTCTAGACGCCGTCCGCGTTGCTGTTACGGCTTGAACGCCAAGCACACGGTGCACACGACTTCCCGTGTTGTAACCACACAGCACTTTCTGAGGGTCATTTGCAGTGTTTCTTCTTTTCTCAAAAGGAGGCCCCAGTCTAAAGAGCCGTGAATGGAGCCGCGCCCCGCACACGAGCTCGACGGCGGCACGTGCGTCGGGTCAACGGGACCCCACACTCAGTAGAAAATGACAGTGCAGAGACTAAAACACCAAGAAGACCGACATGCAACTACAAATATATATTCAGCAGCGTCACCGTGCGTGGCAGTGTGGTGGGTAAACAGTCGGAGAACAATGAGAGTGGAGCCGTGATTTGGACTGGTCGACCACATGGTTGTTAACGCGGTGGGATCCGTATGACGGCAGTGTGACCGGCATGTCGGTTATGATCTGGAAAAAGACAATGGAAAAGAAAGTCCACTTTGAATCCTAATTCCAGCGTCTGGATAAGTCTTACATCGAAGATTTTTAGATTGTTGCGTTTTGTTTTGTGTTTCATATCGGAGCAGGAATTTGTGAAACTCAGACGCTTCTGTTTTTTTACTGATTCGGACCAAAAAATACCTCGATTAAGTAAAAGGAGCTGGTTGTGTGCACAGTTTCCTCCCGTGAGAAGTCATTCATCAGTTTGTGATAAACAAAATGAGAAATTCCAGTTCTTTTGTTGCCTTTGCTATGTTATCAAACCCCCGTAAAGGTCAACCTATTGAAAACATATTGGATATTTAATCAATCTAATATGAACTATAATTTATTTTCAACAAACTGAGTTTCTTGGAACATGCAGAATTAAAACAAAAATATAGTTCTGAAAGAACGTGACAGAAACTAAAGCTAAAATGAGCAGAATCTCCAGTTAGGCGCGTTTTCCTTCTTTATTTTGAATTGGTTAACTTTACGTGTTAAGTTTTTGCATTATGGCTCAGATCATTTCACATTTCAGCCACGCTGACTGGAAAAATATTCCATGAGAAAAGCCTGCTTTCAGTAACGTGCAGTTTTTCATAAAACTGCTGAAAAAAAAAAATGCAGCAAACAAACAAACCTTGTCGTGAGGGGAAGTGTTTCATGAACGTTATGCAAAAGTGAAAAGGGTTGAATTGCAGCTGTGTGCGGCTGCATCTTGGCTAACGGTGTGTTGAAAGTGAGTGAAGACACGGCCAACGGGGAAGAGACACACACACACGCGCACACACACACACACACACACACACACACACACACACACACACACACACACACACACACACACACACACACACACACACACACACACCATCCCCACTCACACAAACAGACAGGGTCCGTCTCTGCTTCCTGCTCGGGACTCAGAGGAAGTGGGTCGGTTGTCAGTTTTTGCGTGAGAAGGAGGAGGAAGTGTTGTCGGTGACGTTACTCTCACGCAGACAAACTGAAATAACCCGAGTTGTATTTTTGAGTTTTTCTCTCTCACACTCTCCATCCTCTCTCAACCGCAAGAAAGCAGAAGTGTTTTTTAAGAAGTCGTCAGTGACTCAACGTCCATATGGTTAGCTCTGTTTAAAAAATTTGTTTTGCTCCCATTAGTCAGTGATAACCAGTTATTTTCACATCCATAACCTCCTTTTTTCCTCGACGTATGGAAAACTGGCAACCGCAGGAGACAAAGAAGTCTCGAAATAACGATGCTATCTTAGAAGCAAACTCCGGTTTGCAGTGTTTAACAAGAAATCTTATATTAAGCCTCTGAATTTTTATATTATTTCACTTTTTTTCTTCTTTTTTTTTTGCAAAATTGCATTGTAAGTCAGTGCGAGCCCTGTGTTGTGGATCAGATAATGCTCTGTTAATTCTGCTAGCTGGGCCAAATGTAAAATTGATGCTAATCTACAGTTTATGAGTCGTTGATACAGATGATGTTCGGCTGCTAATCAAAACTAAATGCTAAATTGATGCTTATCCCGAGATGATGAGTCACCCGGGTAGTTTATGTCTTGCTAATTGCTAATTTAGCTCAACGCCAAATTGGGGTTAATCCTCGCTGAGGAGTGCGTAATAGGTCACTTTGAGATGCCGCGCAGAAACAACGTTGGTTAATCCCTGAGAAGCAAATTAAGAAATTCTTCAGCAGCTACTTCTTAGTGTGTGTGTGTGTGTGTGTGTGGGCGGGGGGGGGGGGGGGCAGTTGTGAAATAATCACCGCAGATTACAGACGTATGCTCGGTCATCATCATTTTCGGCGCTAATCAGTGTTAAGTTCTCATCAGCTGCGAGCGCTGATGTAATGAAGCAGACGAGGCGGCTCGGCTCGGCTCATTTCCCACCGTTGCATTTCACAAGAGGGTTGGGCGCATTTTACGGTTCAAACACAGTTCAAGCCGACTCTGTTGGCAAATCGTCGGGGATTTTTTTTTTTTTTTTTTTTTTTTATCAAAAAATACACCAAAAAGAAACGACAAACGACCGGTCAGCGTATTTATCGCGGTCGGTCGGGACCGATAATTGTCCGATTGAAAAGACAAGCCTGCGTCGTCGTCCCCAAACCGAAACTGTTTGGGAAAATCAACGACGACGTGTTGCGCCTGATGACGTCCCGAAGCTGTCAAAAAGATTTGCGAGATCCGGCCTTCTCCGCCGACCTGTGTGAAGACTTTGACTTTGCAGTGGGCAAACAATCACAGAAACACCGACGCATTAGGGTTTCTGTCCGCTCCCATTCGCGCTACATTACTCAGTACGGCCGCTTTCTAAGTGAGTGCGTTTGTTTCAAACGTACTGTTGGAGAACACAGAACTGTTCCTCCGCTGTTGCGCAGATTTAATCGTTTAATTTTTTTGGGGTAATATACCAAGAAAATTGAACTCCAAAAAAGATTCTTTCAAAAACAAAAAAAAATCGCGACAATTAGGAGTTTACTAAATTAAGCAGGGAGTTGGTTTTTTTTGTTTTGTTTGTTGAAGGTCTGTGTTTGTAATGGTCCTCCAGGCTTTCGCCGCTTGCCTGTCAGGAACACATCTGGTTTAACTGGTACCGCTGCGGATCTGCACAACATTTTTGTCGACGGCCTCCTCTCGGTGTGGGGTCAGTGCTGACGACGGGCGAACGGTGAGCCGCGTGAGAGCGATTTAACCTCGCGCCGACGTCGCGCGCGCTCGCGTCCCTTGTGTAAATCTGCATCTTCGAAAGACGCGCTAAAAGGAGCTCGACAGCAGCACACGCCAGTCGCTCGCTGCTTTCTCCTTTTTTCGGCCTCCGCGAGGCCTTTTTTTTGGGGGGGGGGGGGTGGGGGGGACTGTTGCGGTTGCCAGAAATCCCCCCCCCCCTTTAAATGCAACCAGGCTAGCGATGGTAAAAAAAACAAAACAAAAAAAACCGGCAGATCAGAGGAAAAAAAAAGAAGACATGGAGGAGAGGAAGCGACATATACGGCTCTTCGACGGCGGTGTCGTGGGACAGTCTCCGCGTGTGGCATGTATATGTCTGTCCGTGTGTGTGTGTGTGTGTGTGTGTGTGTGTGTGTGTGTGTGTGTGTGTGTGTGTGTATATGTTGCTGTACATGTGTGTCTGCATCAGCGTGGGTGAATGTGACTTATATTGTATACACAGCACGTATCTTTGCACGGCTTGTTGTCTGTCATTCCACCCGTGAGCAAACCGCAGTTTATATACACAAAAGCTGAGCAGGGGTGGTACTGTGTGTGCGTGTGTGCGTGTGTGTGTGTGTGCGTGCGTGTGTGTGTGTGTGTGTGTGTGTGTGTGTGTGTGTGTGTGTGTTGGTGGGGAAGCAGGGGTGTTAGCAGTCATTGGGTTTCAGCGGTTAACCCCTAAACTTTTTTTTATTATTATTCAGAGGAGGGATTGGTGGTGGTCGAAAGGTGGGGGAGGGAAGGGAGAGGAGGGAGGGTGGGGGGGGGGCATTTCAGCATCAGTGCCAGTGTGTGGGCACGTTATGTACTTTATGGGGCCAGGAACAACCAGGAGGGGAGGAAATTAAGAGACAAATGGGAGTGGGAGGGGAACATATCAGGAAGTAACTGCCACCAGCCCCCACCCCCCACCCCCAGCCCCCCCCCCCACATACCCCAACATGTGCCCCCCCCCCCCCCAATCAACCCTCCCTCCAAAAAAACACACCCTCACACCACCACCACCACCACCGGAGGGAGAAGAGGAGGCTGCTGGACCACAGACCACCCAGAGAGATGGAGACAGACAGCGATACAGACGTAAAGACAGACAGACATAAAGATACTATAAGATGGTCAGACAGGCTGGCAGGCGGTGAGAGACTCAAATCTAAAGAGTGAGATCGAAAAGGGAGAGTCAAAGATTGAAATGAAAAGAGGAACAGTATGTACTTATTGAGAGAGAAATAAATCAACTGGATCTGGCAGATTAAATATAATTGATAGAATAATGAAAGGAAGAAAGGAGAAGAGAAAGAAGAATTAGTGAGTCAAATTACTTAAATATTTACAACAAATTACTTGAGAACCAAAGAAATATGTTTTTTTTGTTTTTGTTTTTTAGGCATCCCAGCGATATTATAACGGTGTAATTGTTTTCCTGTTTGGATGATAGGGAAAATAAACAAGAGTAAAATAAAAAAAAAAGATGATCACAACCTGAATAGGTCAAAGTATCTGTGAAAGAAAAATCTATCTTTGTAAATGCAGTCTGTAAAATCAGAAGAGGACAGAACGAGGGACATAAAAACACACAGGTTGTATTTTTTTGGGGCTAATATTCAAAGAAACAACTCAGAAATTTTGAATAACAAAATCGTAAATTTAGGAGAAAAAAAAAAACTTGAATATTCTCTTAATATTATAATCATGTATACGCAGGAAAAAAATGAATCCGAAATTCTTTGAGATTAAAGTCTGAATTTTACCAGAAAAAAAAAAAGAGAAAATGGTCCCACATTGAATCAACATGATCAAACCTCAGACAATGCGGTTTGCCACGTGTTATGGCTGCAGCGGATGACCTAATCAAATTATACATTACAATCTGATTTAGCGTTGAATAAATAAATGTAATTTTAGAACAGAGTTACCATATGTTCATAAGCATTTAATCATTGAGGAGACATTGTTTTAAATTGGGCCTGTATCTCATAAATATTATAACTTATATATATATGGAATAGAATATATAAAAATGTGTTGTTGTTTTGTTCTTGGAATATTTTCCCTCCCACGGTGCCGTATATATTTTTTTCTGCCTACAGCAGCTTTAATATGCTGTCTTCATTTCAGCGTCAACGAAAAGAACAAAACAAATGAATAAAAGTCAAATATGAGGAACTGAATAGGAAGCTCGACAAGTAGACATCAGAAAGACATTAAACAGACAGACAGTCCTCGAATGGGTGGGCGTGGGGGAGAGACCAGTGCCGTGACTTTGTTTTCATGTGCTGTTGGTCCCAAGAGGAGGAAGAAGAAGAAGAAGAAGAAGAAAAAAAAAAACAAGAAAACCTCTGTCCCACTGTCTTTTATTTCAGACATGCTCAGGAACAATAGAGGTCTGTCTGTCCACGAGGCCTGTTTTCATTCCCCGCTCGTTTTGGACAAGAGCTGCTCTTCAGAGAGAGGGGGACGGGACTATTCGCATTACACATTATACGGGCATCGAAAAGGTCACTTTGTGTTGACAGCACGCGGAATAAGCTCAAAGATGACTTCACAACGGACTCAATAACATTTCTTCTCCATAAAAATACAGATTTCCGTCGCGCGGTTTTGCATTTTTGTTTGTTTGTTTTTCCACCAAATTATGGCCGTTATCGTTGCGCGTTGGTCAACTTCAGGCTGTGAAACACTGCATCTAAAGGGAACGTACACAACTTTGTCTGTGCGTCCTGATGTCGCTGCGTCTCCTGCGTATACAGTACGGTTGTATGTGGGCAGACGACAGATCTCTGTGTTCGCCACATCAGTGTCAGCAGTGCGCGCGCGCGCGTGTGCGTGCGGTTTCCTCCACTTCACCGCCGCCTCCTCCTCCGCTCAGCCTCACCGCTCCTCTGTTTTCTCCCTCGAACGATGTCGTTAACTTCGCTGCAGTAGCATATTTTACGGGATGAACTCCGTCGTGCCAACTTGACAGTGCGACGATGTTTCCGTCCACTGCCGAAATAAACGTCACGGCTGGCGGCGTATTGTTGGTTATGAGCTGCACTCAAGAGACACTCAAGAGAGGGCATTTTGGAGAAACAGGCCGAGAGTTCATCTCCAGCCTCAAAAAGCGCTTGTCGAGGGTTAAAAAAAACAAAAAAAACAACAACACGCACCGTGTCCCCGCTGCTGAGAAGCATCGGCCCACCCGACCGATGGAGAGCCGCTGAGGTCGGCGTCCTTTCCGGCAGGTTCTTCCGTACCTTCCGTACGCCAGTACGGACGCTCAAGTTGAATGTTTCCAGCTCGCGCGGAAGCGAGTTCGCGGACGTTCACGTCTTTGCATTGATTTAAATTTGGAATCGCTCCGCTGGAATAATTTGCTTTGCGTTTGATTTGAACACACCATAAGACCCATATTTGGTTATCCAGTTCTGCCGGACGGGCAGCTCCAGAAAGAGCGCCGTCGTCCCAAAGTGGTTCCAAACTCTTTTCATTTCACAATTCTCGAGACCACTGTGCTCCGGGGGAAAACTCAAAGCTTCAGAAGTTATTTATGCCCTCGCTATCGTGGAGGTCTACAGCGAGTTCCTTTGGACTTTTTTGGGCTTATTCCTTCGGCCTGATACCCAGCGTAGACCGGGGAACCTCGGTGTCCCGTTCAGGGTATATCAAAGAAGGGAGATCCATACAGTCACAATTTTATTAAGCCTAACCAAGCAGAAGCCGAGCAACTGCCAACCGACAACTACATGTGACACAAACAAAGGACAAACGCAACACGATCAAACCAAATTAACCAAGTTGGGTATCTCGAAGGCACCGTCCTTACAGAAAAAAAAAAACAATTCCTCAAGGAGGAGCTAAAAACTTGGACCTTCGAACGCAAGCAGACGGCTGGCCAACCAACCGACGCTGTGGTACGAGCCAGAGTTGTACGATCTGCCAACCAATTGAATTTGCCACAGGGTGGACTCCAGTCAACTCCTGGACGACATCTCCAGGACAATTAACGCAAACAGGACTCACCTGAACCCAATTTCAAGCGGCACACTAAAGGCTCTGAATATTTCCTTCGGAGAAGATTTCCGTTGAGATTTTTCATATGTTTTCTCAAACATGTTTTCACTTTGTCAATATGGATTATTGAGGGTGGACGAATGGCACAAAAAAAAAAAAAGCTCATTTAAATAGCACAAAAAGTGAAGGGGTCTTTAGGATCCGTTGTTTGAAGAAGAAAGAGGAAGAAAACACACTATTGTGTATGAAATGTAGCCAATGAAAGAAGAAATTATGTGTAATAAAGTGACAGATTAAAAGAGGCCCGAGTCGTCTGTATGAAAATCCGTCAATTGTCTCAGGGGAATTCTAGGAAAAGTGGGGAATTTTACGAATGAGTCACACAAGCGAAATAAAGTGGAATTTGTTTAATAAACTTCTAACATGCATTCATTGTGTTTGATTGTTACCAGACAGATATATCAACATTAGCGGAAAATAAATCATATTTTTAGGCAACACACAACAGTCGTGGAAAATACTTGCAACGCTTCATCTCTTTTCCGTTAACACCTTCTTCTGCTAACTTTCCTCTCACCATTCTCTGGCGGTCAGAAAGACAAAGAAGAAAAAAAAAAAAAAAAAAAAAAAATGCAGAATTTCTTTTTTGGAGGGAAAGGAGGAAGGACTGAGGGAGGAAGAGGAGAGGTGGAAATTCCCTTTGTGGATCCAGGTCAGTTACTTCCACATGTCCATCTGTCTGACTGGAGTGACTCACGCTGCCATCATACAGGCGAGACACCAGTCAGGTGATGCACACTGTCAGTTACATATATGCCGGTTGGCAAATATTAACTGTGAAATGTTTTCATTTACTGGAAATGGCCTAACAACACGTAGGTTTTTAGGTTTTACGGAAAAACTGAGGTCTTTCTAGTGAATTATACGGCTTAATGTTTTAACAAGCTGGCATGGCTGCTCATGGCTGCTCTTACTATGCTGATGACACTCTCCTCATTCGGCAGCGCCGTGTATCACGACCGCAGACTGTGTCTTCCTGACATCTGACTTTTTTATCTGTGACCGAAGGCTAAATTTGGTCTCTTTATCCTTGCTGTGTGTGTGTGTGTGTGTGTGTGTGTGTGTGTGTGTGTGTGTGTGTGTGTGTGTGTGTGTGTGTGTGTGTGTGTAAATCTATCCTTCTGGGGACTTTTAGACCACGGTAGTGAGGACATTTTGACCCTCCTCTCTTCAAAAGGGTTGTTTCGGGGTCCAGACTTGGTTTTTAGGGTTAATGTTACAATTAAGGTTAAGTTTAGGTTTCGGGGGTGGGGGGTCGGTGAAGCCAATTAGTTGTGGATGATTAAATTTGGGGCAAGGGACTGGGGAACGCATCATGTCAATGACTGTCCATTCGAAAAGGTGTGTTTGTGTGTAAGTGAGTGTACAGACTTAAGTGTCTGAGCTGTGTGCAGACTTGTTTTGTGTTTGTAGATGTGTGTGTCGGAGAGCTGCTGAATGTAGATCAGATTCTGGGTGTGTTTGTGTGTGTGTTTGTGTTTGTGTGTGTGTGTGTGTGTGTGTGTGTGTCTGCACAGACACGTGTTTGTCTGTGGTTTTTCTGTGTGTGTGGGCCCCTCTCTGCTGTAAGTGTTGCGCATGATCTATGTCGGCAACATCAACCTCGCCTCTCTCTCTCTCTCTCTCTCTCTCTCTCTCTCTCTCTCTCTCATTAAGGGTGCATTTATCTCTCTAATTTTGGTTACACTTTTACTAACCGGCTCAAAAGTTCAGTCTTTATTCCCTTTATTTGAAGAAGAAAAAAAACAAGAAAAAAAACGGAGACGTACAAAATCGAAATGCAATCAAATGCACAAAAATATGCGCACGATATAAGGAATCGATACGGCAGCAGAGGGTTTGATTTGTTTTCGATGATTCGCCACTCGCGGTCCCAAACACGCATAATGAATAGAAGACGGGCGAGGGGAAGAGGGATGCCTGTGATCCTGATGGACAGAAAAGCACGTTTGTATCTCGCGGAGCACGACAGAGATACACAATGTCGGTCCCACTTGGACAACGAGTCCTCCAACCCACACAATCGTGAGGGTTGTTTTGTTTCTACCCTCAAATACTGTTTCCAAAGTTATTTCCCCCGGTCAGGTTTGGCGGCTCTTGTGTTTCAAGTCACGGAGGACTTTTTCTGTTCCAGACCAGACCGCAATCTTTCCTTAATCGGTATCTAAACATAACCACGACAATGTTTAATAATTCGAGTCATTAGAAAAGCGGATATTGCACCAAACACATCCACGATATATTCAGTATCGGCGTATTTGCAACTCGCCGAATACATTAATTAACAGTGTTTCCTCATTATGTTGACAGAAATAATCATTCAGGTACAATTATTATTCCTTTAAATGTTTTCCTTTAAAACATTTTTAATCTTGAGATTCCAGCTGCTGGACATTTTTCTTGAAACTTTCATTTTCCAAAATAAGAGGAAAGCATTTTTTTCCCCCTCCACCCATTAAAATAATTTCTGTTCATGATTATGTTTTTGCATAACAAATAAAGGAAAACAGATTAGGTAACAACCTGCGGCATTTGATTTTAATTTTCTTGTTTTCTTTTTGTTTTGACATAATTGCAGATCTTTTGGAAGGACAACAACCTGCACATTGTGTGTGTGTGTGTGTGTGTGTGTGTGTGTGTGTGTGTGTGTGTGTGTGTGTGTGTGTGTGTGCTTCAGCCTGTCTTTGCCTGTCTGTCTTTCAGTCTGTCTGAATTTGTTTAACTCTTATGTTTGTAACAGCAACACACACCTACTCAGGGTGTGTTAATGTGTGTTGTACTTTGTCGGTCCTTGTTCATTCCGTTTCTGTGTGTGTGTGTGTGTGTGTGTGTGTGTGTGTGTGTGTGTGTGTGTGTGTGTGTGTGTGTGTGTGTGTGTGTGTAGTGAGGCCGGAGAGCAGGTTATAAGCGCTGAAATCCCTCTTGCTTTCGATTGTGTCTGTCTCTTCGTGACTCATCCCGCCGCGCTGTACCTGGCTAATCGCCGTAGCATTAAACGCGATTAGTCCTCATTGTTGCTCTGGTTGGGTAACAGACGGTGGTTTTGATAGGGAAAGGAGAGGCAGTGAGCCAGACAGTCGGCCGCGCTGCCGAGGTCACACCAAAAAAATGTGAATTTCTTTTTTTTTTTTCTTCTTTTTTTTCTCCCAACCCCGTCTGACTCGCGTTCTGGGGTTTCTCAATAAGACCGCGGACGCGATGGGCGTCGCCGCTACGCCCACGGCAGGTGAAACCCGCCGAGAACATGAATGTTACGGCAGCTGTTGATCGTTTCCAGTGCAGCTTCCTCCTTCCTGCGGTTTTGTTTTCATTGAAGAAAGAGGTCCAGGTTTTGTGCTCCTCGGGTCTTTTCAGTTTTGGCAATTCCCCCCCCCGTCTGCGAAAAGAAAAAGCACAGATAACTAAGTCTGCGCTCTCGTGCCGCTTGCGGTTACGGCGCGGGACGTCGCGGGCGCCGTGTGCTTAACGTTCAAGCGGTTAGCTCGTAAAGACACGGGCGCTAGGGCAACGTGGATGGCGTCTAGAAGCCACACGGGCTAACAATTTAGCAAGCTGACGCAGACTGGCATCGGAGTTACGACGGGAAACGCCGCGCGACTAAAATGACAATGACATCCGACGGGAAATTGCCATTTCTTCGGCAATCACGTCACAACTCGTGCATTCGGGGCGTGCCGAAAAATGTCCCGAGTTCCCACTTTGCGAATCCCGCGTGATGGGGGCTGTTTATATGGACTTCAAGTGGACCCGGTAAACGCGACCCCATTTGAACGCGGCATCTACTTAACTCATCTGTGCTCTAAATTGTTCTAAAACACAGCGAGCCGCGCTTAAAACTTAAGACTTAAGACTTAAAAAGAGGACCGAATGTCTTTTAATCTACAGTGAGATAAACACAGTGTCCACAAAGAGGACGCTACTTTTTAAGTAACGTTTGCTGAAAAAAAAAAAACTACAGAAAATGTACTGCGCCTGTTTTTTTTGTTTTTTTTTATAATCAAACTGTACAGGTTTTTGAGCCATTTACAAAGATTTGCAGTCAAAAAAGGGAAGTCAAACTAACAGCCTGCATTGTTGGTTTTCAGTCCTTTTCATATAATTTATCAACGATAAAAGATCTTTTGAATTGTGCGAGATGTGTCAAAAATATTTTGACGGAGTGTTTGTGATGGTGCAAAAACAACAGTCTTTTACGTCACCTGTTTGTTCTGCGTTTCTATTTTATTTTTTTGTTTATGCCGCACCACTAAAGGCACACATTTTTAAGCCTCAAGACTTCCCCCGACAGAAACGCATCCACGGTACCGTCAAAGCGTCGAGCTGTGAACCGTGGAAACGAGGTGGCAGAAAAAAAAACCTTAACCTTTCGGCAACCCTTTCTTGTTGTATTTTTCCTCTCCGTTCGGTGGACAAAAATAACTTTTCTTTAATGCACCGTGAAACCGCTTCAAATCTACTTTTTTCTAAAGTCTTTGTTGTGACTTTTTTTTTTTTTTTTGGTAAGTGTTATTAAAATGTGGGATTTCCCTCGTTATTACGATTTATATCAACACAACTTTGTCTGGAGGATGATGGACGGGATTTTCACACGTTACTTCGGAGGAGCTAAAAGGATTTAAGACATTCAGATCAAACTCAGATATGGAGATGAGCAGCGATGCGTGGGCTGCTCAGAAGTTTGTTTGTGATCTCGGATGGATGCTGTTTAGTGGCTTATCGCAACAGCAGGGATTTCATTGGTTTGTTGATGAGAGGGAAATTACCTGAGCAGAATTTCTGAAGAAAATCCACAGTTTAGTTTGCGCATCCAGCAGATTAACTCGACTTCAGAGCACCTTAAATACCCAGATACAGGGACAATTATTATTTTTTTTTTTTTTTTAATTTTAAAAGAAGAAGACCTGCATGATGGTGCACGCATGTTTTTCTCTGTTTGGTTAGTCTTTTTTTGAATTGTGTTTATATGTCTGTAACTATTAATATGAAGGGTTTTTTTGGGGGGTACATTTCCTCCTTTATTCATTTCTTAAATTGCTTTTTGTTGATTAAAGCCTTACTTCCTTTTCCTTCCTCTTGTTTCCTTTAATTCTGACCCCCCCCCCTCCCCCGCGCGCTCACCCTCCCCGATCCGCTTCCCTCTCTCCCTCTCCGTCTGTGTCGTGTCCTTTCATCCGCCAGAGGATGAAGAAGAGGAAGAGGACGGAGGGGACGAAGGTCCGTTTGAAGTTGGCGTCTGTCCCAAAATCAGTGGGCACACCTGGAGGCCAAATTAGTGGTGTCGTCCTCTGGTGGCACATTAAACACACACACACACACACACACACACACACGTTCATGTACAACACACAGAAAGTCCCCTACTCGTTTTCTCACAGACACTCTCTCTCACACACACACACACACACACACACACACACACACACACACACACACACACACACACACACACACACACACACACACACACACACACACACACACACACACACATCTCCATCCTCACTTCAAAGCCCCATGACTACAGGGCTCAGAAAGACTAAATACCGTTTACCTTCAACTCTACTGACTGATCGGCTTCCTCTTCACTCACACACCGCCGGAAACGCACGCACACACACATAACACACACAACACACACACAATAAAACTAGATGACGATATGTTTTTCAGTCAAACGCCCTATTTCAGCTGTGAGAAACAAGTGCATCTGTGTGTGTGTGTGTGTGTGTTTACACTTGTCTCTGTGTCACCTCACATATAGGTACATTTCACAGGTGTCCAGTTTCTCTGGTTTGGGTCAGAGGTCACTGTATAGATGTCACCATTACCATTATAGCATGACTCCCCTGACAGCGCTCAGCTTACCTGTGTTTACATCTGAGTGCGTCAGTGTGTGTGTGTGTGTGTGTGTGTGTGTGTGTGTGTGTGTGTGTGTGTGTGTGTGTGTGTGTGTGTTCGTGATTCTCCGCTTCGCAAACAGTAACCGTGAGAAACAGTAAGACGGAGTCATTTACTGCAATTTTATTTTAACCAGACTTTCACGTAAAAATAAGTTGAAAGCAAAAAGCAAACTTCAGCTGGTAAGAACAACAACAACAACGCAGCTATCAGACTTGCATCCAAAACAAACAAACCAGAGCACGTTGCACTGATTGCAATATCTTTACACCGGCTCTCTGTTTCCTCATTTTTTTTTTTTTTTACCGATTCTATTTCTAGTTCAAAAGCCCCTGAATCATGCAGCACGTCCACATTTGGTGGATTGTCTGTCTCTGTAAATGCAGAAGTATGACGAGGCAGCGTTTCTTATTATGGACCAAAACTACAGAACAGGCTGTTCAGATAAATCCAAAGTGCAACGTGTGTGAATTTCTTCAACAAAGATTTCAAGGTCGAGTCTTTTTTTTTTTTTTGTACATTGTATTATATATTATCCAATAATATAAAATCATATTATTATCATCATAAAAATACAAATTTCCACCCAATAAACTTTTTTCCTAAGTGTCACGAAACTAGAAAATAGGTTTGAAATGGGCCAGCTCTCTGTTTTTTTATTTAAACAAATTTGGGTTTTTAACAGGTTTGAAAACGCTTCACAAAACTTTATACCATCATGTGACATAAAACCCCCCAAGTTAAACAACTTGGAAAAAATGTGACTGAAAATGTGAAACAGATTTCCATTTACTTGTTTGTGTCATTTAAGGTTTCTTTCAACTCCTTTACAGATATCTGTATTTATATACTCGTCGATGATATTGTGTTTGTATGTCTCTGTGTACTCATTATTTCTTTTACATGTAAAAGCAATTTAGCCTAATAATGAGCATACGGATTGTGATTATTTATTTATATCATGAATCCAATTTTGTTGTTTATCCATCCACAGCAAAAACAAGACAAAAAGAAAAAGCAAAGTGCTCCAGAGCGATGCTGAAGAAAAGTTAAGTTGCAGGATTTGATTTTGTTCAATCAAATCCAAAGTCATCAGATTCGCAACTTGAGCTCCAGTTATGTGACTGATGTATTTGTGACATATCATACACAGTTCAAATAGATCCTATGTTTTATTTTGCGATCTCGTTTTCCTTGTCAGACAAAAAAACAACAACAACAACAACAACAAAAAAACAACACGTGACGTAATCTAAGTTCAGCTGACACGCGCAATTGTTGCTTTCGCGCCACGGGGAACGAACCTGAATATGTTTGTGTTTATGCCTGGTGTCGTACAGAAAAAGTCCCGTCTGCTCCGCTGCGTAGGAGCGATCCTGTTACCCTCCGTCCCGCACCTCACGGTGTCACTTCTCTTTCGCGTCGCCGTGTCAGTCAAGGTCGGGTGTCCCGACGCGGACCCCGGCGAACCGGTTCTGATTCGGATGATCGTAAAACTTGGAACAAAATGTCGGCGAGACGTGACGTGAACACGAGGAGCCCGGCGGTAAAGTTATGTCACGTTCGCCATTACGGAGAGGAAATGAAGGACGTACGGGCCGGCAGCAGCTGCCAGTTGCTCAACAGGGTTTCACCGCAACATCACAAGTTCAAATCAAAACTCATGACATCTGCCGCGAGTCATCCATCACTTCACACATTTCTCAGCATACAGACGACTTACACAAACCGATTATTTACTATGTTTCAAATAACAATTTCCGCAATACAGATTTGACAAGTATGAGTAATCATTATAACAAGTGCAATTCTATTGATGAAGCACTTTTTAAAAATAGATTTTCAAAGTGCATGGTTTACTCACACACACACACAAAAATAAATTCAAATTTGTGTGTGGATCTGATGTAAAGACAGTAAATGATTAATTATGATTATAAGAACTCAACTAAAACATGTGAAGCAATTTCTTCAGGAATATAATCAGTTTAGAAATAATCCATTTGTTTTTTTATAATCTGGTCGACATTTCTCTTTTCTGTGCAAAAACATATAATGAACAGGAAAAACACCAACAATCAAACTCAAGCTTACTAAATTTTGTTCATGTGTGCAAAGCTATATTTTATCCTTCGGAATAATAATGGATAGATAATAGATAATGCATGGATAGGTTCGGGAATGACTGCACTTGAGCACCAAATAGATTTTTTTTTAATGTGAATCTAAAAAACGAATTTCTCCTGTTTTAGTCAAACTCGCTGAACGCTGCAGTGCTCAAAAATCACATTTGATCAGTTTCCGTCAAATCTCCTGAAAGTAAAATGATTAAATATCGACACAAGGTGCGCGCTACTGCTTCTCCAATGAAAGTTGTTCTCACGATTGAAATATAAAAAAAAAAATCAATTAGGAGTCAGTGTTATGTCGGCGGTCTCGCGTAGCAGCGGGCGTAATACAGTTAGGAGAGATAATTCGGTTCAAGAGATAGTCAGACGAAAGGCAGACAAAGATTTCCAACATGGCTTACTGAAGGAAATGTTACATCACATGAAAGGCATCGAGTGAAGTCGTAAGTTTATGTTTGATGAGTCACGTGTTGAGGTTTCGGGTCAAATGTCAGATCGTGAATTCCCACCAGTGTCAGGAGACAATTCTCTCTGACCTCACACGGGATGTTTGTCTGTCGGGTGTTTTTCACACACACACACACACACACACACACACACACACACACACACACACACACACACACACACACACACACACACACACACACACACACACGCAGCAGACAACGCCGTAGGAAATGACGGACTCAATTTTATTTCGTAAACATGTTGATGCTCCGCCGGCCAATCGGAGCGCGGGTCTATCGCACACGGGTACGCCGGCATGTCTTATTGCGTGCTGCAGTCACACAAGAACCTACACACACGCATGATGTGATGTACAGGGTGCAACCGATGCTGCATGACACACACACACGCACACACACACACACACACACACACACACACACAAGTCTCTTTCTTTCTTCCTCTTTTGTGCATTGAGACTGGTTGTTCCCAGAAATAACACCCAGTCCTAAAGAGATGACAGGTGAGGCCCTCGGGACACACAACACACATGCACTAACTACCTAATCAACAGACAAACTACGGGGTTAGCCATATAATTCATTTTAAATGCATCTGCGTTTGCAGCATTACCTCTGTGCGACTCTCCCAAGCTGCCAATTATCACGTTTAATCACACCGTTTTCCTTTTTTTTTTTTTTTTTTTTTTCCATTAATCAGCTCTTATAGTGTTTATTTGGTTTCAGTGAGAAAAATTAAATAATTAAAAGAAATGTGCAGACATAAATGATTATTAGAGATTAAATATTTCGTCATCTCTTTTGAAACATTTCAACAGCAGAACACGGCTGTAGGCGTCAAAACAGACAGGCCCCTTTTTTTTTTTTTTTTTTTCTTCGTGGTGTCCACACATGCCAGCGGTGGACACGCCACGTCCCCCAACACGTGACGTCAATGACGGATTTTCCACGAGTTCCAGAAATGCTCTAATCTTTAAAGATTCACTCCCTCGTTTGACTTGATCGCGTGATCATTTCGTTTTAAGTCCTGGTGCGATGACAATGCTTCGATCTGTACAATGAAAAGGACCTCTTCTTTTGATTAACAAATTTAAAAATAGAAAATAGTAACCCGGAGTCCCGAATGTCTTTTACTGCATTCTAGACAACTAAACTAAAACTAAAAACATTTCCGACCCGTCTGCTTGATGGAACCGTTCTGGAAGTCGGCGCGACAGATTCTTGGACTTTACATACCCCGAACAATACGAAAGTTACTTGCAGACAAATGAGAAATAAATAAAAAAGGAAAAGTTAGGGAAACATGTGCTTTCAAACAGAATATGAAATCTCACTGTGGCCTTCTCTAAGTCTGGACTAAGGTTTATGTTTTTGTTCCGTCCCATATATTCAGTCACTTTACTTCAACAATTTTGTGAGCGCCTGAAAGAACTTTGCACGACATACTTGACATTGATCGGTTTGTAGACGGTGTGCGTCTTGCGTTGTCAATTCTCCTGGTCGGTTTTTGCCGTCTGAATGGATATTCAATTAATAAACTGATTCCTTTTGTTGCCTCTATCGTTGTAATTATTATGGTGTTAACAACAGCATTAATCTTTCCCTCAGAAAATGCATTTTCAAGCCTAGTTTTGATTTTGTTGTTGCAGTTAATTCCCTCTGCGCTACTGCGGGTGTTTTTTTTTGGTACTTCTTTTGTGCTTTTTTTTTTTTTTTTTTTTTTTTTCCTATGCACATTTCTATTTATCTATGAATTTAATCAATATCTGGTGTAATCAAGTTTACAGTTCACGATCATGAAATTCGGTTGTTTTTTTTTACTTTGAATTTTTCTTCTTGTTTCATTCAAACATTCTAAACATATATTCAGTCATAGCTGCAGGTTGATTAAAAACAAACAAAACATCTCTTCCGTTCTGGGACGTATTGATCATTTCAATTCACACCGCAAACAATGTTTACAATATTTATAACAGGAAACCTGAAAAAGGAAGCGCCAAAATTATAATCAGACAAGCGACGATTGTTCCCTGTGAACCTGTGTGTGTGTGTGTGTGTGTGTGTGTGCGTGTGTGTGTGTGTGCGTGTGCGTGTGTGTGTGTGTGTGCGTGTGCGTGTCCACGCACAACAAGGGACCGTCCTGCTGCACCTGGAAATCACAGGGAGCAGCGTGTGTCTTTCATAACAAACAGTACGTCGTTGTGTCATGCGTCCTCACACAGTCTCTTATGTAAGTGGTTTCACCTTGTTGGCCGATAACATCATCGTAACATCATTTTACATAACCCGCCTTCTCCAGTCCGTCCTGTTCGGTCTGTATTGGTTTTAGTTTATAAATCTCTGGTTCTCATACGTTCTGGTTCTTATCATATTTGTTTGACAAAACGTTGAAAGCGAAACATTTTTTTTTTGTTTTTGTTTTTTTCTCAAAACATCTGAGCAGCAATAACATCGGAAGTCTTTAAAGTGTTTTGCCGTCCCTCCCTCTTTCTGTAAGAGATTAAAAAGCTTTAGCCAGTCAGCAATACACTGTGTCATCTATGTCGTCAACTGTGGGCTACACACTGAGCGCATTGTTCTTTTCTGTTCATCCAGAAAACAACAATTAAACACCTCAGACATGAGCGCTGCGATCGATTGACCATCACGGTGTCAACTCACCTCTTTTAATCCTCTACTAGTTTCTTCCCATCCCAAAAACTAAATCAAGGCTTCTCTTGTGAGACATTTGGCAAGCAACCAGTAGCCGCTGATAACCTGGGACTACGGGTAAACGCCTAGTAAAATAAAATACGAAGCAAACCTGATGAAATATGCATATTTAGCAAAATGAGGGGTTGTGGGGGGGCGGGGGGGGGTTATGTGGGCATACACAATTTTATCATGCGCATGGAATTTTAGCACATTCGAGTTTGGGTCAAATGTTCGGGGACCAGAGATCGCAGAAAGCCAAATCCAGTGAGTAAGCGCTGGCGGGTGGCTACGGGATTGTGTCTCCATGTGATTGACTGTGCGTGACTTGCCGTGTGTGTACAGTTGCTACGGTCTGCAGTCATGTGTGCGCCCGTGGCACAGTGTTGAATTAAGTCCGCCCGTGCCACGTCGTATGTCATGTGCGTGTCCTTGGTGAGAGATGAGTTGCGCTAAAAAGGGGGGATTTCAACCCAATCTGGATCGAGACTGGAAACCGTTAAATCAATCGACACTTCTGGCCTCCGGGAAGGTGGGTGGGGGGCAAAATCAGGGCTGGCAGATTAGATGAAAACCCACTCTCTCTCTAGCTGCCTCTCTTTATCAGTGTCTGATTGGACACAGACGGCAAGGGGAGGGGGTGGATGGGAAACTAGATGAATAGAAAAAGTTGGGGGGGCGGGGGGGGGGTGAAGAAATGAAGAAAAAGTAAAAGAAAAAGAGAGAAGGATGGAGAGAGTAGGAGGAATGAATGAAAGAGCGATGGGAGGAAATTAAAGGAGAGGGGCGATTAGAAGAGGAAACAAGACCAAAGGAAGGAAGATGAAGGGAAAAAGGCTGGGAGAGGAGGACGGAGGAGGCGCAGGGAGAAAGGAATAAATAAGAAAGAGGGACGATGAAAACATGACATGAGGTGAGAGGAGAGAGATGAATGGAAAGGAAAAGGATGGAGCGAGGGAGGGAGGAAGAGGAGGTGTTGAGAAATATTGGAAGACTGATTGCAGATGAGAAGGAAGGTCACACACTCGATAAACACACATCTTATTCAGCGCTCATTTCCCCTCTCCGTTTACTCTCCCTCTCTTTCCCATTTAATTCAAAAGGTTTTACTGGCATGAACCGTTAAAGTCTGTAAAACAAGACAAATCTGGTTTTGATATAAAAAAAATTTTTTTAAAATGTGGTCGTGGCATCTATGACAACACCCATGTTTTGGTTTTTTTTGGAAGAAGCTCAGTTCCACATCACCTTGGTAATGCCTGACTCCCCCCTGATCCAAAAATGGGCAAAATGGAAGGTGCACGGGTGGACCTGAGGAAGGTCGCTGAAATCATCGCCGTGGTTCTGTTTGAAAGGCCGTGGTTGTAACACACCTGTTACTCAAAGTAGCCTTGCCATTATTTACGCATAACTTTCAACCCTAATCAAATTAAAACGGGTGTGTAATACTAAAATGGATGTGGAGACCCAAACCTTCCTTTTACAGGCATGTTTGTTTCTTATTTCCACAGAAAGGCCCTCGCCCCAATCAAGTTTCGAACCAAGCCCCTGCCAAGGCTCGAACCCTGAACCTTCTTGCTGTAACCGCTGCACCACCGTGTCGCCCGGCACGGTTTGAACAAAAGATCAGAATAGCTCACCTGGATAAGGTAAAAAGGAGAAAGAGAATGATGTTTTTGCACACTTGAATATTTCTATTTTGCCTCCAATTCAATCCAATCTGAAAACGACACGGCATGATTTGTGCTACATTTGCTGTTGGGTTCAGTGCGGTTCTGACAAGGTTTCGGAGGTAAGGTTAGCCTCAGGGTCGGGGTTCGGGGTACGGGTCGGAAGGACAAAGTAAGATAGGCGGAGTTTCAAAAATTGCTCGATTGTGAGAGCTGTTTGGGGAGGAACACCGAGTACACCACGAGACAACCCTAAGCTGTGTTTGTCACACGTTACATCACTCATATTGCTTACATACCAATTACCTGACGGTTAAAACACACCTGAAGTGCCTACTTGATTGGAAACGGGTTTTTGTTGTTGTTGTTGTTTTTTCACGATTGGGCTTTCCTCCGAAGGTGTCGACACAAACACGCTATTGAGGGATCAGTCGCTTTTCATGCCCGACCGGCGGCCACGTTTCCGTCGGTCACGCCATGAAACTCTGACCGTTACGGTCAGCTGCGTGTCGCCACCTGGTGGAAATTTAGAGATGAAAGCTGCGATCCAACACGTATTGTTTGGAATGATTTGGGTTATCCTGTTCCCGAGCTGGTTAAACATCTCAGCCGAAGAGACGGAGATATTTTTTTCTCAGGGTTGGACCTCCAATATATTACATTTATTTACAATGAATAGGCACTGACTTTCCGTTTCATCTGATCAACGGTGTGTTTTCCTTCCTGCCAGTCCTCCCGTTGGCGGCCTTGTTTACATCTTTGCGCCATGTGTTTCCAGGTGTGGCTATCAGGGAAAGCCCTGTTGATGCCAGTAGGTTGTGGCTCTACATATCAGCTGTCAGACTGACTGACCCACCCGATGCATGTCTGGCTATCAATGACTCACACACACACACACACACACACACACACACACACACACACACACACACACACACACACACACACACACACACACACACACACACACACACACACACACACACACACACACGGATGTACAGGATACACATAGCTGCACCCACACACAGGGAAATTATTTGCTAATTGCCTTATGCTGAAGGACACACAGATTCGAAGGCATTCCCATGTGTAGGTGACTCAGCGTCTGCGACTGGCGAACACAGACTTGAGGAATGTAAACAGCAGCGATTTCTTGTTCAAATCCCTGCAGCATGCAAGAGGACACGGTGTGCCTCTGTGGCTTTCGCCCTGCATGCACACGACTGTTTACTGTCTTTCCCCTTTACTTACCCGTGGACGCTTTGCCGCATCGTCCCGCACGTCGACACTGCCCCTGCTGCGCATTCCTCTCGGTTGAGAAATCAAATCTGACAGACAAACAACAAGAAAACAATCACGACGTGAGAACGATACGCTTTGATTGTCGGATTTATGGGTTTGCCGAACAGCTTCGTAGGAAATTTCCTGGAAAGAACTGCATTATATGGAAATAAGACTCTGAACAACGTGCATTCATGCTATTCTTTAGAAAGAAGAAATCATGTGTCAGCCTAAAACATATTTGATTGGAGTCTTTAAGTAAGATAAGACACTGAAATCTTAATGACAACGAAGATCTGTTTCTATTCAGGAATTTGAATAACATGAAATGAAATGAGAAATGTTTCCTTTCATGTTATTCAAATTCCTGAATAGATTCAGATTAAACGTCACGTTAAAAGCTTTCCTGCTAAATGGATGATTCTTGAGACTCCTTGACACACGGTGGTCAAGATGACAGTATGAAAAATAAATTTATAAATTATTATTATATTATTATTATATCATATATATTAAATGAAAGCATTTATGCAGACTGGATCTTCTAAGACAGCGGCTTGAACTCAAAGATGCCCGTGTCAGGAGTTTTCATTGGTTTAATAATAAGAGAATAAAATATAGAAACACGAGTAAAAAAAAAAAAAAAAAAATCCCGGTTTTGAGAAAACAAACTTGTATAGTAAACATATTACTCACATCCCATAATAAAAACACGTCACATCTGGACCTCTGGCCTCTGTAAATCACAGACACAGTATTTATACAAAATAGATAGTCTCCAATGAGTAATTATTATGATCCAAGTTTAAAAGTGACTCACAAAAAGATTTTACAATCTTAAAAGTAATAAGCTGGTCGATACAAATACAAGTGAACAAACTTAGCGGTAGACAAGTGTGTAAAAAAAAAAAAAAAAAAATTTTTTTTTTTTTTGGAGGAGTGGACGTTTAGTGCTGAACAATCATAATAACAGCAGTTGTCATGAAGAGGGGGGGGGGACTGTGACATTAAAGTTGATTGTTCCTTCCAGTTCCTGTGTGTGTGTGTGTGTGTGTGTGTGTGTTCAAACACCTGCGAGTGGGCATGTGTTCGTGCATGCGTGTTCCCACTCTTTCATTCACTTGTTCATTCCCATCCGTGCTGCTGCCGCTGCTGCCGCCGCCGCCGCTGCTGCTGCTGCTGCAGGTGCTTCATTCAGCTCAGCGCGTTCATTCATAAAACCAGGCTGGTGGAAAAACAAAAGGAAGGATGTTGCACTTAAGCGCGGCGAAGAATGGACGCATTGTGTCGTCGCGTTGCCACATCCACCGCACATTTCTCACACTTTTCTTTTTAATGTGGACCCGAGTTCACAATGTTGGGAAACGATGGCTGAGTTCATTTCCACAACGCTCGCTGGTTTTGTTTTCGGAAAGATACAAATCGTAACCCACGTTCGGCGGTCAGCAGCTGGAAACATGTGGCCGGTTTTCACTCCCCTTCACTTACCCATCATTGTTGTTGCGGCTTTGTCGCTCCTGATTTATGGTTTTCAACCTGAGGGGTCAGTTTGAATCATTAACAGGAGATTTGTTTGCATTGTTGCATGAAAGTGTAATGGTGTACAGTTGTACATTAGAAAGCAGGAAAAAAAAATAGACTTTAATTGGCTGCCAAACGTTGTCCATAAATTGTGCAGCATGAGCATCTAGCCAGAAACAGTATTCGTTTGTTAAGTTTTAGAATAAAAAGGCTTTCAAATACTCAGATCTATGTGAGAAAACCCCGATCGAACAAACGGTGAAGATTGTTAAAATGGTGAAAGGATACACGCATTATTTTTCAGATAACGTTTACAGCTCGTATCGCTGCTCCTAAAACTCTCAAGGCAGCCGCTACATCCACACCCAGAGCCCTGCTTGAGAAATGTAGAGAGCCGTGAGGCTTATGGCAAAACAGTTACATGGATTTAAGTGCTTAAACGTGTCACTAGTGAGTCCGCGTTGAGCCACTCGGAGGCCACGGCTGACTCAGACAAACAGAGTGTAACAGTTACCTAATATCACCTGAAGTCTGCGCATTTTTGGCCCCTCCGTTCTTAACAAGTGACTCACGGATGTCCCAATCAGAGTCCGATGTATTTGGCTAATTCCCCCCCCGCCCTCCCCCACACCACACACACACCACCACCACCACCACCACCTCCCCGGTCTCCCTTTCTCCACACCCAAGGACACTTATGACCACACGGACCGCCCCCGAACCCCAGCCTGAGTCACCTTGCCCTGCGCCGACCACAACTCAACCACCACCTCCACCCCAGCCGACCGACCCCCCCCCCCCCCCGGGCTCAGCGGCCTCGGGTCCCACAAGACCGATCATCCGCAACCACGCTCTATCTTAAGCTAAGATAACAATACCATTGAGGATTAGAGTGTGATGAAACTGTGGTTTTGATAGGTATCAGGGTATTTCTAGGGTATTCACCCTCCTTTCTTTTTGGATCCACGAAGGATTGTTTTTGAATGGTTTCAACTTGCTGACTTACTGCGGCGAGACTCAAGGAACGCAAGGAATTAGTTAACTCAGGTTTTTGACGTCGGTCGATTGTTAGCTGCGGTGGTGTGATTTCTTTTTAGATGACTGATGAGCTGTCTCATGCCCAAACACACTCACTGACTAACACTCACTCACACACACACATGGAAACTGAAAAAAATTATTCACGGCTATTTTGAGACGCAAATCTGTTTGAGTCGCATCATGACACCGTTTGAAAGTATTTTGTGTTATTGATTAAGTTCCTCAAATTTAACTTTGATCAATTCATGAATATTGTTACCATAGTAATTGAAGACAATCCCAGCAATATCAAAACCAGAGCGGGTTGTTTCACAATAGCTGCAAGTAGCTGAAGAATCTGAACATTTCAAAAGAGAAAATACTGCGTACAGACACACAAACACAGATGTAAATTCACATGCAGTTAAATTCATCATTCACAAAACACACAAGTTGATAAACAAAATCTTGTACTGTAAATAAAATATGCATAATAGTCAAATATAAACATTGTTTTGAAAAGACAGATAACTAAATGATCTTAACTGTCAACTACTAGAGCTCCTTCAGTGCTTTGGTAGTCTTGTAGATTACTTTTTGAAGACATGAGGGATATGTTGGAGCAACATAACATACAAACACACAAGTGTATTTTTTTTTCCCAACCAATCAGAAAAACGTTTGTCAAAACTGAATGAAACAGAGTCCAGCTTGACAATGAAGCTCAATTTTGTATTTTTTTAATGGAAGAAAACAAGAAAACAGGCAAAACAAATCTAGAATTTGAAGTAAAATTGCCCTCATACTGTCTTTTTCTCTTTTAATTGATGACTGGTATCATCAATATCCCATTTCTGATAGCAGCATTGTTATATGTCTGAGGCTAAATTGAAAAACGATGTGACTAAGGGAGGTACTCTTACTTCACTTGTACCGAAGTAAACCCAAATGCACAAACTCGCAGGAAGAACGATTTCAATATGGTCAAGCTTCTTTTTTTTTTTTTTTTACCAAAGTAAACACTAATTTCAGCACATATTCACACAAACACACATATTTCAGCCATTTGACTGACCGTGACATAAATTAAAAAAAATTTAAAAAAAAGAATACAAGCAGATTGCGTGGAAGGACGTCGACACACAAACACACAGGCAGCAGGTCTGCGGTAATGACAGAGCGGTCGGTTGTCAGCGTGTGTGTGCGTGTGTGTGTGT
>NW_027210703.1:465000-617500 GCF_029030835.1 Brachyistius frenatus
CTGAGAGAAGAGCCTCACTTTTTACTGAGGATTCTTTAAAAAAAGAAGCAGGTGAGGATTCAGGTGTAGGCTGTTTTATATTTGCACGTCCTTCTATTATGAATGAGTGAACTGACTAATATACAACCAGGCCTTACATCTAGTTTCAGCTCTGTGTATATGATAATAATCAAATTTATGTCAATACTGCTTCCTCACCACAGAGATAGGAATTTCAGGTTTTCGTGTTTTCACTGTTTCTACCACTCTTATGATGTTAGCCTGCAAAGTTTGCATCTCTCTGTGTCTCTAAATTGCTGGTTTGAAATAAAGAATGTATATATATATATGTATATATATATATACACATATATATCAGAAGTTAAGAAATTGTATGTCAGTTTGAATTGACTTTATTCATGCAGGCATGTTTGCAAAGATGTGGCTCACTTTGTTTTCCAGAGCTTTTTGTCCAAACCTGCAACATGAACTCAAAGATTGTGCAGTGCAAACACATATCAACAGCAATGTTTGTGTAGTTGTTTTTTCTTCTGCTTTTAAGCTAAATGAATCCAGATTCATGTAGATAACATGGAGCATGTTTTTTTATTCAATGAACCTTTACTTACTTTAATAAGCATGCAGGTCAGCCTGTCTTTAATGAGGTAAATTGTGGTCAAATAGCCTCTTGTTTGTTTGCCAAAAGTGAACAGGACGCTGTGAGATGTGTGTGTGTGTGTGTGTGTGTGTGTGTGTGTGTGTGTGTGTGTGTGTGTGTGTGTGTGTGTGTGTGTGTGTGTGTGTGTGTGTGTGTGTGTGTGTGTGTGTGTGTGTGTGGGGGGGGGGTTCTGCTTTTATGATGCCATGTAATTCTTCCAGTAAAACCAGTTCACAGTAACTGCTGCAGCTCCACTCAATCTGAATGAATCAGAGTTTCCAAGCATCTTGCTCAAATGACCCCCCTCCGATGCACGCACGCACGCACACACACACACACACACACACACACACACACACACACACACACACACACACACACACACACACACACACACACACACACACACACACACACACACACACACACACAGAGTCATGTCCTCTCCTGAAGCCACCACAGCAGTCAGAGGAAGCAGCCTGCAGCTGATGGCTGCAGTGAATTATCATCCAGCGGTGGCTGTAGATGTTCTGCCGGGATGCTGCTGTGCTGCCGCCTCCCCGAACTTTCCTCTATAATTAATTTCTCCCTTTCTCTATTTGTTTTGTCTGATTCTGTTATTCTTCCTGCCGTCTCCGCCTCTTTTTCCATCTTGCTTTTTTTCTCTGGAAGTACACAAAAAACCCTCCATGCATCAACCAATACCGTGATATGTACTTGCTGGTAAACATCGTTGCAGACAGATAAAAGAATGAAAACCCAATCTTGAACTACCACGCTGTCATTTTTTGGTTCCGTATCACCTCCATTGGTTTCCTATATCGCTCCTCTCCTGGCATTGGGGGTTACCTGCTGGTCAGGGGGCTGATCGCAGAACTCATACATCACGTCTTTATTAGGGGGAAGTCATTAGGTTGCTGTGGCGACCCAGCCTTGACCCTGCCGAAGCTGCATTAAAATCCCAAACCCAGGGGTCAGGGCAAGGGGCGGGGTGGGGCTTACACCAGGCATCAGCCAATCACTGATGACCCCAGGCACCCATCCAACACTTTGGGGCAGGTTCTAAGGTTTTCTGTGCACGTGTGAGTGTGTTTTGTGCAGATATGTTCCTCTGGTGCTGCTGCAATTTCATGGTTGAACCTTGCTGATCTGCTGGCTTAAAAGTTAAACCATTTGCTTATTTTTTCCACTCAAAGCACGGCCAAAGCTGTCAGAGCTCCCAGAACACAAAACACCCTCATCCAAAAATGACAGGAAATCTTCCCCAAGTAGCACTTACTCTTTCACTTTCTCTGCCCACAGCTCTGCTTTAACCACGCTGTAAAGTCCTGTTTTGAAAGCTCTGTGCATGCAAGGAGGCTGAAGGAAGAGCATCATTTATCTTATTTTAACTTTGGGAGGAGACACCAGTTGGGAACTGCTCGAGGCCCAAAAATTACAGCAATTTTACCAACAAAGACGGTGTGTTCTCAATGAGGCACTAATGCTGAGAAAAACACAGTGCATGCACAAAAAAGACGATGAATGTCTTTAACTTGCCTTTTGTTCCATGACTGCTTTCACACTTTCACATTTCTTCCAGGAAAATGTAAAAGATCTTCAGCCTCAGCTGGCAGCATGGCAGTGCACACACAGTACATGCATATAGTACAGGCAGAACTATTTTTTTTGTTGGTGTTGTAAGTGTTATGCGACCCGGTATCGCGGCAAAACGTGAGATAGCCACGCTGCGCGCTGTCCTGGCGTGAAAGTTACACGCTTTCCCGTAGTGGACAAGAATAAAAACCTATTGCAGGCTTAGAGAAATGTGACTTACAGGAAAAGGAAACGTTTCGCAAAAGCAAGTTTTTGGGGTTAGAAAACAAAAAACAACTCAAGAAAACCGTTTTCACCTCCTGGAGTCGAACCTCAATGTCTGCGACTAATAATAATAATACTGCAAGAAAATGTCCTTTGTACTTGGTCTCAAACCCTTCGTTTCGAGACTTTGGTGACATGATCTCGTCTCACAAAACATTCACGTGCGTGTAAGTTTCACGCTTGGACAGCCCAAAGCGTGGCTATCTCACGTTTTGCTGTAGTGGACCGGCATGTGTATTTCATGCTTTTATGCTGTTTATAAGCAATGTCTTTTTTCATTGCAGACTTCTCTGTGCTGCCAGAAGTCAAAGCCACCTGTCCATGTTCACGACGGTTCTTGCTCTGTATTTCTTGCATACTTTTGTTCATGTACAGGTCATATCCTTTCTTATTTACACACTTTATGGCAATTTACAGCAATTAAATGTGCAACTCATGAGCCGAGGTGCATGCGTCGCTATAATGCACTCCAGCCTTGTGTCTGAATCAGCATTATAAATCAAACCAGCATCCATGCAATAAAAATGGCACTTCATAATTTTACAATTACATTTTTATAGAAGCTGAGGCCAACTGGACACCGACCTTTGACCTCCGGGCTACTTGTGGAAGATGTGTGTCAGTGCATGTTTTGTTTTTTCTTTCTATTGGGGTTGAACGGTACTCACTTTTAGTGGATGACCATGAGTGGGACAGCTGGGGGTGTCTGTTTGACTGACAGGAGGTATAATGTGGCGCCGATCGTCCCCCTTGCCCTCCATCTCCCCTCTTCACCTCTCCTCTCAACTTCCCCTTGCCCGGATCCCCTTTCTACGGGGTCAAAGGTCATTCATTAGGATGCCCTCCATTTCTGATAATACACACACATATATGCCATAGAGTGTGTGTGTGTGTGTTAGGTCTTGCAACCAGCATTGGACTCTGCCAGGGGGTTGCGAGGGCCAGAGAGGGTTGACAGCCACCATCAGTCTTTAAACAACCCCCCCCCCCATCCCCTAAAACCATCTCTACACACACACACACACACACACACACAAATTCACCCCCAGGGGTATTAGTGTCCTTGCTTTGCCCTGAAAGAGAGTTGCACCGACCGGTCACAACGATGACAGAAAATGTGACGCTCCAGTGGCTCAAGCGCTGCTGCCTCGAACTGATCAACAAATTCACACCGATCAGCTTGGTTTGTTTTCTTTTCCCCATTCAAATTCTAACTTTCTTAACTTTTTAAAAATGTTTTATAGATGTTGGTTTGAAAGGTTGCAGTCAGCTCGGATTGATGGTTACTGGCCAGCAGCACCACACTGGTAGGAATGCATTGTATAATGTGTGCATCAGGGTGGTGCTGCTGCAAACCAGCAGCTCACTGTTTGTCCTCAGTGGGTCTTTACAAGGTACACAAAGGTAAAGATTTGTTCATTTACAGAAGCAAACTGGAATTTCTTTTTTTCCTCTTTTCATGAGAAAAGGTTTCAGTATGTTTGGAAATAGACAGCAATCATTAGTCACCGACCAAGCAACCACTCATGACGTGATTAATTTTTTTTTCTATGCATATATTTTATTTTTCTTCAGAAAGTTTGGCCAGTCAGAAGTGGGCGAGAGAATGAAGACTAGTGTGATAAATATGTTACAGTTAATGAAAGGAAAATTCATTTTCTGCTTTCGTGAGTAGAGTGTGGTTTCTGTCTTCTCGCGGATAAATCCAGAAAAAAGGAAAAAAAAAAAAAAAAAACACGGCCTTCCTTTGCTTTCAAAACTAATTGAGTTCTTCAACATTTCTTTGAGATTCTGGCCCATGTTGCATACTACCAATCTACCACAGCCACACTGGAACAAGTACATATATACGTTCTAAAACAAAAATCCATCTACACTTCCTGTTGGAAGAGAAACACAAGCGAATGCATGGCATCAAACTACCAGTATAAAGCCTTGAGGTTTCAGTGTCCTTCATACAGCACATTGACCAGGACACTGTCCGTCCAATCTTTGCTGGAGAAAAAAAAAGTGGATAATTCTGAAAAAAAAACAAACCCTGGAAGGTTTGGAAGCACCAAAATCTTTAGAAATCTAATTTCAGGAGCACAAACATCCAAAGAAATTTGGACAGCAATCTGAATAGTTGTTGGTGAGTTATTTCGATTGACCAAAAAAGCATTCGAAGCACAACATTTAACCTCAACAGCCGAGCGGATACGTTTTCGTTCAGCTGAACCCTTGTTGGTTAAAAAAAAAAAAAAAAGGGCTCAAGAAAATGAAACGAATCTTTACGCATTGTGCAACTGCAGGTAAACTTTCTGAATGCCCGAACAAGATTCATGCTTCTGAAAAAGACTTCCCCAGTTGTTTTATTAGTTTTTCATCAGACTACACTGTCACACACATTAATCACTCCGTCAGGGCGGCCTGTAGGGGTCACGCTTCTCCTCGAGCAACACTGAGTGACACACATCCGACACTTTAAGTATAGTCTTTCTTTCTGCCTCTGTGTCTTCCTCCTATTATTCTGTGGTCAGGCAGCGCTGCGTGCATTGTCTGCGCTCTGTGTGACAGTTTGATGAGCCATTAGTCGACATAATTTATCTGTGTGTTCGCTCTGCCTTGCAGACTCTCTGTCTGCTGCGGGACGGCCTGCTTTTGTCCTGTCTGCTGCACACGGCCGGGCCGGGTCTTAGTCACGCGCACACGCATTGCATGCATGAACACAGAGTCATACGGAGCGCTGACGTAAAAAAGAAAAATATACAAGATACAGTGTTTGTGTTGGGTGGAGACAGACGTGGCATCACACAGGATCAGGGTTACCGTCAAGTAAAAGTTGAAAGGTCGTCCGGTAAATCAAACATGCCTCATCTTTAACATGAGGTGTTGCAGACACACTTTAAAGACTGAAATAAACATGTGCAAACATGTTTATGCATCACTTGTTTTTAAAGAAAATTGTGTGTTTTTGTATTTTTGATCCACTGTCTTTTTTTTTTTTTTTTTTAATGCTGCCGAGATTCACAAACAAAAAAACCGTCTTGCATGAATCAAAGCTAATAACTTACCTGAATTGAAATATTAACATTAAAAACACACGAAGAACAAATAAACACTGATATATTATCACTTTTTAAAGTTGATATTATAAATTTGTTATCAAATGTCAATCAAATGTAGATCTGCACATTAAACGGACACAGAGCGACATTAGCATTCCGTTTCAATCATGTTTCTGGTCACCTGATAAGTTCAAGTGCATCACACTTTCTTTTTAGCTCAGTTGTGGTCTCCACCAACGAAATATTTGCCTCTTTAAAAGGGCATTAATTGCTCCAATAACTTTGTCTGCCTGTTTGTTTGTTGCTGGGCAGGTTAATGGCTGAAACCAGCTTCCTGCTGATGAAAATGATACTAAACAGCGATGAGACTTGTCCTAAATGTTAAAGTGTTTGGCGGTAAAACCCTAACAAACCTGAAAGATGTTTGTTGATGAAGTTCTGCTGTCAACGTGATAATTCTGTATCGCTACAAAACAACAACAATCAGCTGATCCCATTGTTAATAACCAAATATCGAAATTGACTTTAAAGCTGCATTCATAGATGGGTTGTTTTTTTCCTGAAATGGGACCAGAAAAGCAGCTTATCTTGATATGTGCATGCTCCAGATAGATGTAATGGATGATTGATAGCACTGAGGAGTGACTGGCTGTGTGGCGGGTGAGCTGATTGTGCTTGGTGACCTCTGAACTTTAAGGGGGGGGGTGAATTGTGCCCGGGTCACGGCAACCGACAGGGCTGTAGAAGTTATGTTCGTTTTTCTGTCAAAAACCTGATGGCTGTCAGATTTTTCCCTAAACTAGAAGCATAATTCTGACGAAACTATTATTATATATGATGTGACGTATATCACTTGTATGTTTACGGTGTTTAGAGGTGGATTTCTCCTCAGACTAACTATGCCTTCTTTGAAAGGAATGAAATGAGGGAGGAGTTGCCAGATGGAGCCAAAAGTAAAGATAAGAAGCATAAAGTCAATGTTAGCTACATTTAGGATTAGAGTTAACCTCTCTGAAAAAGGTTAACAGTCGCCAACATAATGCTCCGTCTTTCAAGTTTATAATACACATTCTTCCCAAAGGCAAAGCCCTTCAGTCCACCCTCCACCTGCTGCAGAGTAAAACGTAACGTCATCGGCATATTGTGTGTTTTTAGTGGTTTCGGCTTTGACAGTTTCCACTTTGTCGGTTGTTGTAATCGGCGGGTTGCTCAACCCCGATGTGAAGGGAAGAGAGAGGAAACACTGGAGGGAGAGGCGAGAGGCTTTCTGTCTGGGCGGAGGGCAAACTTCCAGCTCGATAAGAAAAAGGTGCGAGGTAAACATTGACCTGAGCCCTATCACTGCTTGTCCAAGTCCATCTTTCACTGGAGAAACTATGCAAACAGCAGGGATGCACTGATAACTCTCTTTCACTCGCTGTTAACTCTTTAAGTATCGTCTGATAACGAAGGGGCCCGACCCCAGGCATCGCAATTCCCACCTTCGCTTGAGGTTGCTGGGAAAAAAAAATGATCCCAAACAGTCTCTGTTAAAAGGAATATTTTTTTCTTTCTATTCTTTAATTATTCGGCATTCTATTTAAGCAATTTTGGTAATCTGACAATTATTTTTGCTGTTAGGTTTCATTTTTATTATCCTCCTAAATTCATGCTATTGCTCAACTGAATTACTCGGCACCAAAGACTGATTTTGTCCGTCATCTAGCATGTTGTGTGATGAGTTATAGTGTTGCAAGAGGGGGAAAAAAATATAGATATATGTTATGGATCAACAACAACACTTCACATCGTGTCCCCTTAAATCGGTCAACGTTGACCGAACAGTCGTTCCCAATATTGGAAAAAAAAAAAAAGCGGTATGTAACATTTAGTGGCATCTAGTGGTGAGGTTGCAAATTGCAATTGCAATCGAGAGTTTTTCGACAGTGGTTGCACAATTCTCCCAAAATGCGAAATGCCCTCTCTCTCTCTCTCGGCAGTACTTGGTTTGTCCCTCCTGGGCTACTGTAGAAACATGGCTGCACCAACACGGTGGGACGTGCTCCTGATGAAGATATGGTAATCTAAGGTAATGAAAACACAACGATTCTTAGTTTCAGGTGATTTACGAAAGAATAATTATGAACATGATGTTCTATATAGACCCCCCTGAATCCTACACACTGGTTCTTTAACCGAGCACTTTTTAACCACGCAAGCAGTTTGGCCAGAGGGATGTTGATATATCGACAGCCACTTTGTCTGGAATGATGGTAAAATATTGAATTGATTGCTATGACGTTTGTACTGTGCATTTATTTTTGCCAAGTACTTCATCCTTTGGACGTTGGTAACCATACATTTGTTTTATCTGGTGCCACCAGAAAGTTAAAGGTGGTGCTGAGATTTTCATGAAATGCTCCTAATCTTGCTGTCAGGGCTGTTCAATGTCAACGCAAGCACAGAATATTAACAATTAACCATGGCCACAAATAACTCTTTGAACAAGGTTCGTCGGATATAATTGGTGAAGACATTTAAAGTCCCGAGAAGATTAATCCTGATGGCCAATCCTGAGCACCTATTGCACCATATGCAGGTTGACATGTTTTGGCTCAGAGAAAAACGTTCCGACTGTTTTGCAGTTTTGTGCATTAATTGACCTCTGTTGCATTATATCAAACGGCACCGAAGGCCGTTCTTATTATAACGAAAGATGTAACTTCCAGCCTGTTTCAGCCTGGTGCTGATCCAGAAAGAGAAAGCAGCTCCAGTGGAAAGACAAGAGGGAGGGAGCAGGCAAATGAAAAAGGGACAGGCTGAAGCAGTAAAACCACAGAAAAAGACTTTACTTCAAACAAAAGAAGGAAAGGTAATACAACACGACCCGATCTGTCTGTTAATGGGTAACCGAATCGGTACACACTCTGCCCTTCCACACGAGCTTAATGCAAACCTGTAAGCACACAGATGGTTGTGCACATAAAAATACATTTGTACACAACTATATCAGCACAGGAGTGGAACGGCCACTCCACCACGTAATTTTTTCCAATTACATATGTTTACGACCCACCATTGTGATTTCCTCCAAACCCACTCGTTTCTCAGTCATATTTTCCAAAGATTTATCCAATCAGAAAGTGTTTTTAATTCAAAAATATCTATTTTTAATGCTACATAGTATTGCTCTGGATATCCCATCTCTGATTTTTTTTTTTTTTTGCTGCTAGCAAAAGGTGGCAACGAAAAATAAAAACTGCCTATAATTGCCAATATTTGATATTACATTGGCATAAGTAAAATTCTACACGTCTTCTTGTCTCCATTCCCTTGAGATTTAAACAACGACAGCAAAACTGTGCATATTTACTTCCATCTCATCAAAACCTTAAATTAGAGACGGAATAACAGTCGGTACACACTTGTGTTACTGAACCCGGAAAATGTTCTTTCCATCACCTTTTATATTGTTGATATAATATACTTCTACATATAATAAAGATCTTTATTTTTCTCCTACAAGTTATAGCATGCGCTCGTGAAACCCTGAGGATAATTATCCTTTTTATAATCCAACAGAAGTTTTAATCATCATTAAGACAGGACTATAACCCAATACATTATAATTTGCTCACAGACATGTACATAAATTTTTGTGGGATTATATGTGTTTTTTTGTGCGTATAATATAATCCAGCATTGGTACGAGCCATACGGTTGGTTGCACATATACAAAATATGGCTTTATTGCACTGTGATGTCAGAGAACACACATTCATATGTGCATGTGCAAACACTTTCTAAAAGCCATCTCACCCCAAACACAAAGTCAGGATATTGAATTTCTTGTTGACTCTCACTGTTAATAAGACAGCATACCATCTCAGGCATAAACATGTCACCGGTCTACTAACATGCAGCGCTACACTGTTTGACAAGGACGGTACATGAGGCCAACTCTGACCAATTTAATGACACGTGACTCAAACAGGAAGAACACATTTAAATATAGTTTGAAAGCAAAAGATTCAGACAGCAAAATGACATATAAAGTGGTAGATTTTCACTTATCATCAATCAAACATATGAGTTAAATCCTCATAATGCAGAAACCATTTATGATGTAGGTCATGTAAGTGCAGTGTAATTAAAATTGGCTGATTTTCCCTTATATTGTTAATGGAACAGAAAAACACAAATCCAGTGTATGTGTTACACAAAAGTTATCTTAAAATAATAATTTAAAAAAATACAGTTAATTTAAAAAGTCTTATTAATAAAGATGGAAAACTTTGGATTTCTATATAATGCCACAATAATAAATAAAAAAAACAGCTCTAATGTTACATTACATATTATGTGTCGTATGTCACAGCATAAATATCAAGATGCAATATAAAAGTCCCCAAATACATTTTTAAATCATTCAAATGCCCACAAATCACAAAATTTATCAATTAAATTGGAAAAAAAAATTAACATGTAGTATTACAAAAAAACTTTTTGGGTAAGTATGTATGTGATATTGGTCAAAAGAACTTTTCCCTCTGGTTTTCAAAGTGATGTGAGTTGAGCAAGAATGTATGTAAGCAATCAAGACAGAAAAAACAAGAACAAAAAAATATGGAAATAAAGTTACTTTTTAAAAACTTTCTCAGAGGAACCACACTCCTGAAACAAGTTGGCAGCAGCCCTGTGAGAATAGCGGAATCACTATGAAGTCTGTGTCTCCATCTGCAGGTCATTTGATCAGGAAAAAAAAAAAAAATCTATCTCAAAATTTGGACATACATGGCTTTCCCTGGACAATAATGGTATGGAAAACTGTAATCTTAAAAGGAACAATTAGCTAAAGCTGTCAGACAAATGCAGTGTAGTACGATTGTTGCCTGAGATGTGGACTGGAAGAAAAAAAGTTGTATAAAATGGAAATACTCAAGGACAAGTACCTCAAATTTGTACGGAAATAAATGTACTTAGTTACTTTCCAACACTGATTTTTGTTTCGGTTATATTTATTTATCATGTGGCCGAGGGAAGTAGAGGTGCGCAGGGTGCTGCAAACACGCCCCTAGCGGAAGGTAGAGGACCTGCATGTCCACAACTATAGATAATTAAAAAAAATTCAATAAAGTGATAAATCAATTTAAAAAAAAAAAAAAAAAAGTTGTATTTGGTTATTAGTTACTATTTAGCTGGTTACGCTCATACTCAAATTATGTTTCGATTTCGGTGAGTGATAAATGGTGGATTTGAGTTTTTAACACATTTCGGATTTCTTTACGAAGCTACCAGAAGGAGCCACATTTAGCGACGTCACAGACGACCACACACACAGCACGACTGACGACGATAGTCCGGGTTCCCGGGACACCTCTTCGCCAGCGGGGAGCCTCGTGTTTCGGCGTCAACAACGAGGTAAGGGCAGTTTTTACACACCACATAACCGTCTGTTACGGTCTGTAGTGGCTGTAATTTAGAAGTTAGGCTGCAAAAAAACAAAAAAAAAACAACTTCAGAAAATAGACTTTATCTGTAGCTGTGAGTCTTCAAAGGCCTGAGTTGGTAAAATCAAGAAGTGAGTAATTTGGAAAGAATAAACTTCGCCTTTTTGTGTTTCCCTTGACATTGTGAGTGATACTTGAACAAAATAAATAAATATATATATATATTTTAAGATTTTTTTTTTTTTTTTTTTGGTAAGCAGGAGACATAATTTATTGAGTCAGAGAAAGCGGCAGGTAGAATCCAGTGGCGGTCGGTCAATGGAGGGCTGCTCTAAGTCCAATCTCTTGAGCAATTAAGTCCTGAATTAGGCGTGTGGTAAAGCCTTTTCTAAATTTGTGCCGCCTCGTTTTATTGAACTTCCTGTTTACACCCAGCAGTAGTGTCCGCACTAAATCGTTAACATAGTGTCGGCCTTTGCCAGCTGCGCTGGTCCAGTCCAGCAGGTGGCAGCAACCTGACAAAAACGGAGCAGTCCACAGCAAGATGGCATTGTAGGGTGAGGGGGGGGGGGGGCGGGAAGGCTGAGCCGTCAGATAGAGTGTTCTGGCATTGCTGATTCAGTTCTTGAGAATTTCTTTTGCCCGACAACATCATGGCAAGCGCATAACCAGAACCCCCACCCGGGTAAATAATCCCCCCCCCCCCCCCAGTATCCCAGCGCTTGCAGTACGAGTTGGTTTCTGTGGCCAGAAGGTGCTGTGATAAATATAAAACTTGTTTTGCATTTTGTTTTACTTACATCTTCATACGACTGAAATGAACTGTGTGGCGATGCTTTTTTTTTTGTTTGTTGTTGTTGTTGCTGTAAAGCACACATCGCCATATACAAACTGTTGAGAGGTCCAGTAACCAATCGCCTTTGCGTTGATTGCAGCTGGATCGTAAACTACACTCATAACCCTGCCTGCATTCAAGTTGTCCCATTATTAACGTCAGTATGATGTCATCTGCTTTTTTAGGTGCCACTTGCAGACGCTTGAGGGCACTATTGACTGACAGTGTGGTTTCACAGTGGCTGCTCGGTTGTCGCTCCACTCTGTGCGGCCTCTTCCCCCCCCCCCCCTCCATCTCCAACCGACAACCCGCATGACTGTTTTCCAGTCTCTCCTCGCGGCTGCAGTGTCGCGGCACCGGAGCTTGTGTTTCTGATGAGTTTTCAGCATAAACGGCCGTCAGACAAGCTGCTGTTACATAATTGAAGAAGCTTCCCGACTTTGTCAGGCAAAGGTCGTATTGAGTTTCTCCAGACTTCATTGTGCGCAGCCCCTTTTGAAGGCTGCATTTAACCTTAAACTTTTCGTCACCCCCGTATTAATGAACACAAAGGGACGTAAGGCCGCGTCGCACGTCTCGCGTCACAGTCAAGCTGCGCTTTCATTACGGTGACTTGCTGTGTTGTAATCGGTTTCAACTCTCTGCCCGTTGGTAGTTTCTCTCTTTTTTTTTTTTTTTTTTTTTTTAGATATTTTCAGAGTGAAATGTCAAAATCTCCAGGGTCTCTGAGGAGAGATTTCATTTTTTGGGGGGGATTTTTCTCTTTATGTATCTTCGAGTTATGAAGACAACAATGTCTGTGTATCTTGTATCTCAGGCTTTTAAATGAGAACTGGGTTCAGTCTTGAAAGTGATCTGGCGAGTTGCCATACTTTGCCACCATTTGCACTTCAGTCTTTTTGATGTTTAGTATCACAGTGCTCAGAGATTGATAAAAGATAACTACTTTTTCTAATTTACATCACTGTGACTTGTACACGAGTGGGAGTCGGCCCAGTCTGTTAGATAAGCGCCCTTCGGTTCCTTTTGTACATTAGTTCAGGTGCCATTTCGAGCGGGTGTCTGCGGTAGTGCTGGTGGTGGTGTTATTTTGAAGTCTATAGGATTTATGCTGCCGTGCTTTTATTTTGAAGGACATACGTTTCCCATGAGGCCTGCAGCTGTTTTCCGCAGGCTTCGTCATGACAGTAACGACCAAAACTAACGTTGCATTCGAGCATTTATAAACAGGATGAGGATTAGAGTCAAGCATTTTATTTCATTGTATGTTTAGCCCAATTTTTTTTTATTATCACAGCCCATTTCATGTTTTTTTTCATGTGCATGAAGGAATGATGTATTATTGCACTATTTATTTGCGAAAAAAAAAATCTGAGTGGCTTAAAAGTGTGAAAAAATTGGGTCACAACGTAATGACTCGGGAGAATAGTGAGGGTTCACCAGTTGACCACATTAGTATAGTTTATGAAGCGCATCTAATAAAACACTATAAATATTGCACCTCTTATTGGAGTATCTCTATTTGGAGGTCCCCAAATTCAGAACAGACCATACCTGTAAAGTACCTGCAACAAAAAGATCTGAGCTACTTTTCCCCAATTTGTTGTTTTAGATTTAATTGAAGACTGTTCCTTCTAACATTTCTCCATTGCATCATTGACCTTTATGTGCAGTTTTATAAGTTAAAATGTTTTTCCATTTTTGTTTCGATTGGTCTCGTTTGTAGGATTTTATTTGACAATTTATGGCTCGGGTAATTCATTAATTATAGTAAAACAAAATCTACGCAAATAGAAGATCATCACCTTCAGACTCAAACACACAATGAAAAGGTCACTGTGCGGTTGCATTATCCCTGTAATGCTAAAGAGATGGCCGCTGAGACATTTCGAAGAGAGGAAGTCGTGACTCGACTGTTTTGATGGAGATTCATCCTGCTGCACATGCAGAGCTGCCCACCTGGATATTTATGCTCGATGATTTGGAGACTCTTAAAGGGGAAGGAGAAAAGCGTGCCCATTATATACCGTCAAGTCTGGAAGACGTCCAGGTGCCGAGGGGAGTAGCCTCGCGTTTCTCCTAAGATGAGCTGGAAGGGATAGCAGCAGGTTATATGGAGATAAAAAGGAAATAAAAGGCTTGCTGATAAAACACACCGGGAAATCAAAAAGAGGACTTCTGAAGAATACAATTAATGAGGTCATTATTCTCATTCTCAGGGCGTTACATTCTGTCATATCCGATTTTAGTAGTCAGAAACCAATCTTGATGGAGCTTGTAATGATTCTGAGCTGGCTGTAAGTGGGTATATACGTTGTGCAGAAGTAATAGAGACAAAATATACCTGCTAAGTTACTTTATATCTTCAGGAACATATTCAGCTGCGTCACAGAAAGATTTATACTGTGTCTTTGATTTGCAGCCTGTTCTGCTGCCACCTGGTGGCAGCAGGGTGTACACTCTTAGTTATCGTGGGCGAACCCGTGTTGTCCGCCGGCTGCAGTATCATGACACCAGAGCTTGTGCTTCTGAGAAGTTTCGGTATAAAGGCCTGTCAGACAAGCTGCTCTTGCATAATAAATTAAGCTTGAAGACTTTGTCAAAGCCCGTGTTGAGTTTCTCCAGACTGCATTGTGTGCGGTCCCGTTGAGGGCTGTGTTTAACCTGAAATGCTTCTTCACCCTGCTCATGTTAATAAAGAGGATGTAAGGCTGCCTCTCTGAGGCTCTGCGGGCAGGCTAAACCGTGCTGTAAGTTTGTCTAAGGAGGTGCTTTAGAAAAATGAAATGTCTTTTATTTTATTTTTTTTTGTAGGAAGAAAAAACTTTTTACTACATCGTCCAAATTGTTTTTATCAAACACTGGTGACAGTGATATGTAACGTAAAGAAGGGGGGATTATTAGCAGATCACTGAAACAGTGAATTTATAATTATGAATAACTAAGTTAAAAAAAAAAAACAACACACAAATAGAACAGTTTCTAAATTACCCTAAGCCTCTTGTTCTAAAGACAGAGTTTTCATATTGGTGCATATCGGTCAAAATAACCACTCATACCGAAATTGGCCAACCAATGAATCGGAAAAAAACAACAACCCTGCAGTTTACAGATTTTTTTTAACTGAGAACTGGCTGTTTCGAATACCTTTCGTTTATTTTTTTTGTCAGACTATCTGTTTGTATCTTCTGTAAACTCTGCTGTGAAAAAGATGACAACACATTTCTATTATAAAGTCCTGTAACGTTGATGATCTGAGTGCATATACCATTTAAACAGAGTCAATAAACACTGGACTTAGAGCCGAGTTTGTGTTTTTCTGCTAAACTAATATAGTTTAAATGCAGATCTTTTTTTTTTTTTTTTCCCTGACTGGTTAGTGTCTCATTTCTTAGACGCTGTGGGAAAAGAAAAGAAATTGCGAGTCATTAATCACCTCGTGCGCAAATCTAATTCCATATCTGTACAAGGACGAGACCGGTTCGGAGGGAAGTGATTTGAATCATTGCATAAGAACCTCTTCGTCACCTGTTGCCCTAATAAACGTCTTATCTACGACTTTGCAGTCTCCCTCCTTTTGTATGAGCAGTCATAATGTGTCCGAGAGCTTCCGGGACTGACGTCATTCAGTGCGCCTGGCTGCCGTTTTCCTTTCAGAGCAGAGCTTCTTGGATGAGCAGCCCACGATTGGATTAGGAGGAGAAGAGGGTGACGTCAGGCTGTCATGACTTTTACCCCCACTAGACACTGGGTGGTGCTCACGCTTTCCAGAAAGCTAATAAAGTCTTCTCCACTTGTTGACAGGGCTCTTGCTTAGTGACGTGGTTTCACTTCAAAATGCTGCAGACTGGCCTGTGGTTGACAGATGTGCTTGTAAAAGCTTCCTCAAATAAGACATGTGAAAACACAGCATTTTTTTTTTGTACGTCTTTATTAAGATGGAGGACTTTTGAAGCACACACACACACACACAAAAAAAGACATCGTGTTAACAGTGATAAAGCTTCCGCAACATTTTTTAAGGTGGCGTGTTATTCAGCAAACTTTTACTTCAGAGATTATGTCGACAACGCAGTTAATTTAATGTGAAATGTTAAGAGCCTTTCTAGCCGCTCTTACAAGAATCCACAAAGAATTCGTTGCAGGCGACAGTCAGTGCCGCGACCAGAACCACAAACTCCTGGAAGTCCACTTCACCGTCCCCGTTTTCATCCAGGTCGCACATAATCTTCTCCACCACGCACGACTCGCTGGGGCCCTAAAAGAGAAGCGCCATGATTAAACTGTGAGGAAGACGCTTTTTAATTGCCCTTCCCCAAAAATGGGCCAGGTCATAACGGTAATGCACCAACAATGGGCCTCGTGCCAGAACCGGGCTCTATCATTTCTAGCCGAAAGTCTGCCTCTGTTCCCAGGAATGAAAACTTTTTATTTAAAGAATCATAGCACATTAATCTGAATAAATTTGGCGTTAAATTAGAGCATACATCTTAATTTCCTCAAGGTGCAATTTGTCTTAGCAGTCAGTAATAATATATAAATGATGATAACAGAACCCATTAAAGTAAGTAAAAAAAAAAACACAATAGTAATTCTCTAACTATATTAGCATAGCGTGCGGGGGGGGGGGGGGTTTAGAGGTTACAAGTTTTATTTGCATATTCCATCAGCAGCTTGTATATAACGTAGTCTCCCACTCTGAGCAGCATTTTTGTCTTTATGCAGCATCATTCTCTGTTGCAGCTGACACCGTGTTACTTAAACAGCTCTTTCTTAGCAGCTTCTTAACTGCAAGTGATAATCGGAGCCATGACGGCATGAAACAGCGATTTGGTCATAGCAACAAACAAACAATCGATATCCAACCAGGTGAAATGTAAAAAAAAAAAAAAAAAAATACAATCGGCTGTATTAAACTAAAAAGCTGTACAAACACTAGTTATTTCCAAATATTGAAAGGCGAGTTAAGGCGATAAATTATGGTGGAAATGATGCAGTCTTTGCATGTCGTTTTCCCCAATTATCACAAATTCAGCTTCCCGGGCTGCAGTGATGGACTGAAAGTGCAGAAGCATCAACGCCGTTGGAAATGAATCAAAATCCTATTCATTCAGCTCGTAGCATTGTTTTTCGATTACTTGTCACTTTATTGGAAACATTTGTGGATGTCAGGATCCAGGGGGAAATGGGGAATTCTTCCAGCATATCTGATTGACAGGTTTTCATCCGACCTTCTGAAGGTTATTGCCATGCGGCAGTGGTTGCTATAGTAACCGTGCATTTATTACATTTAAAATATAAGCTGCTTTTGTGATACAGGAAAATCTAATTCCAATGATTACGGTCTGACCAACCTTTGATCTCCGTTTCATTGAAACTCTGTAATCAAATTATAAACTAGTCTGTTTTTTTGGTTTTTTTTTACTATAAACATTTTATTTCTAACAAAATAAATACTCTGTGGTTGTCAAATCTGATCACGTCCAGAGAAGCTGAAGAAATTAAATTCAGAGCAGTACCTTACTGGTATTTAATGAGCATTTTATCTAGCTTTGTGCATTGTTGTGTTGCAAATGGGACATGAGGATACGTCTCGTAGCACAACGTCGTTACAAACCGTTTCATTTCCTCGGCCTTTCCGAAAATACTCACTGCCAGAAAATCCGAGAGTTCTTCCTGTAACAAATTCTTCATCTCTTTTTTGTTGAGCTTGTACTTGTCACCTTCTTTTCCAGAATAGTGGTAGAACACTTTGATGAGGTCCTCCATAGCTCCTTGCAGATTGGCACACATTTTTTTTTTTTTTTTTTTTTTTTGCGGTCCTACAATTGAGGCATGGAAGGACAAAATAAGATTATCGAAACACACGATTTTACTACCGACTAGTCGGGAGACGTGGGGAGGGGTGGGGGGGGCAGCATTTCGGCTGTTTGATGGATTTCGGCGGGTTGGGGACGAAACAGAAAGAAAGCAATTTCGATGTGCTTCAGATACAGATAGGAAACCAAGAATCTCCATCACCGACTCTGGAGCTGAAGAGATCCTCGAGTTCAGGAAGGGGATGACTTTTTTTTTTCTTCTTCCTCCTCCTCCTCCTCCTCAAGACGTTGGAAAGAAAAGTTTCAGGTTTTCAAAGATGCAACTTTGCAGTAGTGTTGAAGGGCGAGATGGCGCACTGATAGTTACTGGCACGCTGTAGATGCAAATGTTTCCTCTGGCGAGTGCAAGGTGATGCACTGAGGGAATACAAATACACTTGCGTGCGTGCTTGCGGTCTGGCAGAATGTAAGCAGAAATTCGTACCACCATCATATGTGGTAAATATCACTGCAGCCTGCAGCTAGTTAGCTTAGCGGAGCATAAACACTGAAAACGGAGCAAAACAGCTTCCCCGGCTCACTCGTCAATTGTAAAGGTCTTATCGTGGTTGTTGTTGTTGTTGGACCGTTACTTGGCCAGGGGTAAGGACTTCTTCTGGTTACCTGGCAACCTCACAGCGACGATAAGATTTCATTAAGTCTCTGCCCCGAAGCTAAAATGATACAACACGGGAAGCATTATGTTCGCCTAATGACCGCTGATAACACTTCTGTCCCGAATAATCTAAAACTCGACTTGTCTGGTGCACGCCGCAGAACGGAGCGGTAATATGGCATAAAAAAAAAATTAAAAATAAAAAAGACAATCATGTTACACTAGCTCAGTTGAATCCTAGCATCCAGAGCGAACATTAACTGTTTGTGTGTTTTTGTTTTTTTTAAACTTACATTTCCCATGCCTCTAAAGCAGTGACCCCCCCCTTAAAATGAGGCAAAGACCACGTGACCCGATCTCACTGGTTCTACCTTTAGTAAGACGTGAGCGGAAAGCAGCTTCGACCAAAGCGGTCCCTTTCTTTCTTCATTTGAAGGATTTCTACATCCTAACAGATGCAAAATTATCCTGTCCATCCCCCCACCCCATGCTTGTAAAGTCTGAAGCCAAAAGTTCATATTACGCTGACACCTTAAAGCGTTATGCATTTAAAATCAGATTTAATTTTTTTTTGGTTATGTCTTAAAATATGTCGTGACCTCTCGGATATATTTGGGAGGATGCGTCGGAGGTTCTTTACCTTCATGTTAGAAACAACTGCTCCAAACGTTACTAATCTGCTGAAATAGAATTAAAACAGGTCAGAAACTTTTGATGGAACAAACAATTTCCTTATTTATTTATTTTTGAGAGGGGGGGGGGGGTTGGGGCGTTCGGACTCATTTTAACTAAACACATCTGCTATGCGTCTACTTCAGTTCAACTTGAGACACCATAATTTACGCATTGTGATGAGTGAGCGCATAAACATTATGGAGGGAAGTAAACAGAAGTCCCCTCGAGAATGAGAGTAAATATTAAAAAAAAAAAGCTGGCGTCGGGTACGTTTCTTCACATCTTGTGTCACGAGGGAACGCGTTTCTCAAACCTGCTGGAGCGTCTGGGCCAAACTCAGCTTGAGGCCAGATAGCATGCATAGACACACGGGTCTGGGGTGTTATCCAAAGTTAAAACAGTTTAAATGTCTAACCTTACACCCGCCCTGCACTATCAAGACACCTGAGAAGCGGATACGGGGTGGGGGTGGGGGTGGGGGGGCAAGTAATTTCACCCCCCTCCCCACCTCCATTAAACCAGTGGAGGACAAAGGAAAGACCCCATGCAGGGGAATCTTGCACATGAAATAGATTGAGATCGTGGCTTGCGTTACATTATATAAACAACCTAATGCCTTTTGTGCTGAAGAATAACTCTGGAGAAGTTGGTCATATTTCATCATTCAGACCACTGGATGGCTTCCTTTTTTGTTAATTTTTTTTTTTTTTTTAGCCCAGGCTATATGAAGGAGCATCAATAATGCATCACCTGTGCACGAGAGCACGTGTGAATAGTTCCAGAGCACATTATGCAACATCACTTCTCTGACTAATGCGGCGCCAGATTCCTCTAATTATTCTCAGTGATTGCAGTTTATCATTTATTCCCGGCGCGATCTGGGAGCTAATTAAAAGCCTTTGAATGTCGATTGCAAAGCCGGTGTTAATTAAGTATGGCAGCGACTTGAGCACGAACACTTCCTGGAAATGTTAAAAACAAACCGACACGGCACACGAAACTGATAAAACAGCGATAAAGACAGCAGGACAGACGGCAGGAGCTCACCTGGACACTGGCGCTGACAGACGCTGGTGGAAGTGGCTGCAGCTCAGCTCTCACCTCCTTAGTTATGGGTTGCAAATTAATCAGAATTAGATAGGCCCCTCCCTCTGAGCAGCAGCATACATCTACTTGCTGCAGGTGACCCGCCTGCCCATGTAATTCAACCACTTTAGACCCTGATGGACCCGAACAGCGGGCTGAAAAGCACTCTTCTGAATTTCATCACCTTTTAATGTTATGTCACAACGTTTGGAGGGAAATAAATGGAATTAATTATAGATTATTATTATAAACTCACTTTTAAATGCTGTTTTTTTTTTTGGTTCAGGCTCTTTATACTTAAATGTTTGTGTGAAACTCGATAAATTAATCAACATTCCAGATTTTTTTCGAATTGCTTTTATTTTTTTCCCCCCTTGATGTCTTCTTTACATTATGTTCTCTATAAACTGTAAACAAATTCATCCAAATGTCAGTTAAGTAGATGTAAGGCTTTGGATTGTGTAGCTGTTTAAGTATCCATCTCTGTGTGCTCTTTAAGGACTCTGCTGTATGTTGACTTAAATGTCAGGATTTAAAATGAATGCTTGACCTGAAACACCTGGGATTGAAAACATCTTAATGCAGCTAAATAAATTATAAGCAAGTAATCCAAGAAATGGGCTCAAGCAGTTCCTTCCTTTCCACCCCTCCCCCCCCCACCCCCCACCCCGTGTGCTGCCTGGGTTCATTTTTATCTGTCTTTCTCGCCTGCTTATTAGATGTGACTAATGCTTTCCCTCGAACATCATTTGCAAGTTAGGGGATGATTATGCTTGAGTGGCAGCGCAACCTGAGTGGCAACGCAAATTACTGTAAGTGCAAGTCAGTCAACGGAAATTCTTGGAGCTCTTTTGCATCAGTATCTGCATGTAGCTTAGTGTGAAGGCTTTATATTTGCATACTTTTTGTTAAATTAACAGTAGGGCACCAGTACAGCAACACTGATGAAAAACCAAAAACAAAGGTCGTAGCAGGTCAGATCATTTAAGGCTCACACTCTTCAGATTTTCTCAAATGCCAGTATCAAGTAATTTTCAGAGCAAATTTAATTTAAGGAATATCTTTTGTGGATTTGCATTATCTTGAAACAAATGTTTTACAGTTTAATATTTGGCTATCTTAATTTTTTTTTTTTTTTTTTAAACAGAAAAAAACTATATCAGATCTCTAGACAGTTTTTTATTCTTTGTTTGACTTGATTAAGAGACACTGACTGAATGTGGAAAAAAAAATAGCCTCTCATCTCTCATTAGTGTCGGAAACCAAAGTTATTATAAAACCCGCCAGTCATCACACTTTTACCCATGTTGACCAGGACGGTTATATTTTTATTCAATTTCACAATAATACATTTGACCTCTTCATTAAGAATGATCAATGTCCAGCATTATACAGGTCATTAAAATGAGGTACATACGACACTTTAAAATATGAAAAAGAATACAAGGAGTCTGAATAAAAAATAAACGTCTTCATACATGTCTTTACAAAATATGTTTCACACTTAAGTCTTATGTTCCATGCCAGCACGTCAAATAAAAAAAAGTAACAGACAAATCTATATGTTACACAGAGCCTTTTTATCCATCATCAATGCAAATACATACCAGTCGTCCAGACTGGTTACCCGTTTCCATAAAAACATTCCTACAGCTGAGTTGTCTCTGTCCCTCCCTCTGTAGGGGGCAAATGGCCAGTAGGACGTCATCTACTGACCATTTGAAGACTTTGATAATCGCCAAGCATATAAAATCGAGATACTAATAAACTACTGCAAGTGAAAGGGAAAGTAAGTCATTTGGAAAATAACTTTGGAATTAACCGAACGACAAAAAAAACAAAACAACAACCCGGTTTAAAAAGAACATTTATAGTAACTATCATCACTCGAGTCTGACCTCAGCTCAACCCAAATGTATTCATAAAGAACAGAAAGAAAGGTGTTGTACAATAAAATTATTTATATCAGTATATCTTAATATCTTGTCTTTTTGCTTTATTCTTGATTTCTGCTGACATTTATTTGTTAGTTTGTGTGTGTAGCGACAGCTAAAAGTTCAAACATTTAATTTTAATCTTACATATCTCTACGTGATAAGGAAGTATAAAATTGTTTGCAAACTCATTTGCCCAATAGCATTATTTTGTGGTGAAATATCAGGACTTTGTGTCTGTCAGTGTGTTTTTTGGAGTTTCTTTGTCCCCCTAGTGGTCAAATATCTCTTAATGCAAATATCAAATTACATTTATAAGTTTATCAGATTATAATTTTTTTGTCTTCTTATCTCTTGTGTCATTAGCAATTTAATTAAAAAAAAAAATCTGATAGTAATGAAGCCTTTTGTCAGCCCATTGAACGCAGTGACTTGAGAGGACTTAGACAACCAAATCAAATTAACATATGGCAGCAATCAAACTGGTGTCTGCCTGAGCAAATACAGTAAATACTTTAGTATATTAGTATAGTAGTCAGCTTGAAACACTTGATGTACTATATAGTTGACTTCCCCTTAAGGACCGTATGCTCGTTAAATCGAAACATCCAAAGAGCCGACGCAAATATAGTGCTGGAGCATCACCAAATCACAATTTCCACGCTTTTGCACTATAACTTTTCTTAATGAGACAGCCTGTGTGGCGTTTGACGTGGCCAGGGAACATCAGAGCCGGAGCGTTCATGATCTCATACCGCCAATTGCCCAGACTGTAACGGAGCCCGGCTCTTTTCACCGCGTGGCACCTGTCACCACGCAGCTTCCCGAGACCTCGCTTGTTATCCAGAGTGCAACATGGGAGATCTCGTTTGAGCTGGCCTTTCAGCACCTGTCAGCCGAGAGCACCCGGCCTGAGACACTCAGAGGGGAAGCGGAGCAGAGGGCATCGGCTCGGCCCTCCGGGGATTACATGGCAGAATGCCGCGGGGCGGGGAGGGATCGTGTTTTTGCCCGTCATTGTCTTTGGCTTTTGCTCCCAGGTTGGCATAACCCACTCAAAAAAACACAGGTTACTTGAGGTCAGGAATTTACTGAGACAATGCTGAAGGAATGTTGGCGCTGGTTTGATCTTTAGGATAAAAGGCCACCATCGGTATTTGCGTCTGATTTGACAGCTCATCATCATTCCTCTTGATCATATTTTTTGGTTCTTCTTTTACATCGGTCATCGCTAATTCTGGCATTCTATCCTGGGCGCAATCGCAGAAATTCACCCCCACGGATGAGGTTCGGCTCTTGACACTGTGCGACTTCTTTCGGCTCATCGTCGGCTTACCCAGGACGTTCCTCAGCTGTGCCCAGAAAAGCGGCTGCTGTTTAACCTGCTGAGGCCACTCCAGATAGGTCTTGGTGCTGAGCATCTTCTTAAGCTTGCAGTACTTGCTGGGCAGGGAGGTCAGCTCAATGGGCTCCTTCACCACCAGGATGACGTCGCTGAAGGTCTTTCCCATCGCTCTCTGCTGAGCAAAGTACAGCTCGTAGTTGCACCACTCGCTGTTGACGAAGTTCTGAGACAGGACAAATATTACCTGGGAAGGAAGACGACAAGAGAAAGGAAATTACGTCTTCCAATATCCATAACACCGTAATACTTCTACATTGGATTTGATGGTGCTCTGGGTTGTGCTACTCGGAATAAAAAGCTATTTAAAAACAGGTTGTGGATATTAAGGAATGGGTTGACATTGGTATTAAGGGAAACTATTCCATGTAATCAGCAATTTTGTACATGCAAGAAAAACATTTTTTTTTCTTTTTTTTTTTTTTAAACCTCGCTGTTCTCGTCTGCACAGGATGAATGAAATATCTTTAGGAAGCTGATCAGCCAATTTACCATTCTGAGTCACATAAATGACCACATAGATGGACTACTGCCAGTAGACAAACCTCATCAGCCTCAAATGTTTAACAATACCCCATCGGTGCCCACCAACCAATTGCTTACTCGTACATATAATTTGCCTCTTAAGGTGTACATCTTTATTCACTTCGTCAGACCTTAAAGAATCAATGTTACGATTATCATCAAGTTTCCAGATTACTTAAAGAGCTCCTAAGATGGTCACACGACTTCCCAGAGGGGAAGTGCCAAAAGGAAGTCAGTAAGGGCTCGTAAAACTAACACTGCACGACACTACAACTCCAACCATGACCAAATCCCAACATTCATTCATTCAAGTTAGACTACTGTATTAATAGATCTTCTATTTGGGCATTATATGCAGCTTTTAATAAACATAAACCCATAAATAGGAGAGAATAAGCAGGTTTAGTTGGTGATATTGCCATCGTCAACCAGCTGACGCATCAGCGGACTAAAAACATAGTTCCTGAAAAGCCGTCTGCCCTGAATTACCTGGTCGGTTTCACTTCTTCTTTTCCGCACGAACCTTATTTTAAGGACACGATGGTCATGCGAGCCTTTATTTACTGTAACTGTTGGTAACTAGTAATGCTTCTACAACAAAACTACATTTTGTTACCTTACGACTGCATTCAATGTTCTCAATGATGTTATCGATGATCCACTTCCCCGGCATGAAGTCCCTCTCGTGAATGCACAGACGATAGGGGTTCCTGTTGTTCTCCAAACACGGCAGGAGCTGCTCCATCACCCAGTCAGCGTCCGAGTGGCTGTAGGATATGAAGGCGTGATAGGTAAAAGCCCCGATTCCCCCAGCTGCCTTTTCCTTGTGAGCTCTGTATTTGGCCCGGGCAATCTGATACGTGGCTTTAGTGTACCACGGCAGGTCAAAAATGTAGCAAATCAGCACAAGTATCAGGATCACCACTCCGGTGGTTGCAACGCAGATGATGATTACTAGTCTCATGTCGCACGCCACGTGACCGGGCAAGTATTTCGATACGGCCGTGTTGAGAAAGGCCTCCGGGTGGTAACATTTGTAGTTCCAAGGCCAGTCGGTGAGGTTCACCTTTCCTTTTGAGATCGTGTCCTGGACGAAAGTATGAAGCTCACAAGTGCAATGGTAAGGATTGTTCCCGGCCCTAATGCGAGACAATCGAGGCATGTCCTCGAAGGACGCCTTGCTGATGAGGCCGAACGAATTCCCGTCCAAAGCCAGATACCGCAGTGACGGACTTTCCCACCTGGATGGGATGAACTTGATTTTATTCCCACTCAGTAGGAGGTATTTCAGGTCGGCGGCTTTCACGAAGTACGTCATGTCCAGCTGGTCCAGGTCACAGTAGGACAGATCCAAGTAGTGAACCGTAGTTGGAAGGCAGCTGAGGGCTTCACTTACAAATTGATTGTGGTGAGCGATAAGTCGCGTGATATTCTGTTGCCAAACACAGTCTTTGCTATCTTTCGCAGATCCCAATCTGTTGTTGCTTAAATCCAACACCTGCAGCTGCTGGAACTCCCTCATCAGAGATGACAAGTCTTTTAAGCTGGTCAAGTCGTTGTTGCTCATGTTGAGGGTTAGAAGATTGGGCACGGTGCCCTTGTAATCGCACTGCCGGTTAAATATAAACTCACTCTTCAGTCGATTATTGGAGACGTCCAGAAACTCCACGCCTTTCATCTCGACCCAGGAATCGCAAGGTACGGAGTTGAAGTGCACGTACTGAAAGGACAAGTTCTTGATTTTGTTCAGCCAGGTGAAACGCCAGTCGAAGCGCAGCACATCAGGATTGCTGATATACCTACAAGAAATAGAGATTAAAAAAAAAAAAAATTGTGTTGTACACGTGTAAATGAAAAACGAGTACTCAACGATATTTGGGAGCTTTTTCAGAAATATTGAATTCCTCAAACTAAAGTGCTTTTGTGTCAGATATGATATACCACAAAGTGGTGCTATAGCTGGCGTCCTTTTATGTATTGTTTTACAGTCAATTGTGGTTATGTTCCAGATGAGCTGTAAATCATGCCAAACAGTACACTTCTTAAATCAAATGACAACATGGAGTACAGCTCGGTTTTTATTTTTTTAATTTTTTTATTTATTTGGCTTTGCCCATTAAAAGTGGTTATAAATTTAAAAAAAATTCATGCAGTTGGGTTTTCAGTTTTTTCCCACTCTAAGTCCTGCCAGTTTTTGTAACATGGAATTGAGAAAATTACTAAATCATGAACATATTGTTGAGTTTTTTTTAATTTTTTTTATCAATTCTTATTTTCAGTGTGGCCAGACTGAGCAAATAGGATACTTTCTGTTTCAGCAAAAAGCTCAAATTAGTTTTGAGCAATGAAAAATTGGGCTTTAAATGAAGCCTTCAAGTCATCAGTTATATGATTGAGACTGACAGCGCACACATTTTTGCAATTGGATTTTGACGTGTGGTGACTGATAAATGATGACCATGAAAACCAAATGTCATTCCAGTTTAACCTACCATCTGTTCATCAAAATGTTATGGAACCGAGAGACATATTTTATGACTTTATTAAAATTCTTGAATCATATACGCTAATTAAACAGAAGGCACTGAACAGGAACTATTCATTTTCTTATTGCTTCCTTTATGGACTATTCTGGTAACACTGCTTGTTTTTATAATGTCATGATACCCTGGAAAGGGAATACTCCATAAAAATTCGAACTTATCCAACGTAAGCTTATATGACACAAGAAGCAATTAAAACTATTCGTAAACTGCAACGTGAAACAAACAAATCTTTGTGACGGTGTTAACCTATCGTAAGTCTAGGAAGATTTTACGATGATATTTTGACAAATGTCAAATTTGACACCATGTTTCGTAACATTTTACTCTGGCACATGAAGCCCACAAAATGAGAAGATACTCACCAGAGATCTAACTTGTCCAGTACCAGGTCCATGATGCTGGAACCTGCTCCGCTATCAACGAATGTTGGCGAACGGGCAAAGTCGATGTACTGAAGTCTCAACTTTTTGATGGGGGCCTCTTGTAAATTCGTTAAAGCCATCCTCAGCAGATTCTCGTTGAATTTACCTCTGTGGAAGATGAGCTGATGGGTTGTTACGGCTTTTAAACCCTGGAAGATATCCTCCCTTCCCAGGTAGTACGCGAATTCAAAGAGGTTGCGAAACTGGACGACGGCGAAGGTCTTGTTGGCGAGGTCGCGCAGCATGTGAACGAGGGCGTTTGGCCGTTGGTCTACGGCCATGTCGAAGCCCATCTGCCTCGTCTGAATGACTTCCAAACTTCCCGGCTCGTAGTAACTTAGATTCGAAGAACATTTGATGGCAAAACCTTGCAGGCTCGTGTTCTTCAGGGGCTGAAAATCCTCTTTCTTTAGACCCATCACCAGAGGACCACCCATAGACAGAACCTGGAGTTTGACCAATTGGGAGAAGCCGTCAGCCAGCGTGGCGTGTTTATAAAGGTTATTGGACATGTAGAGTTGTTTCAGATTCAAGAGAGGCGTCAGAGCCGCGGCAGGAATTTCCCGCAGGGAGTTGTTGAAGACGTTGAGATGTTCCAGGAACGTGTTGCTTTTAAAGGCGTCGTGGTCGATGTGCGAAATGTTGTTGTACTGCAGCTGAAGCTCGCGAAGCCGAGGGAGGTGGCGGAAGTCGTCGGCGCGAACGGCTCGAAGCTTATTGTAGGAGAGGTCTATTTCTTCCAGCGTGGACGGAAATTGTCTCCGCGGGACACCGTCGAGCCGTCTTCCCAGACAGTCCGCAGACCGGCCGGAGTTATAGATCCGACAGGGTCCCTCTGCTGCGTCAGCGGGCGGCCGTGGAGACGGAGTCGGGGACGCGAGAGCTCCGAGGATGAGAGCACTGAGAGGGAACAATTTCCACATCATTGTGACGGATCTGGAAAGGAACAAAACAGAAAAGATCCATTCATAGCCATTTTCTCTCAATTACGGCGGAAAAAAGCAAACAAATAAGTGTCAGGAGGATCACAGTGATTTTCGCAAGAGGTGTTATTTTCACACAGCTCCGTAACAAGACGAACCTATTCTTCAAGGACACAGGATGATTTGCTAAAGTACGGGCTTAAAGTATTAGTACCAAATATTTCATTTTCTTTTCGTGACCCCATTCCACTATTTTCACAGTAAATTACATGTAAATACTACACTTTTACTCTACTAGATACTTTGTAAATTAAGGTTTTATTCAACACGAGTGAACACAATTTTCAATCGCAAACGTTGTTTATGTACTTTTCTTCTTCTTTTTCTCTCCCTTCCTCTCTTCCTTCTTCTTTATCCTATTTTGCTGTATTTCTTATATTTCCCCCTTTTGTCTGTATTCTTCTCTGTTTGTGGTTTTTTATATTGTCACTTAACTGTAAGCGCGAGAATACCGAAGTAAAAATCTGGATACAATCATTTTACAACAGAATGTCAGGCACACACACAAGGGAAAGAGGAAACGTTTGCCTTCCTGGTTAGATAGACAAACCCCAAAAATATCCATGTGGCACTGGGAGACGTCAGAGAAATCACAACGCGAGACTGGAAAAAAAAAAAAAAATTATTCTCTCCGATCAACTCAATTCCATCAGCTCCCATTAAGCCGTATATATGCTGCCTTTGCAGAAAACACTGACATTTAGCATCTTCTGCAGGTTAAGCTGACCCTGTAAGACACGCAAGAGACAACGACATCACTCTGCAGTCATTATGTGCACTCGGGCAGCAAATCCGCAGAGAAAAACAACAACAGATATTTTCATTCATCCCTCCGTATACATTAACAACACTGAACACAGCACAGCACTCACCCTCTTCAGACCGCTTCCTCACTTAAGGCTGTTGCAGACTCTTTCACAATCCCCAGTCCTCAGCCTGCATTTATATTAATAGTCTAAAGCTACACACTGCTTTGGCCCTCACGTGGAGGAACCGTCATGCTTTACAACACCCGTTAAACAATCAATGTCAGCGCTATCTTTGTCCCCGAGTGACGTGTATTCAATAAAACATGTCTGTGCGGATATGGGTCGTGTAAAAAAAAAAAAGAATTGGAGCTAACACTAAAAAAGTGGAGCTAACACTAAATATTATTTTGATTTCTTTGTTCTCTATTCTTTGCAGCTCAGAGTTAAAAAAAAATAATAATCCCATACCAACATTACTTTTTTTTTTTTTTACTATCAATAGTCAGCTGACTCGATTTCACCTGGATAAATACGAGACAGCGATCAGACGATTATAATCTTCCACTGAATTATTGTTGGCGTGTTTATTGCAGCCGTCGTCTTGCTTCCTTGTCATATAAACATAGTCTTTGACAGTAAACAGCCGGTGGAAACGAGAAACACTCCTTGGCTATCTAATCTGGTCCCCAACGAACAGCCGCTGCTGGAAATTGGTGGTAGATTAGATAAACATCAATAAAATATTGACTTAGCAAAAAACTCATAAAATTGCTGTTGTAAAGTCATGTTGCAATATCAATTAGTAATAACACGAAGGGAATAAAATTCGGTTTCAAACTCTTTAAAAAATACATTCATATTTGAGGCGTTCAGATGATACAAGTCAGTTTTTTTGGACCGAAGCCAAACCTTAACTGTCCTCTATGAGATGGGTTTCATTTTCTAACAGCGATTCCTGATGGTTTTGGAAAGGAACTGACAATTTATGTTGTGGTTAAGATAGGCGTATCAGATCAGAAGTGATTATGGGAGTTGCTCAGGAAGTCAGTTACAAATGACAAAGAAATTGTGTTGTTTCATTTAGAAGAACTTGTTGGTTTTTAGGTCTGTCTCATTGTGAGATGCCTGAAAAAAAATGGCAGTGCCGTGGTGTAAACCACAAATCATCAACTGTAATAGTGTTTATGTTCAATGTCTTTATTCCGATTGGTCAGTTTATAGATGTGAATCGTAGCAGCAGGAGAACACGAGTTGTTTTTAGTTCACCATTCAACCACCGCTGGACTGATATTATTTTCTGCAGAAAGTGGTCATGCTGTACAGATTGAATTTACACCCGGCAGAGAACCTCTATTATATTTATAGCTATTACAGAACGTTTCAGGGCACTGATATCATTTTGGACAACGTAGTTTATCAGTAAACTATAAAATATCCCGCCTCCATTACAGATTTTTGTCATGATCGTTTGATAACCGCATTTCAGAAAATATATCAACATTGCATTTTTTTTTTATTATTTGACTCCCGAATATTGAGAATCGGCCTCAAAAATATCAGCTCTGCTCTATCTTTTTTTTTATTTTATTTTCGGGCCTCGCTTTGTAATCTCTCAAACGTGCCTTTAAATGTTGCAGGTTTATAGAAATGAGGAAGAATATAGTTATCACATTAGGTCATCGCTCGAGTAACCCGGAAAAAATGTCTCCAACTTCTGTTTACAAAAAAATAAAAACCCAACCCGGGGCATGCTTTATCTTTCTTTTCTGGTTTATGGAAATCACAATCCAATCAGCTCGACCATATATTCCTGCACAGGAGCAAACCTTCAACAAGCGGTTGCATCTAAACCTCAAATCAGTTTCAAGTCAAATAACCCCCCCCCCCATTTTGTTTTCTTCTCTGTGTTTGCAAAGAATCTGGCCATTTGCCTCGAGCGCGTTCCTCAGCTTCGGAAAGCAAAGGGTCAACTCAACCTGCGCGTTCACGACCTCTCAGCCGGTTTGACATTAACCTGCCGAGCACACGCTTCTCCTGTCGGGCTGTCAGGTTGAGATTTTTTTTTTTGTTATGCGTGCGGAAAACCTGCCTGTTCTGCGGTGTGCAGCCTTATCTGTGAAAGGAATGTGCACAAATACTTTGGCAACGCTGCAGACTGTTCTCTCGTCAATCCCTCGGTATTTATTTCCTTCCGCTGTGGAGGGTGAGGCGTCGCGATCCGCGTCGACGCGGGTTTACATGGAAGGCTTTTTTATTTTTTATTTTTTAATCATGTCGTAACACGCGACACGCGTAATCTAATGCGCGTGAACGTGTGGCCCTCTTCCGGGTCGGGTTTGTTTTCCACTGCGGGTTGACTCACTGCCAGGTTCACCGGAAGGACAACTGGGAAATCCCCCCCCCCACCACCACCACCACCCGGAGAGCACGTGAAGAGGAAAATAATATTTGTCTTCTCTGCATGCGACACACGACGTCAGTGAGTAGATTTGAAACGTGACAGGATTTGTGAAAGCTGACACATCCTGGCAACGATGCCGTTGTTCATCCTCGGTCCTAGTACATTCGAATCCACGCTTAATTCTTCCTCGGCCGCGTCGTGAGAACGAGCAAACGGCAAAACTGTAAAATACTGGCAAGTTCTGAGAGGCGCACTCCCCCGTCCACCGTAATACAAATCAATTCATCTCTGAAGTCCTCCTCTTTAAGCGCCGGAGACAAATCAAAGATGTTGTGACAGAACCGTCTTAACTCTCCCAACTAAAATCATTAGCAAGAAACCACCTGGGGCAAACTGAAGAAGAGTACTCTGTAAACAGTTTGTGTTGGTGGATGTAATCCACCAGCAGCTCAGAGAGGAGCGCTGTTAGCAGTTGGTGCTTTCTGCATCCTGGGGACACCAGAAAAATATTAATTTTCCATCATTTAGCCTTTTTCTCACTGGTATAAGTGGGGCTGAAACACAAAATGGTACAACAAATCGACAGAATCACAAACCACATCCTCTTAAATGATCCCACATATGAATTAGCACCTCTAAAATAGTTTCCATAAAACCTGAACATCATCACCTTAAGTGCTGTTGTGGTTAACTGGGTGTACCTATTAAACCGGCAAGTAACTTAGTAAATATGGCTCTGAATGTGTTCTAGTTTTTGTAAATCTCTACGATGATGGTGGGGAGTTCATTTTTGAAAAATAATGCCACAGAGGCCAAATATATGAAAAAATACTACTGGAATTTTCCTTTAAAAATCTGATTTCCTAAAACTGCCGTAGTAATGGTTTTTTTTTCTTTCTTTTTTACATTTAAAAAAAAAAAGTATTTCTAATATTTGCATTAATTTGATGAGTTTTAAAATTTCTCACATGGTTTTGGACGGAAAACTCATCCAGAGTCGAACCCCATAATTGTAGCCACGTCTGACTGAAAAACAAAGCGATGGCAGAAATCATAATAATCAAATGAATAATTCCTTGGATCATTTCATTTTCTGTAAGTATTCAAGCTCACGGGACGACGAAGGTATTGTGAAGGAGTTGGCCAAGTCACTAACTCTACTGCTGGTTCCACGTAACCCATGGCAACTCCATGCAAAGTCTGCGCTCCGGTCTCCGTAGTGTGACGCATCGGTCCTGCACTAAATCAGCAATCAGGGCAATGAGAGAAAACAACAAAAGCTTCTCTCATTGATCCGGCCGCGCTATCTCCCCCGATATGCCGTTATTAGCGTCATCCATTGCTTTTTTTTTTTTTTTTTACTGCATCTGATATTTACCCAGAAGTCAATAGTCGGTGGCAAACTGTTCTTTCGACAGAATGAAAAGCGACCCCCCCCCCCCTTCGATAAATGAATCGGCATGTGTTGAGGTTGTTCGCGGTATACATCGTTTTTGTTTTGTTTTTTATTGGGGAAAACTACAGGATGTCAGAAGTGTTTATTAGAACTAGGACTTTGTGGAAAGTAGTTCCAGCAAAAAAAAAAAAAAAAAAAACCTCTGTCAAGAGAGAAAGATATCAAACCTAAACAAATAGCAGGATGGCTGAATTTTAGTCAGGATGAACCGACTCTGTAAACCTGTCATAAAAAAAAAAGCGTTTTAATTAAAAATGTGTCAACCGTGTAAATCAGAAATTGGGCTGTCAATAGTAACGAGCATCCGGTCCATTTTTAACTGGAAATGGACGGGGGAGGGAACGATCTTTCAGAAAGGATGTGAACTTCTTCAGTGTGCTGTCAAAACGTTTCCCCAATCGGCGACCTCCCACCAACTAGGAAAACAAAGGAAAACTAACGACGTTACTGGCTTTAAATTCTGTTTCTGTGTCGCAGTGCCGGGGCTCCTCAGGTGCGCACGCTGGGCTCGTTGTCATGGCTGATTGCTACACTTACATGGAACACAGCCATCGCAAATGGCATCAGTTCCACTACCTGTTTTCCTGCTGTGACAAATCAAACCATCCACTGCAAACAGTTTGCCAAAAATTCACCGACAAACTGATGCAGGGATAAAAAAAAAAAGAAAGAAAAGAAAAGTGTAATGCAAAAATACTTCACAAGAGGAAGAAGCTTCAGCCAAAAACCGTGTGTATTGTGTTGTTGTGATTTGACTCCACCCGTTTAACATTGTCCGATGATCTAACAAAAGAATGAGTACTCCATAGCTGAGTAATGCCAGGACACGTAGAGCAAAGAGTCCAGCTGTCAAAATCAAGGTAATGTCCCACTATCTAAGGAAAGGATGAGAAGAAAACTTGTATTTGATCGGTTATTGATTTTAATTTAGGAGTCTAGGGCCTGCGTCTCACATGGTACGCTCCACTGTGAACTTACTGGAAATGATGACTTTTTGAATGCATCACCTGCCAAAATATCTTTCTCCCTTAACTAAAAAACAAAAAAAACAAAACAGTGAATGTTTTTACACAATAAACTTGTCCAGTATCTGGGTACTCACAGTGAACATACTGCTCAAAGTAGCACGTTTTAAGTATCTGAATTAAGACACAGTCCTCAGATCCACTTCCAGAAAGGAATGCAAGGACGGCTTCTGTGATGTCATCAACATAAACTAGGAAACCCATGCAATTAATTGTATTGATGAATAATTACAAGACAGCTCACAGAAAAACGATGAAAATCCCCCTCCTGTTCCTCGCACGGGTAAAATTTGGTCACAGTGAAAAAGTAATTGGATGAAGTTGGCTAAAATGGAGTTGATCATCAAGGAGGCTTGTCCTACACGGGTATGAGACATCACACTTCAGTTTAAAGACCACAGCGCTCTCATCGTCACCAAAACCTCGTATTGCACTTATTGCAACACGAGGAAGTCCGAAAAACAGCGATCGTACTCTAGTAAAGCTCTCGCAGCCTTCGGGATGGTCGCTGTTTGATTTGGCATCCTCGGTGAGAAACCAACACTGGTATACAAAGCACAGCAGAGGAATGTCTTTTGAGTGTTTGACGGTAAATCCAAATATTGGACAATTAGAAAAAATTCGGATGGTGACGAGATCACCCGGTCTGGGACGCCGACGGACGCCGTTGGGTTACTTTAGCTTAAATATTGCATCGTGCATAACAACGAGTCCATCGGCATGGGAACGGAGTCGGTCATGGTGACGCTTTCCAGACTCACTGGATCAACCGCGTGAATTTAAATCTGTGGCTTCTGAATACGCTCTATTGACAAAAGTGTTACAAAAACACTTAACACAGATAACTTTGAAACAACACAATTCAAATCATTATATCTGCTTAATTAGCGCCGCTCCCCGAATCGCGTTACTAAAGTTGCGCAACACTTCTCGCTGCGTGACACATCATTAGCATATGATGATGAAGATGAAGGCGACTTGCGCGTCAGCTTTTAATGAAGTATTTCTGTTTACACATCCGTGATGCGTTGCCGAAACCGTATTTCAAATCTCCATCGCTTCAAGATTCATTTTAGTCACTCAACTAAATTCTTTTGTACATCAAGAAATACGAACAAGTTTGAAAAAAGTAAATAAATCTTTCGGCTCACCTCGAGGACACGATTCAGGCGAAACTCATTTTCAACCCGTGCTGTGTGTTTAGACGCTGAGTAAGAAGTGACTCGACGCTGCGGCAACTCTGTGAGCTTAGTTCATTTCTATAGCTTCCTCCGCCCCCCCCCACCCACCCACCCCCTCCAACGTTCCCACCCTCCCCCCCCCTTCCTCTTTCTCCCTCTCACTCTCCTCGGTCTGTGTGTGTTTGCGTAAACCTCAGGAATGTTGAAAGTATCGGGGGGGGGGGGAAGATTTTCTTCTGCCGCAGGAGTTTCAATTTTTATTTATGTATTTTTTATAGATCTGACTTTTCTGCCTCGACTGAAAAACAACAACAACAACAACAACAACAACATCCAGACAAACACAGGAGAGAAAACTGCCACTACAGTCAGATACGTGCAAATTCTAGCCACGCAACCCAGAATCGGTTTTGTTTTGTTCAGGATCTTTGCCTCCGACACGATAAAATAGAATAAGATGCTCAAAATATACAAAAACTGACACTTTAAGTGACCTGTCTGGCGGCCAGGTACGGCCGAACTAAATTATTGATGGCGGAAAATAGCTGGAGGTGCAAAAATATATATATTTTTTTACCATTGTAATTTTATCAAGCCAAGCCGTCTCGTATACTTTCTCAATGTACAAAAGTCGTCTGCTGTTCACCAGCTCGCCTTACTCCTTGTCATTTTTGGAAGAGCTGTTTAAACCCTGTGTCGCACAAAGACTGAAAATTGATGAAAAAAAATGTCCACGCTGTGCCAGGTTGGATTGCACGCTGCTGTGCCAAAAAAAAAAAAAAAAAAAAAACAACCTGTTCCGAATACTAGGAACCGAATCTCTTGAGGGGTAGGGATGTTGGTTTCGCAAATTATTTTCTCTGCAGTTTTGAAACCCCGCAGGACTGCGGTTCATCGAGAGCACGCTGTGACAGGAACCAGCGCTAAAGTCTGTTTGATAGTCGGGCAAAGGCCCGGTTTAATAATCTTAGTTTAATGGTTTGAGATCGGGTTAGGTTATGTGCACAAGCGAGTTTCCTCTTATCCGTAGCCCCAAGCGGAAATGGATTCAGAGGGAATTATTGCGATCCAGCCCCCAATTTTTTTTTTTTTTTTTTTTTTTTAAACAATATTTTTGTTTTTTTACCTAATTTATAAGCACCCTTTTATCTTTTTTCATCTCAGATCAGTAAGGGCTTTGTTTTGCAGACGTGTTAGAAGGTCGCTGGTAGCGTTGTTCTCTCGGATAGGTAAAAAAAAATGAAAAAAAAAAGGCTGAAATGGATTTTAGTTACCGGTAGCTAAGGAGTAAGGGGAAATCACGTGGGCATAAAACCTGCAAAGTGCCCCACATGTATGAATGGGGCAGATCTATCTGTGGGTACCGCTCCAAATCCAAACACTGCGAGCAATAGTACACAGAAACACACTTATCAGCAGTTTTCATAGTGAACATTTCCTTGGTAAAAGCAATTCTTTGTCTTTTCTATGTTTCTGCCAGCGCAGACGACTCTGAAAGAGTGTGTATGTATGAAAACAGACAGTCCTTGTGTGTGTGTGTGTGTGTGTGTGTGTTCCAGATAACAGTAACAGAATGGACGTGCCCAACCAAAGGCAAATAAAGTAGGATTTATAATTGATGGCTTCCATCTAACGTGGGCTTAATTTCAAGCCGCAAAAATAAAGACTGGAAAAAACAACAACAAATTTGCTGGGAAACGGCGAGCTTGCCGCGTAAGATGGAAACTCCGACTCATGGTCCTTAACAAAAGCGTCTCTTTGTTCTCAGGCAAGACAGCTCCCAAATGATTGACTTGTGCGAGCTGCTCTGACCACTGAAGGACCCCCGAGCGTTTGTTAATCGGAGGTGGATTTTGCCATTTGCCGAGCTCGAGCGGGGATACGGATAAGAGGTAAACGTTACCCCGAGGGTGACCCGGGAGGTTGGGGAGGTAACCGTGTCACCGCGACGCGCAACGTTACATTTTGACATGTGATACAAGCGGAGCTGCGGTGATGGGGAAAAAAAGGATCGTCCAAAAAAACGTTCAACCCCGATGTTTTTTGGGGTTTTTTTCCCCACAAACTACGACGTGCGCTCTTCTCTCGAGTTTCAGGTGTGACGCGCTCGGGACAGTTCAGACCGCCCACGTCGCACGCCAACGGCTCCGATCCGGACCGAAATAGCCAGCTGACGAATCAAGCAACACCATTATTGCCACATTGGTGCTGGCGTGACTTTTATATAACACAACTGGTTTGACAGTCGGTCAGTCTCATCACGTTTTCTAATGCTTTCAGGAATGTCGTGGGCTGTCCTTCTTTTTGCAAAATCATTGCCGTGTACTGACTCATTTAGTTTTTGGGCTGTCATACCTGTGTTTTTTTTTTGTTTTTTTTACGCTGTGACTCATTTGACTGCAGACATTTTCCTTGAAAATATTTCGTTTCATTCATTTGTTTTGGATCTCAGAGTTTCGGGGAGACTCTGACTCTGCTGTTTTGAGCTCAGTGAACATTGCCAAGCTATGAGTCTATTAATTATTCACAGATTTTCCTCCCTTTTTTTTTTTTTTTTTTTTAATCAGTGCTGATGTCATGCTGCCCGTTTAAGGTCAAGTAGATTGTGTTTGGTCTTTCTGGAAATCGCTCACTTTGCGTTGCCAAATGAAGTTGTTTTCCCTTTGGAGACACTTTACTGACTGAGGTCTATTGGTATTTCAGCGATTTATTGTTAAGAGTTAGGATTTCTGTTTTCTTTAAGGATTATTACTTTTCAAAGAATATTTGTTATCAGCCTTTTAAATGTCGGTTATGTCACTGCATTATTAAGCACAGATGTGCAGAACTTGCAGGTCTTTAATGAGAAATGTTGCCTTTTGGGTAAAATTATGTCTGGTTTAATCTTTCATTACTGGTTTTGATTTCATTTATTTTTAATCAAACTGTATCTTTCAGGAATATTCTAATGGTTTTTTTTTAAATTTTTTTTTTTTTTTTTAAATATGCCTAATGCCCTCTTTCTGATACCACTCTCATATCTGTGCAAGTATGAAGCAACAGCCAGAAAGCTTGATAATAATATATGAATTCTTTACTATAGCATACGTCGGCTTGTCAGAGTAAATGAATAACTCCTCCAAAAATATAAACTGGATATAATTTACCCTAATTATTTGGGAACCCTGGCGCCTGGAGTTGTTCAACTTAGCCATTAGGAAAGCCATTAAAAGGTGATACTGATGGATTTTAAGATGTGTTTAGAAGTGTGAAAATTCATCTTCCTTGACAAGACCTACTTAGCATGCACGAATGTGATCACCTCGCTTAATAGACTTAATTCATTAGGTATGTGTAGTTCAATTAATGATAAAATTGACATGAGTACCGGCAGCCTCACTAAATATCAAGTAACATCAATTTCAAGTAAAACACTGATAAATCAGACTGTATTTTTTTTTTAAGGCTTTCAAGTTCCAGATAGTCCGCTGGCTCGTGTTACATCATCTTCTGTGAACCACGTTATTTTTTTTGCTGATTATTGGAGGTGATCGCGGAAGGCTTTAGAAGAACGGCTGCTACAACACGGAAGCAGCATGAAAATTTGAAAAATTACTTGCAGGCTGAAATGAGAAATAACCAGTTCACACCGGCTGTATAGCCTTTTCAATATTCCTGTCGATACACCAAATATTGGCCAGCAGATGGTGATGAAACCTACTTGTCTTGACAGGAAAAACGCCAAATGAGTGTCGACCATTTTGTGATCTGGTGTGTGCAGATTTCCACATTGTGGTGATTTTGTTGGAAGCGCCAAGTAGAATTTCAGTTTCACTCAAATCTATCAATCATCATTTTAGGGTGGTAAAAATGAGATTTTGGTTCATAGGTTTACCCTTAAATAAGGAATAAATTAATAAATAAAATTATGGATTGTAATATGTAATATGTTTTTTTTTTTAAAGGATTTTGCATGGATTAAGGGGTTTAAATTCAAATGTACAAATCAACAAAACACACATCAGGTAAAACATTGACATGCCGAGACTGAGCTTCTCTGACTCCAGTCTTTATTTTATAAAAGGTAAATAATTTGCTGAGCGACACAGTATATATATAAAAAAAAATACCTGTTAGAACATCTCACAACAAATTAAGTTAATTGGCAATAGATCAGTAACATGATTGGGTAAAAAAAACGGCATCAAGGTCAGTGTCTCTCAGCAGTGAGGATGGGGAGGGTTTCAATCTAGAAGTATTTTCTGGATTTCATCATTTATGTTACATAATATCAGAAAAAGATTCAGAGAATCCGAGTAAATCTCTGTACATAATGGATAACGCTAAAAAAAAACAATATTAGATGGCTGTGATCTTCAGGCTCTCAGGCGGCACTGCATTCAAAATCCAGCCACAGATCTGTAGTTGAAATCACGGCTTAAGAACAATTGTGAAAACCATCATCTGTGAATAGAGTTCGCCGCTGCATCCACTAATGCAGGTTGAAACTCTACCACGCTGAGATAAAACCATAATTAAACATGATCCAGAAGTGCCACTGCCTTCTCTGGGCCCAAGCTCATTTAGATGGACTGAGGCAAAGTGGAAAAGGATAAATATTTCTACAGGCTATTAATAAAGTCACACGTGAAGTGATAAAAACTGCAGACTTGAGAATAGGCTCCACATGGGGACAATATTACTATTACAACAGTAATAGGTAATGATTATTATGCTTAAGGATGAACGTTAACAGAAAATATAACAGACGAATACTCTCAAAATCGAGCATTTGAACTTTATTCTGCAGCATATTAATCAGTGTTGGAGTCACTCATATCTGCACGTGTCTTCTTACTAAGCATGCAAAAATGTTTCATAACAGTCCTGGATATTTGAGTTTAAATATCCAAATGATGAACCTGGCACAGGTGACTTTTACGATGTTTGTTTATCAAATGTTGTATCATGTTTTTATCCCCAGGGAAATGGTATGTGTTTGTATTGATGGCCTTCTACTTTCCTAAAACAATATTTTTTTTCTTTTAAGGTGTTGAAATTAAAAGATGGATATTAGCACTCCCTCCCCATGCTGCATTCTTACTTAATCTACAAAGATCTTCTAAAATAGCTTAGACAAAATTATTAATACCTCTTAGAAGTGGTGATAAAAATCTAGCTTTTCAGGCAAACTATTGTCATTAAGTAGCACGCAGGTGAGGTGTGTTGTCTGAGGAGATGAAGGAGAAGATAACTGCCAAGCATGTTCAAAATAAAGGCTACGGTATCATCTCCACACAGCCTGATTCTGCTGACTGCACCTGCTAATTCGCTTGTTTAATGTCAACGGGACGGTGGCTAAACTTCGTTTTCATGGATGCAAGAGGAAAATGTACCTCAGGTTGAACAGGATAGCTCAAGTGGTTGAAAAAAAAAAAAAAAAAAAAAACACAGGCAAGCTGACTGAATACAAGTACAGTGGCCCGAGTATTTTCATGCCTCTAAATCGGGGACAACCGTAGACGGACGTTTTATGTTTTCAGGTTTTATTTATCTGTCCATCCCGATCCAGCGAACGCAATTTCTCAAGATCAGGGTATTTCCTCGGTCTTGGCACAAACATTCACTTGGTCCCAAGGGTGAATTGATTCGATTTTGGGGGTCAAAGGGCCCTGTGATCTCACATCTGTCCCATTCTTGTAACACTATATTTAAAAAAAAACACATGACCATAACTCAAATTCATTAGTTAATTATGACAACATTTCCATCAAATGTCTAATAGACTAAAATGACATTTTGTATCCAAAAGATCAAAGTTCAGCTTTACTGTACCACTGAGCTATCTAATTATCCAATGTCATAATTCAGGAATAGAATGAGAGATCGATATTTTTGAGAAATGCCAGAAGGATTATTGATATCTGATAATTCTTTGAAAAGGTAAAACTAGTGAAGTGATTGGATGTTGAAATGAATGTTTTGAGTGATTTATGTTCATGTGCAGTCCTGCTTTAGTATATCTAAATAAATATTAATAGAAGATATACTCAGGTTTAAAATCAAGTGTTTCAACTGTTAGCAGCATATTTCCCATCATCAGATTCACTCATATCTGCCAATCTTCTTTTTTTTTTTTTTTTTTGCATTTTGGCGAGCACATATTTAAATATGCAAAAATGAGTTTGGCAAAGGTCATTCCACCAGAGGGCAGCAAAACACTACATCTCTGTCTGAAGTTTAGTTACTGATCTAATGTGCAAGATACTTCATGTAATTCTTCACAAGAGTGCCATATCATCTTGTTCACTTTATTAATTTTTTTCCTGAGCAAGATTCATTTTGCACAATTTTGAAAAGACAAATATTACAAAGATGAAAAAAAGATACCATACAGAGCAGAGAAAGGCAAAAAAGTAAATGAGCCTATTGAAAGCCGCCACCCAGGTAATGTTTAAAGTTCACAAAGTTATAGAAAACAAAAAGGATATACAGTACAGAAATAATATGACTACATAAAACTAATGAAAATCAAATAAAAACAAAATGTTTATGACAACAACATCAAAAACAATAATATCAATAGAAAAGCAAAAAATGTGAGTTTGATGATGGATGAGAGTGTATGTTCATATGTGCATGTGATGTGTATGTTACAGTTACAAAACAGCAGTTAAAAGTTTTTTTAAGCACATTTTAAAGCATTTTATAGAGAAACAGCTTCTTGCCAAATGGGAAAAGCCAAGTTGGTACCCTGATTACATCATATCTGAGTCAAGTCAGCAATTGAGGTTAAGATAAGTTAAGATGACAACATGTTTTGTTTTACAGTATTATTTACTGGAATTGGATATAAAAAGCATCTAGCTACATTAATCATAGTTCCATGTATTCTACCTTTATAGCTTGTAAATTATACCCATCACCCAGGATGTCTTCATCCATTGGCTTCATCATTCTCTTCCCCTTGTTTTCTTTTTTGGGTTGAATCTTCCACCTCAGTTTGAAGTCATTCAGTAGAGTCTTGTTGGTTATCACTGCACCTAGCTGGAGGAAATAAAAGTGACAGTAGTGGTTGGGGAATCTAATTTCATGAAGCAGAAAATAAATAGTATGAACGGAACATAACGTACAATATAAATGTTATTAATTTCATGTTATTTTTGCACAGATTCACTTGAGGACTGGGAGTTATCAGAGTAAATAGTCAAGGCTCTTTTTGATCATTTTGTTTTTATGTTAATGTAGTACACATTTGTCTGAGGTCACGTGATACCTGCCCTCAGTAATTTCAATCTGATTCTTCAGCTCTGACATCTCAGATCTGATACTTTTGGTCAGAAGCCTGAAGCCCGATTCGGTAATCTGACACCTAAGACATAAAGACTCTTTTCTGACATCTGAAATCGAACCCTTGTCGGTCTGATACCCGAGGTGTAAACATGAAGTCTGAGGCCTGTGGAACCAGAGAATATGGGAATGACCTTTAACTGCTTTAAGATCTGAGCGTTAGTAGCTGGCTCTGAAAGGTCAGCAGTAGAGTGAATCTTCATCCTCACCATGGTCGTCTTCACTCTTAGATCTGGACAGTCAAACGTGTGACCACAAACCAAGGAAAGAGTCATTATTGCATTGCAAAAGAAAATGAGAGAAATGTATCTATAAGGTTTATATTTCTTTTCACCTTTATAGGTGTTATAAAGGTGAAAATAAATAAAACCTTGGAGATACATTGGAGAACACTCCTTCTGGTGCAAAAGGAGTGTTCCTTGTTACAGTTCTCATCAAGCCAACCATGGTCTGAATTTTCAGTTACACAGTGCTGGTTACTGTAACTTTTTGGCTGTCCACTCATCCAGTTTCTGAAGGAGCTGTTGGTCTTGTCCGACCACCTCCACGGTACCCGATGCAAACCAACCCACACTTCATGTATAGAGTTAACAGACATCACCTGTGTGTTTTCATTCTCGATCATAGCCAGGTCTGTGTGGTGTGTTCTGCAGTACGTCAGGGCATCCTCCCATGTCACTGCTTTGGTAATTAGATTATAAGTCTTCTAGCTCAAAAGATTTACAGCTACAGTGACAGAAAAGTAAAGTTAGCGTCAGAAGAACCATAGCATTGGTTTTGTGAAGATGGTGATGTTTCCAAACACACATTTTGTTTCAGAAGACAGAGTAGATCGCCCTCCTGTGAATCAGCTCTCTGACACGCCTTTATATTTACATCTATGGTTTGTGAAATTCTGTAAAAGCAGTCGTAACTCAAGAAGGCAAAAGCCAAATGCTCCAAATTCACCTCATTTTTATGAAAATTGAAAAAAAGAATAGATAAATTTTAGAAGAGCCCTGCCATACCAGTACAGCTGATATTATAGCAAAAGTCCACCCTCAAACAATCTGAAACAGCCCAAATATGAATTCAGACTTGGTCTCGTGTTCATAGCTCTCAGCTTTGAGCTGATATAAAATTCAAATCAAAAATGTTAATCAATTTCCTGGGGATATTGAAAAGCAAGTACGAAGGTAAAGGTAAAATAGATGATTTACGCAGGGAAACTTTGGGTTCATCAGGAGTTTGATACCACAATGTCAAACTAAAATAGAACAAAAAGATTGTTACATTTTAGAAATTTAATTTGCACAACGATATAACCGACGTCATTTAAAAAAAAAAATTAATACTAAGGTTGTATTGATCAAGTTTTTAGCTCCCGATCCCAATCCAAGTCATTAAATATGGAATATCTGCTGATACTAAGTCCCGATCCAATACTTGTATTTTCCTTGGTTCATCCAGTGTCAAAGTGCACACTTCAAGTTCATTTGGATTTTTAAAATCAATCCATTGTGACCAGTGAACATGTCTGTAATGGAAAAACAAACAAGACATCACCATGGCAATCAACAATAGACGTATAAATAAGTGTCATAAATATATAAAAGATAAAACACAGGCATCAGCAACTTTAAAGTGCAAAGCAGTGTATTGTCAAAGTGTCCGTTTTTGGCAAAGGCGAGCTCCTTTGCTGATTTCTTATTCAAACTAGTAGAATTAAATGAAAATGAATCGAGAGTGCTGCTGCCGCTGCATTTGCCTTTGTTTTATGAGATACTAATCTCCCGGCTGAGGTTAGTCTGTCCAACCCCAATATATAATGTAAAAAACAATGTAATGATTTGCAATGTAAACCCATATCTAATTGAAAACAGAAAAAAAGACAAAATGTCAAATGTTGAAACTGAGAAATTTTATTGTTTTAAGAAAAACATATTCTCATTTTGAATTTGATGAAAGCAACAAGTTTACAATTAGGGCCCCCGTAAGGAAATGGAATTGTTGTAATGGGGAGAATATTAAGTAAAGATACTTTATTAGACTCCAATCCATAATTTATCCATTAATCTACTCACCAAAATGACCTTACAAAATACTGTACACTCAAAATGATTGGGTTCCTTTGGAATAAACACAGTAAATCATTTCTTTATTCTTATATTTTATTAATTTTCACCGCACATGTTCAGGGAAACACATGTCAATATGGATTTTGTTACATGAATATCTATTGCCCTATAGATATCTGTTATTTAAAAATACATGTTATGAGATGGTAATAGACTGGCATGGCACCAATATAAATATCTTTTTTTCCCCCCTTTCTTTATATAATAGTTTGGCATGTTACTGTTAAAATTAGATATATCAAGACACAGAATCATGAACGCACATCTCGTACACTCAAAACCCCAGAGCGAACAAAACGGTGACCCGCCTCACTCGACGTCGATACGTTAACAGCACACACATCCACCAGAGTGGTTTTCCTGAAGGCAAATCAAGATGCTCGCTTTGAAGGATATTAGCTATTTTATCGGACTGGCTGACGATGACAGATGCGAGTGAGAGATATCTGAATTTCGATATAGCAGCCGTGGGAGTATCCGTTATCAAAGCAAGGACTCGAACAGACTGTCGATGTTGTTTCAAGACACCACGCGTGGGTAAATGCTATACGTCTTAATATTCCACAACGTTAGCGGCACAAGTGTGGATATTAAAGCAATGCCCTGTCCAGTGGAGGAAAATGATTGGGTAAATGCTGAATGATTGGACTGCCGTTTCCACCTTTTTTTTTTTTTTTTCAAGGATGAAGGGAAGTCCGCTCCACTGAGCAACACGCCACTGGCCATATTTAACACTTAGGGTGAGTGTCTTCAAATCTGTAGTCAAGTCTATACCGTCGACTTTGTCGGTGTTTTAGCGCGTTCTGGAATAAAGACCAAAAAAATGAACTATACCTAATATCTAATGGGCTTAGAATGAGTGAGTCTGTCTGGTATCCAGCTTGAAATTAGCAGTGGCGAACAACATCCCTCGGTTCAAATACTGTATCACTTCTGCCGTGTAATTGTCGAGAACATACATTTCTTACGTGGTCACAATAACTGTCAAAATGCCCAACACGTCATCATACCGAAAAGGTTTGTCTATTTCCATGACTGACAACACAACATATGAGCGTTATCACAGGCTTCTATAGGACCAAAACGCCGTTCACACCTAAACGACAGAATAGGTCATTTGCCATAATGAAATACTGCATATCACCTTTGGAGAATATCAGCGACAGGTGGACGGGACCTCCGTTGTCCTGGTAACGATGAATAAACATGGGATTGTAACGTTGTGAAACAAAGGCTAGGTTTAGGCAGCGGAACTACTCGGTTAGGTTTCGGGAAAAAGGTCACAGTTTGCATTTAAATAAGTATGTTTGTCATGTAAGTTATGTTACTAAATCACGTTCCGACATGATTAAAGTTAAATACCTTGAATAAGTCAACTAACGAAGTGAAAATAATCCTGTGTTCACACCATCAGTACCAACCCCGGCCTCCTCCCAACAAGGATTTTTTTTTTTTTTACTTTTTATACTACGCCACCTGACTAAAAACTACGGCTACCCGCTCTCACAATAAAGATATCGGTCGTCTTAAACTTAGCCACGTTTTAGGGGACAGAAGCCCGAAAATACTGAAATATCACCATAAGTTAAATAGGTTAAACAGCTAACTTCTGCGAAAGCGTCCGCTAAAGTACTGCACTTGCAGTTTTGAGATACCGCGTTCGTCTAAAGGCTGCAGTTACATTTCACTTTACCGACTGAGATGTTACACTTTGCACGACGACGTTGTGAAATATCGCCGCTGTTTGGCAAAAAGCCTGGGGTCGGCGTTTTCACCGGACTGCAACAGTATGAATGCAAAAATGAAAGAGTAGTTCTTACTCTATAAAATAGTTTCCTCTCTGGCTGGGGCCATTCTTGACTTGAGGCTCGATGTCCATCATTGTCACAAGACATTGAGAATTTGCAAGACTTCGTTCAAAGTAGGTAACAAGTCCCTCAAAATGGACCCATATGACCGTTCCAAACATAACTCGTCTGCCACCTAAAACAAAAACAAAAAAACAGCCATGGGAAGAACCGGGTGATCGCATATCTTCCATCTCAAAGTGGATGCTACCCGCCCCGCCGCCCGACCTTCCATCTGTCTGATTTTGCAGCACTACCACGCTACGTCCATCTATGCTACGGGAATTATCAAATATCGGGAGGTCGGGTCAATTTGAACGTACAGCAGATTTGTTTAAAGCACCAAAACAAATGACCAACGCTGTCGTAGAAGCGCATGACACGAGGATCCTTTCGCCTCGTTCAAATTGGACAGCGTAGGCCTTTCTTCTCGTTGAGTCTTGTGATAACCGATTCCTGAATCTAACCAATTAAACGCATCCGGTACGTAGCAGTTACAGTTACAGTACAAAGAACTAATAAGGAAACTTCCTTGAGCGCATCCGTCTACGTCGAGTTTTACGTTTCCCACCAGAACAACGGCCTCAACCAAAATGTTCGCCGGCGTCTGGCCCGGTGGGCCGGTGTTGAGTTCTCCCCCTGGTGGCGACGCACGAGAGACACAAAGGCAATTAATATGCACGTCCGACCCGCAGCCGGGGTTTTTTGCGATTGTGATGTTCGCTCGCGACGAAGACCGCCGGTCATACGCGCGCTTCGGGGTTTCGTCTAACGCGAAATACAACGCCGGGTAAGGCGCGACGGATTCTTTTCTTTTTTTTGTGTGTGTGTGCAAATGATCGAACGCAGAAGCGATAAAAAAAAAAAAAAAAAAAAAAAAAAAAAAGCGCCCGGGCGGGTGAGGCTCAACGCGGCTTTTGTTTTTGTCGTTTTTTTTTTTTTTTTTTTTTTTTAATTGTGGCACGGTCAGTAGCTTGCGTCAGTGCAGTGCAGAAGGCGAGCAGATCCCCGAGCAGCAACGCACAACCAAAGCTGAGCGAGAAACGGCCTCACGGGTTGTTGTGTTTTTTTTCACGGCGGAGAACATCCTCGCTGCCCGTCGCCCTGACAGTGTGAAATAAATTCTTCAATACGGTACGCGACGAGCCCGGCTCCATTGTCTAATTAGCTATTAATGATATTTCTGGCACTGTGGAAGGCTCGGCATGGGCCAGATTTATGTACCATTAGTGAATGATGATTCTCAAAGCTCTGGAGGACATGCTAATCCGCTGCATAATTCATCGCCACACAAGTCTACTTCTTCAGTCAGCTGATCAGTATTCATGAGATTTCGTGTTTTTTTTGGCATTTCGGTGCTGCTGCTCGGCAACTACGTTCACAGCTCTGTCTTTTCCACGTTCGGCTTTAATCCGTCTTCCTAACACATCGCTCGCAGGGTTATTAGAGGTACGGTTAAAGGACGGTGCTGCAGATGCTTGATGTTCAATCCCTAAACCCGTTGTTCTCGCTTCCCTGGTTGTGGTTTGCTGCTGTACGTCGGTGAAGCATCTCGTTGGAATCTGTCGAGCCTTTTGTTTCACAGCATAAGGTTACAGGTTTGGGGGGGGGGGGGACAAAAAACAAAACATTCTCTTGTGTATTTGCGCTGATGTCCCTGGCGAAAGAGGCAAAGCAGTCAACGGTTACATATCACGTTCTAACTATGGCATATAAAACCCAAACCATGGAGACGAATTGTCGCATACGTAGGCAGCAATGGTAGAAATCGGCATCTGCAGAGCAGTAAAATACAGAACATACTTGAAGGGTCTAAGTACAAGCCTTGTTATTTTTTTATTTTTTTTTGTCCTGGAAAACTATGAAATGCAACTCTACTTTGCGGTTCCATTGAGCTTCATCTGCCTCTACGATCATTTTAAGTATGCGGTTATGGAAACTGCTTATGGCGTAACACCTTGTTCACATCTTTACGCATTGTCGGTTTGATTTGCGGCGCATTAGCTCCTCTTTGCCGTCAGAGCCGTTCACTCGATTTCCTCCGAACCTGACGGACGCAGGATTTTCGTACTGTTGCCGCGCCGCCAGCGTACCCAGAATTAGCAAAAAAAAAAAAAAAAGATCACCGTAGTTTGACGTGACTTGAAACCAGATTGAAATGTCATAATTGAAACGTTTTTCCTGTTGAAAGGCCGGTCGGAGGGCGGCGTCCTCCTCGCAGCGAACATTAAGTAACTTATTTTTCTTCCCAAAGGAGTTGTGGGCGATCTTGTGGTGTTTCTCACATCCTGTGGGAGCGAGTGTTTTTTATTTTTTGTTGTTTTGTTTTTGCTCTGATGCTCTGGGAAGGAGGAAAGATGATGGCATGTAAAAAAAAAAAAAAAAAGAACAAAAAAAAAGAACAAAAACAACGGACAAAGCTGTGAACAAGGCGTAATAACGATGTCTGATACCATCCGCTAAAAAGATGCAAGAAACTGCCTCGTCTGAGGAGGACGTGCTGAGACACAGTGATGTTCGAGGATGAGCTCTTGCCCATCCGCCTACTTCCTGTCAAAAAGCTGACACTTCCTCCCAGCGATGTTGTTGGACTCAGCTGCACTAAATATAGCGCCAAGTCCAACCGCGTCTGCAGTATTCTGCCTCAGCTGCAAAATTGTGCTTAGGACTTTATGTCCCAGAAGTGTTAAGGCTTTTTAAATCTCAATACCAGACATTTTTCTAAGTACTAATGAACTACACCAATGAAGTTCAACAAGATGAATGATTCGATGTAAGAGCTGTATTAAAGGTTTACATATTCACAAATAAGCACAATCAAGTCAATTTCAAAATAAGTAGAGAAATGGTAAAAAGAATTGGCCTGGTATTGATGTTTTTTTTTTTTTTTTGCCCAACTCATAGGATATGTTGATCTTTTTTTTTTCTTTTCTTTTTTTTCAGTCGGGGAGGAGAGGTTCGCAAAGCACCTAATTATGGTTGAATCAAGTTCGTGGACAGACACTCCGAGTCACTTCAGTTTAAATGTTGATGTATGCATTTTCCGGTTGCGATTTTAAGACAGCTGCGGCTGCAGATATGTTGCTTTACGTTCAAAAATATAGAACTGAACTCCCTCGTTCGTTTGATATTTCCCGGACTCGTTCTCTAAAAACCGAAATAGAAAAGAAAAGGTGACTCGTCACCGTGAAACCCAACCATGCACTTCAGTGCTCTGCGAACCTGACCTCCAGAAACGACGGCTCCCGGTCTTTCCCGTCACCGGGAGCCGGTAAAGGATGAGGAGTTGGCATTAGCGTAAGCTGCGGTTAATGAAGCCACAGGGTCGCCACGGCGAGCAGGAGCGACGGCCCCAGGGTGGAGGCGAGGGAGGCGGCCTGGAGCCGGCCGTCGTTCTTCAGCCTGAAAGAGATGACCTCCACCTTGAATCCGTCTTCGGTGGCCATGCAGCGGAAGACGCCGTCCTTGAGGGGCGTGTCGACGACGGGCCCCAGGACGCAGAAGTCACCGGAGAAGAGGCAGGGGTAGTTCTTGACGCAGTTGTCTTTCTCCCAGCGGTAGGTGGCGTGAAAGGAGCGCACGGGGCAGGGCAGAAAGACGGAGGTGTTGGACGCCACCGTCACTTCTCTGGGGGAGGTTCGTCGCAGCTTCAGCGCTGCGGGGACCAAGAGAATAAAACGATTTCACATTGCAAATTGGTACACGTTGACTGTGCTTCTCCCTTCGGATACCAAGCGGCAACCAACGAGTGACGTCACACTTTGGTTTGTGAACGGCCGGTGTGAAGCCTTGAGTTCAGATTTTGGCCGCCGCCGTCTTTGCTAGTTCGGAGCGGTTTCGAGCCGGAAGTGACCGTATTTGGACAAGCTGGGAAGGGGTGGGAGGGCGTAGAAATGAACTAAGATGTTGACGTAATAACCACAAGAAGGAGAAAGAAAAAAAAAAGAAAAAGGAAGCTATCTCTTGATGTCCTCCTCAGACGTCTGTATTTATCAGGATTATAACAAAGCAAAAATAAATCCCCCTCGCATAATCCTCGCTTCGCAACCCTAACTAGCCGAGTCATGGCAGGCCCAGGAAGCTGATGGAGTGATGCTCATCTTTGGTTACCAGCTTCGAGGCCAACCGCTTGCATCAAACCACGTTATGTGGATTTACAGGTTCGGTAGAAAAAGCCCCGTTTCAAGATCGACACACCTACTCGGTGAAGCTCGCTGACAAAGCAGTCATTGTGTAGTTTATTATTTCAAAGTTGGAACGTTATTTTAGAAAAGAAACAGTCTAGTCCTATACTTAATATCTTTGTATTCTGCACTGTCATACTACGGTAAGGATGAGGATTGCTGACGCCGTTGAGGGAACTTTAGCCTCACTCTCGTTTATACCGTGACACGGTGTCGAGTTTAAAATGCATAACGTTAGCAACTGTCATTCGAGTCCGCTGGAAACGTGAAAAAAAAGGACATTTTAAGATGGATTTTTTCCACCGAGGCACGTAGTTGTTGCCCGTTTGCTCTGGTACGGCTTATACAAGCAGTTGCCATTTCAGCTGGTAAGATTATCGGTTGCGGACTAAAAAAAAAATTAGACGCCTCAAGACTGATTGTTTATAAAAAAACAAACAAACAAAAAAAACAAAACAGCTATGAATTTGAAATGTTATTATTGTAAGCAGCAGACTGTGTTGAGATTGGAAAGCTTGGCAGGCGGTGCGTTAACCAAGGCCAAGAATCCAGGGCTTGAAAGTAAAACGCCAACATTAAGAAAGATTTGTTTGAGAATCAATAAGTGCTTTTTTTTTTTTTTTTAAATTAAATTGACTATGAGCTAGTCTCACAAGAGTATTTGTCATCTTTATGCGGCATTATTCTCTCGGTAGCATTTAATGCAATTTCTGCCCTTCTGATTCCTCGGCTTCAAGAAATCAGCTCAGATATTAAAACATTTTTTGCTTTTCATCATCTTTAAGTAGCATTTTCTGGGAAAATAGGCTGAAACTTATCACCGTATCTCCACGCGGGAGGACACGTGGGCACCGGTGACACAACCGGATGTAAAGGCCGTGTCGGAATCAGATCACTTAAAACAGATAGCTTTCCCTTCAGAGGCTATTTCCCTTCAGAGGGTGTGTAACCGTCATGATTAGTCAAGGTTATACTCAGGTTTTGTGCTCCGAACCAGGGCAATGCATGATATGTAAAAAAAAAAAAAAAAGGGAAAAATCCTCCCTGTGGGTTTTTGGACTCAATTATATGATAATCATCTTTTTTCTTTTTTTTTTTTTTTTTTTTTACTGTAGTTGCTCCGAAAGGTTCCTATTTTGGTTTAATTAAGATACAGAGAGGGTGGGAGAGAGCAGATAAGGGCTCACCCGCAGCTTCCCCGCAAACCGAGGAGTTCGAACGGTCCAGATACTGAGTGAGTGTCCTGTCGGAAAATAATAGAGAGGACAAATTAGCGGCATTAAACGGTTTCACAAATGGCTTATGAGCCCACGCATCACCCTCACGAGTTAAACCATGCAGAGACAAATCATTCAACAATGTTAAGGGGGGGGGGGGAACATAAAAAGGAGGCATGTGACACCACATGACTTGATTTTTTTAAATTTTATATTCTCTTTTTCTAAATTCACACATTAAACCCAGACGAATTTATTAACCAAAATGAAACACAGTCAAAATATGAATTACTTGCATCTTTGGCGACTGTCAAGTTTTTCTTTGAACCGCAGTTGCTTTGCAGTCAAAGCGAGTTTCATCATCTCGGGGCCAAGAATTGTCAATCAGAACATCCGGTCATTATTTTTATTTTTATTTATTTTTTTGTAACGGTAGTGATACTGTCATCTCCTGTCAGATCACGTAAAAAAAATAAATAAAGAAGCCAATCGCTCTGCATCATACCCAGTTGTGGCGTTGTATCCAGGCGGAATTGCGATGCACTTTCTCCTGGCCTTGTCCCAGCCGCAGTATGGATCCCGGGCGAGGATGCAATCCCTGCATGTGTCGCCATAGCGACCACAATCAGCCAGTGGCAGTCGCTGGACCTCCATCGCTGTACCAACATACAGATGTCCCTGAAAGGGAAAAGACGCAACACAGAATACGTCTTTTTAGACTCAGTAACAACATCGGCGTCACTGTAATATGTGAACAAGTGTTGCTTCCTTATTCAAAATTAAATGACAGATATATCAAAAATAATTGCCAAATAATTGCAGGCAAGGTTGGTTTTAAGGGGAACAGAGTCTATAAAATGGTGATAAAAGCAACATGGGGCAGTAAAACGCTCAATAAAAAAAAAAAAATCTGAAATTTGTTATTTTATTAGATGGGGAAAAGCAAATGTGACAAGAGTGTAATTAAAGGTAACAGTTTCAAATTTAGAATTAAACGGCCTCCGTCATAGTTATATTATTTTATGCATTCAGATATTTGCCAGGTTTTATCAAAAGAAATGAACTCAGTCAATTGATTATGCATGAGAAATGTTATCAGAGAGAAATACTTTTCAAATCTGTTTTTTTATTATTTAAAAAAAAAACAAATCACTATTGCAATAATGTCTTAATCTTACAGTTTGGCCTTCATGAAAACAAGAATGATTTCAGCTTTACTTTTTTTTGGTTTTTTTAACAATTATTTAACAACCTGCAGCACATTCCCAGCGTTTTATAAACCCTGTTGTATATTTATGACGAAGAGATGAATGCACCCTCTGCACAATGCGGGATTATTACTCCTACCCTTTGGGAGTCGATGGCCATGTTCAGAACGGGGCCCTCATTGTGAAACAGAGAGTACTGAGATATGATGAAGACCTCCTCGCTGGTGTGAAGAACTTTGAGTACTTTGCCTTGTTCTGTGAAAAGGAAGGGGGAAAAAAAGGAAGCGGAAAAAACTGTAAATGGAGTGAAAGCGCACTCGTAAAAGAAGCCACACATTTTCAGTGTTGGATGTGGATTGTAGGTTTTTTTTTTCTATTATTGCCTGAGTTGCAGCCCTTCGTTGTGCTGTCCAAATTATTATTCTTTTTTATTTTCAATATGAATACATGGATTAGACTCGGTAAACTTGCAGGCAGGCTGCGGGTCCAAATGCAAAACAAAAAGGAAGACGAGAGCTTTTCTGAACAAGCATCTGTGAAGGGGAAAGCTGTGCTATAAAGAGAGAACGCGTAAACTGCTCCTGCTTAACCTCAGCGCATGGTGCCAAAACCACAGCGCCGACCACAATAACACGACAGAGGAAGTCTGTTACATAGGCTGCTCATGGTCGGGTGAAGTTTAGAGGCCTGTAGAAAAAGTACCCCTGCGCTCCGAATCGCATACTATTTCTTTTCACTTTTACCTTCACTGCAGCTGACGTTAAAAAGTCATTTCAAGCAAAACTGCTATTCCAAATTAGCTCTGAACTATTCGATTTTCCTTTGAATATTCGCAAAAACCTTCGGACCCCTGAAAGCAGCGTGATCTTCTTCTCCCTATGTTATTTAGCGGTGGCTGGCGGGAAGCTTTTAGGCCCATTACCGCCACCTCTCCGATTTTGGAGATTAAAACGACTATTCCGATATTGTCTGAATTCATGACCCATGCCTAGTATGAATATTGGAACGCAGGGTATATTTCATTCACGTCGGGGAACTCCAGGCTTCCGGGTGTCAACTGGTTTGCGCTGGTTAAATAAACGGACACGCTTCGCAATAGGTATCATAATAAATTACCACCCGGCGGTATCTTAATGCCACGTAGTTTTCCAGCATGGATCACTTTGCACACGCAGAGAAGAAAGCCGACAGGCTGATGGGTTTTCTCTGAGGCCGTTAGCGGTAGTATCATTTCATAACCAAGAAATGTTTCACAAGTTCAGTAACATTAAAGTTAAGGTCTTCGGTAACTTACGAATGTGAACTGCAAAAGAACCTCAACGCCTCCATTAGTACAACCTACAGAATTAGCTGCCGAACAGATTAGATAAGTTGGCTCCTGCCTACACTTTGGTATCTGATCTTAAGAAGAAGAGGAATATTAAACATGTTGTTGTTGTTGTTTTTTTACACCTACAGGAACAGGCAGGAATTCGACCTCTGAATCCAAGTGAACATGCCCACGCACCCGGAGCGGTTTGGTGGGGGGTGCGGGGTGGGGAGTGGGAGGGCTTGGTGCCTTGTTCAAGGACACTTCAGCTTTGGACGGAGCTGGCAACCCTTCAGTCTCGGGCCCCTGCCACTTCTCACAGACCCCAAGTGCAAAAAAAAAAAAAAAAGAAAGTAAGATGTTCATCCTGACTACCACACAAGCCGAAACAATAACACCGCTTTTGCTATCTTATTATTCCCGCTCTTGGAACTTGTGCGTTTTGTGTTCTCAAACTTGGACACTTTATTTTCGCGGCTGCACAAATGAGCATATGGGCACGGCCGCGGCACCACGTCTCTGGGAATGTTTGGTCCAAAAATCCCCCTCCACCCACCCCCGCACACCACACCAAAAAAAAAAAATGAAGTAATGACTCATGAATTTCCTGCAGGTGCACCGAGCACCGGCAGACAGACGCGCAGACTTGGTGGAATTTAGCACACCATTAGTCAACTGTTAGTCAGGCGAACATGCAGCTTGGGTTTTGGAAATTGATGAGTCATTATTCTATCTGCGAGCCATCCCTTTGTTTTGGACAATAGGCGGTTATACCACCAGCCAAGACTCACATTCACTGTTTACAGTCTCTTCTCAATATTTCTCTATTTCCTACTTGTCTTTGTTTTTTGTTTTTTTTGGGTGTTTCATCGGACTCGAAGTCGGAGGAAATATTCTACCTTTTTACTATTTGCCGTCTCAACCGCTGATCCTTTTTATTGCCTGCCACTCCGCCACTCCTTCCTCTCCCCGTAATGACTTGATAGATTTAAAGGCTCCCCACAGAAAGCTGTTTCGAACCGGTTTTGTCTTTTTGCCACATCTGAGATTATTTCACCTTCCCCGCTGTGGAAATGTGATTGCAGTGATACCTTTTTATCCCACACCCTCATTTCCTGAACGCTCCCACTGCGAGGCACTTTTCGCATTCGTAATTAGGCAGGCGGGATCTTGCTGTCACCTGGACTTCTTTTGTCCTCGAACCGCCTCGTCTCTTTTTCATAAAACTTCAAATCTTTTTTTTTTTCCTGTGTAGTCGCAGATAACATTCCCCGCTCTATCCAGTCTGTGCCCATATGATTCTTTAATCCTGTCTACATCTGTTTTCAGCTCTTTTTATCAAAAACAGTGTATCAGCACGAAGTCGTTGTGAGGTGGGGAAAAGGGTGACGATGCTGAACTTATGTGGCATCTGCTGAGTGAACTTGTTTTTAGTTATATTTATCCAGGCAGGGTTTGCTGTTCTTTTACATTACACCCCACTACATCTGAATAGTTGCACGTACTTATTGTCTGCAGACAAGAAATCTGCAATTTGACGGGGAGTTCTTGTGGATGGATTTGACAATTCTACGAATTTACCAAAGAATATAGTAAATCTTCATATCAATGATGTCACATGGTATTTCTCAAAATGTTTTTCAGTTTTTATGCTTATTTATGTTTTGTTTTTATTTCAAATTGAACTTTATTTGGACTTTTAGAACGTAAAGAAGGTCTAAACTAAATATATATATTTTTTATTATTATTTTTTTATTCTGTAGAATACCTTAAGGTTTTTACTGTAATTTGACGGTAAGTGGACATTTGACTGTTTTTATTATTAATATTTAAGAGTTAAAGGACAGAGAGCCAACTGCCAATATAAAAAAAAAAAAAAAAAGTCCTGCTGCGATTCAAACTCACCTTCCTTTGCGAATAAGATCTGTTTCCTTTCTCTCTAAATTACAATCATTCGCCTCCCCGGCCCATTTTCCCCAGTCAGGCACCACCTCGGTCCGCCTTTCTAACCTTCAGGCCACCCGAAGTGTCAATGTATAAAAAGGATATAGCTTCTGATCTCAAACATAAAGTCAACTTGAAACGAGTGTATGGCGCTGACATTTCTTGCATCCCTGAGGGGCTCTTTCTGCTGTATCACCTCCATGACTGAAATGGTCCAAGCAGCCTTTTCATCTTCTGGTGGTCAATCCGTCAGTGAGCTACTGAAGGAAGAGAAATCTTTCACCGCCGCCCGTTCTTTTGTTACATTTCCTCCGGCCCCCCGGATCGGAGACGAACTGCTCCAGTTTCTCCACTGGCTCTCAAAGGGCTACGATATTTCATCCCTTCTTTGTTGCTTTTTTTTTTTTTTCTAAGTGACTCTTTAGAGCTCCGTGTCGGAGCTCACAGTCAGACGTTTTCGGGCTGTTGAACTTCGGTGACCGACCGTAGATCATTTAGGAGTTAGCACTTTTCATCCTCTTTTTGATCCGCCTTGAACTAGACAGCCTGGTATCCATGGAATTAGGTTCACAGTAGATAGATCTTCATTGTGCGAGCCCACGGCACAGGGCAGGAAGTTGCCTCCTTTAGGTAAGGGTGGCGAATTTGTTGTCGAGGATGGGCGTCATTTTAGCTTCCTTGACCGTAAGTACAATCTTTCCCCTAATATTTCCCAAGTGTTTGCCTAATCTAAACCTTAACCCCAATCTCCAATCTCTGCTGTTTCCATGAGCAAATCATGTAGAGAGAAGATTATTCCATCAATTCAACATTGTACTCACAAAAAAAAAAGGATCCAGAAGGATTTCATGCATTATTCCTTCTTATCAAAACCTGGGACCTACAAACACAATGTAACTCAACCATTGACTGAGATTTCGGTGTGTTACGCCAGCAGCGACCTCGAGAGAAAAGTAGAGGTCAGGAGTGCACTAGAGAGGTCTGGTAACCTTGCTTCTCCACACCCCTGGATCTTTTTCACGTTATTTTTAAACTCTTTAACCCCAACCGGTTTTGGCTCGAGACATCACTTGAGTCAATTCATCCGATTCCGTGCAGCTCCCTCAGGGCGCCATAAAAGCCTTTATGCATTTATTTTTTATACGAGCAGTAGTACTCCCCGAGATCCACAAAAGACTTTTATGTGCAAAATAGGTGGAGTGCCCCTTTTGAAACACTTCTCACCAAAAGTGACTTCGATGAAGTCACGAATGCCCACAAGAAAAGGTTTACAATACCTCAAACAATAACCGGGACATCAAGACCCGCTTGTATGCCTTTGAGGAAGAATTGACAAATCACCACAACCAAAATGCAAAAGAAATAATCAGTACTGTTTTTTTTGTTGTTGCAGAAATCAGGTGACTAACAGTCAAATATTTAAAATGAACTAAGTATACTTTTGAGGAATACCAATCCGGCAGAACACCTGCGCTATCTTAATTGAATCTGTTGTTTGAGGGTAGCTAAGCAGCTCCTTGCAGAGCTTATCCTTGCTGGCCATGTTATAAAGATGACAGATATTGAAGTATCTGGATATTATATGCACAAATTCTGCTGAATTATTTGCCGGCGGGTGATCAAAAGACAGAGGAAATTCACTTTGTCGAATACTTAATATTATTTTTTTTTTTAAATAATAATAATAATAAAAATTCCCCTCGGGGATTAATAAAGTATATACCTACCTACCTACTGCTGCGTTCCCCCATCAGCCTGCGCCTTGCAGAGGGCGTCCCACCGAGACTAGTTAGATGGGTTTGAAGCCGAGTATACGGTGCACTATTTAGCTAATTAGGAGCGTGGCACCACCCTTCCAGTTTGTTCTAGGTCAAAATTTTAAAGTGACTTCCTTTAGCCCCCAAATGCATCACTTTGCCTGTGACTAGAATAAACAAGATGTTGGGCCTCTGTGGGTGTTGAAATTCAATGACGAAACTGAATGAATCATGTTTTCTACTTTCAAAGCAGCCACCATCAAGGTGCCCTCTCTTGGCACCGAGAGTCTAGCCACTCCACTTGAGCCTGTGAGCGCTGAGCCGCCCGCCGAAGAGTGTTTACGCGGACCGGCTGAATAAGTGGCAAAGACACAAAGTTAGAGGAAAAACATGCGCAGAAAGTAACATATGAAAGACGAGCGGGAGGAGATTTGTGTTTCGGGGTACAGTATATCGAAGTCTAAAACTCTCCCTTTGTTGATTCTGGTAAAAAGAACAAAAACATATCATAAATCATAAAATAAAAAAGAAGTCTGTCTGGAAACAGAGCTATTGATGGTAGTGCGCTGGGTGTACTATTATTTTTGCATATTACCAACTGCAAGATAATTAGATAATAAATGTGTTTACATGTATTGTCCCATTCACTCTGTCCAATTTTTTTGATAAAAAGAAAATAATTAATCAGAACAAAATAAACAAAAACCCTGTCCCCTTTTTAAAGTAGCAATCATGTAGACGCTGCTGAGCAGTTCTGGATGAACTGAAAACCATTTGAAACAAATTACAATAACCAATAAACAATTTTATGTCATTATTCCTTGTTAAAATATTGTAATAAATGTGGCCTGTGGAGTTTTCATGTAAACATATTTTTCTTTGTATTACCTTCAGTGTTATTCACCAGAACTTCATTGTGTGCATCCACACAAAAGTGATGTATTTCCTTTGTCATTAAAAAAAAAAACAATTATGCTACCGTTTTAAATTCTGTTTTGTTTAAATCCTTGATTGCCGGCTTGCAGTTGGCTTCTCTGCTTTTGTTTAACTCCCGTTTTTAAATCTATTTTAACTCGAGCATTGTGAACTCCCCTTTTGTTTTCTTTAATATAAAAGTAATTTTGATTCTGCATTGAACACGTGTTGGTGGAGATTTGCATGTTTGTGTGTGGTCGCGTTGCACTGTGCACACAAGTGAAAAAGATCTTGATCTCATTGATCTATTTTGACAAAAGAATCCTCGCTACTCTTCCTAGTCATTTGAGTCGGTATGAGTTTGGGAAAAAGGCCACAAATTTGAAATTAGAATGAAAAAAAGAATATGAAAAGAATATGGAGTTATAAAAAAAAAAGCTCCTCTTCCAATGCCGGTTAACGGCTCAGCTCGACTATTCACTTACTTTGTATTTCATTGGTTAAAAATTGTGGATAGTACCTGGTACCTGGAATAGTTTTTGGGTATCACCTTCCTCGAGCTTCCAAGCGAGCTGAACCGAGAGCAGAAGATGAGTTGAAAACAATGCAGTCCACTGATTGGTCCGTCAGGATTGTCAAAATCCCTTTGTCACTGTGTGGCAACACAGAATCTCCTGCGCTAATCCGCCGTTATTAACTAGCCAAGCTACACGGTGGCTGTAATTTTTTTGCTATATTTACTGGACTACTTGATTAATGGCAACCCACAAAACCAAGCCTCGGTCAATGGAGGAGGCGTCGACGGTCCTCGGTTTGGTTACCAACTAAAACGCTCCAGCGGAATTTGTCGCTCTGAAGATGACGTCACGCCAGTTTTGCGTGGTGTCGTTGTCGTAATGATGTGGCATTGAGGCGGTACTATCTACAGTAAAACTGAAAACCCCCAAAAAGTACACGGCACCAACGGCAATCAAGCAGAGTAGAGTAAAGCTGGTGCCGGCACTGGGAAAAGGGACTGAAATGAGATATACAGATCCAGTACTTGCTATGATACAACCAAACATCTAACTGAACTGCCAGTAGTTGAGTTGCTTTGTGGACCAGGCATTACATTCACAGTTTCCGTCTCTGTAATTTAAAGCAAAGCACTGTGGCACCTAGAGGTCCAACCAATCACAATTCCCACCGACACCAAACGGCTGGCAAACTGAATGAAGAGGAAGGGAACGTCCGGGAAAAAACAAATTCTACGCGTATGAATTATTCAACGCATATGTGGATTGGTCGGTAGTTTAGCTTATCCCGTTGACTTTCACAAAATCCTCAATCACCACCAACAAACACAACAGAGTTTGTGTGGAAGAAGAAGCGCACCTAACTATTGATGTTGGCCTCAGCGAGGTTGTTTGTTCTGCATCAGACTTTGAAAGACAGCAGACGAAATGAATCAGACAAATGCGCCAGAGTTCGTTTAAAGTGGACTAACTCCATTAGACGCGAATGCCAGCTTTACGCCGGTCTTCAGCCGAAAACAGCCTTCCTGAGGGTGAGCTCATCCCTTTCAATTATATTTATTGCCTGAATACTTGCGGTGATATTTGCTCTCCTGGCGACCGCACTGATATCAGCTGTTGCGCTTTCTTGCACAAAGATTAACGGCGCGGTCTCCGATGCTTGTGAGAAATATTTATCGGAATTTTTTCCCACCGCGGAGGACGACTAATGTCCCAGGGCTACCCAAAATGCGTCTGCTTCGATTTCACTGCCACTGGTCTCGAGGTGGGCCTTGGCTTCGCCGCTGCTGATTGGTTTAAACGGTTCTAATGCAGCAATCCGTCATGACGAGCTGTCTGTCTGCTTCACTCATTTGAGATTGCATTATTTCAAGGAGGCAGCTTCTACGCAAGCATGTTTGAAATGAATTATGCTGATTGATGAGCTTGACTAGTTACGAGCTGTGAATATTTATAGCCAACGCCCTGATGCGAAGGCGATGCAATATTGAACAGGCGGAAAAAGGGAGTACTATTAAACCGAATAAAAAAAAATAAAAAAATGGAGTCCAAGGCTTTCCCCAACAAATTACAACAGAAATACTCAGCAGGGTTGGACAACATATGTTTGGTCACATGTTGAAAAAAATGAAGAAAATCAAAAAAATAAAGATATATATATATATACATATAAAACAAAACCAGGAAACATTCTGTCTGTGGAAGCGCAGATCTCCAGTAAGACCTGTTCCTCTGGCCTCTCCAGTGTGATTCAAACTGCTCTAGTTTCTTTTTAGGCCACCATAGAGACCGTGAGGCTGTTCATAGCTCTTCCTTTCCCCTCCTATTACTGACACAGTTTGTGAAGCCCTCAGCTAGAGGCCACCAACCTGTCTTTTTTAACTCTACATTGTTTTCTGCTGGCTAGAAATATAACCAGCCCGGAGAGGGCTGATGAATGACGGGCACGTACCCGCTGCAGAAAGGGAGAAATTGCCCTCTGAAGAATGACACTCGCTCATCTTTTTGGTGAACTTCAGAGCGGTGAGACACTCGCATATGAGCATATGACTTGTGATGGTTGCCATAGTAATCTCCCTGAGGCACAATGCAATTTTTGGAGGAACGGCTATGGGCAACAGCAACAGCTCAGAAATACTGCTTTGATCAAATGAAAACAGTCTTGTGGAAAGGCAGGAGTTTTTTTTTTTTTGTTGAATAGATTTAGAGTACAATAGATTTTGACCATTTGTCAGTTTTGCACACTTTCTACAATTCGGAGCTTGAATTAAGAATTTAAGCGTCTCCTGCCTGTGATGTTTTGTTAATCTTTTTTTTTTTTAATTTATCCTTTTTTTAGTGCTGAGCTGGCGGAGCCTGAGACTTCACAGTGTGCAGTGCAAATTGTGTTGATGAGATGCAGAGTGTAGGATTTTCCCCTAAGCCGCAGGATCTTCAACTTTTCAGACCACGTACCACTACGTGTCAGAGCACATTTCCCATGATCCCCTTCCCACGGCAGATACCGACAACGTCCCACCGCGTCAGGTCAACCTCACCGTTAGCGCTAACGTGGCGTGACATCACTAAGCGTGAAACAAATTACATCGCCGTAGGTGTAGCGTGTGCATGTAATACCTGTTGTCTGTATTTAAGTCAAATGAAATGACATTTTCTTTTGCACTTTTATCAGTTGGAGTGCAAATTGAAAGGACTTCCAGGAAGGCTTTTGAGTACCTCCAGGTGAAACATCGCGTACCGCAGTTTGGAAATCATTGCCCTTTAAAAAAAACAGGGACGAAGCACACAAAGCAGGTCCAGCGTTTGCTTCTTGGAGGGATTTTCTTTCGCTAACAAAAAGAGAACTATAACAATTGCTGGCAGAGCTTCGCGGTCTCTCTCTCTCTCTCTCTCTCTCTCTCTCTCTCTCTCTCTCTCTCTCTCTCTCTCTCTCTCTCGAGCTCACAGATTTTGGTTCTGCGGCTCATTCGCTGTTTGGTTTCGGCCTCAGCAACTCAACCCATTCCCTGCAGCAGCAGCAGGCAGCTCTGGCCAAACCCAACGCACAGACTCAACTGGCTGAGGATGAAAGCGAAATGTCTTGCAGTAAAAGAGACAAAAACATTTTTTTAACAATAGCTGGTGTGCAATTTCAGTTTGAGGGTCTAATTTCAGATCTATAAAAACACAAAAGAAACGTGCTCAGGTGGACGCGAACACGGTTTTGCTACGATGCAGCTGAATGCAGTGAAAATTGGGCCGTTTTTGCCAGAGCAACTTCCAAAAGACAGTGGTAGGTCGGAGGGTGTGTTTCTGTCTTGTTTACGAGCTCCTCCGCTTCTCTAGAGCTTAATGCAGCTTCAACATAGGGCCCTTCCAGCAATTGACCAAAGGAGCAGATGTCAGAACCACACAACTGATAGGTTAAAGCCGGTGTTAGCATTTAAGTAAAGGTCAGAGTGAGTAATACGCTTTCCCACCCACCAGTTTGTTCACAGCCTCAAACTTCACGCTACGATGACGCATTTTTTTCAGTCTGGGGGCAGAAATTTGGCACCACGAAACATTTAGCATGTGTTGTTTCTCCAGATAGCTAGAGCTTTAACACACAGACACACACACACATACACGCACACACACACACACACACACACACACACACACACACACACACACACACACACACCTGTTCCGAGGTACAGGACGCTGTAGTGCTCATCGTTGACCGCCAGGGCGATGTCCGCCACAGTGTGCGTGATCTGGTCGTCTGTGGGGAGGTCGAGCGGAGCCACGCCGACGGGTCGGATCACGTCCTCAATTTCTGGGTGGTATCTGATCACCCCGAGGTTTTTGATGTTGTTTTCCGCCGACAAGGGGTTTTTGCGGACGCACTGAGAGGGGAGGAAAGTGTTCAGTCTATTTAGACCAGGCCCGGCACGGGAACAAACAAAACACCCTTTAGGCCGAGAGCTGAAAGTTGCTTGCTCTTTTATCGAGTCAGGCCTTTAAAAAAAAAAAAAAAATAAAAAAAAATAACTCTTCAATCTTTTCGCCTCTGAAATATAGGCTGACTCATGCATTTGCAAGTTGTTGTTTTTTTGGACCTGTGACAAAAAACAAAAAATGTTGCTAGTGGATTTTTCTTACCGTCCCAGGACGACTGCCAATGAATGAACTGCTGTAGCCCTTCAGTTTAGATGTGGAAAAGGCTTGGTCAATATCTTCGATGGAGTACGCACAGATCACCGTTCTGCCCCTGAACAAAGGCAGAGAAAAGAGGGCTCAATAACGGCAGGTTCTGAGGGACAAGAAATTCAGCCAGAAATCCTCTGGCTCGAGGCTTGAGACGGTCGATACCCGTCGTCGGACGCTATCTGCGTCGGAGGCTCGCGCGTCGCTAAGCAACTGTAACAACAAATGAACTGTAGTTATCGTACAAAATCACTTTTCCCCTTTGGTCTGACTCTTGTTCCAGATTTCTCACCTTCTCCGCATGCAACCGCAAATCATTTCATTTGTTCAATTCTATCTGGTGTTTCAGGTTCCTAATTGCTTTCGAGAAGAACTTCCAACTCTTTGGCCTTTGACCTTTCGCCGCCGGCGAGTTTAGCTCGCCGCCGTGCACCTTCCCACGTAGGCAGGGCAGTTCTGCGTGTTCGTTCGGTCAGCTGTGACCAGAGAAAAGGACTGCAGATGAAGTGAGGAGGGTAAGCGGCATCCCCAATTTGCACGAGTATCGATTTCTCTTTCGTTCGCATTAAACGAAGCCTCGCAACTACATATCAAGACGCATGTAATACCGATCCACCAAAATGATTCAAAGTTCTACGTAACATTGTACATATGAGGTTGTATCCCTGCAACACAAATGTTTTAAATCAGGGAAATATTCCACTACTATTATTTTTTTCCACACAAACTTCAACTTTTATAAATACATTTCCTGCCCTTCCCCCTCCCCCTCTGCACAAAAACTACAGAACAGTCTGTCCTGCACTTAAATTATGTGCATACTTGATTTGCACACTCGGTGAAAATCATTTGACAGATTCTGAATCCGAAAGAAAGAAAAAGGGAAAAACAAAATCTGTTGTTATAAAAACAAAAAAACAAGAAGAAACAGAAACCGGCAAGACACATTATGTCAAAATGGGATAAAATTAGACGCTTGCGTGGTGCGTGGCGTGTTCTGTTTGTGTGGGTGGACAAGTGTCAGTTACTTTGTTTGTTTGTTTTGTGTATTTTGTTGTGTTATCAGTTTGCTTCATTGTATTATTTGACTGTTCTGTTTTTTCCCCACCGATCCTGAATCCTCCTGATCCTTTTTTGAATTCTTGGATACGAGTCCAATAGCAACGTCGACATTGACCCTCGGATAACCCTTATTCCTCACTCGTACTTGTACTGGGACTTTACGACCTCGTATCCCCAAATTCTTTAAGTAGCTTTCATTTTAATTGCGCCACTTGAGCCTCGGATAGTAGGAAAAGTGTTTGTGGTGGAGTTCCAGCTTACCAGGCGTTGGAAAAGAGGCCGTAGAGGACCCCGGCCCTCTTGTCCTGAGCAGTGAGCACCACCGCCTGCCTCATGTTGTTGTACTGCTGCTGAGTGTTTCCTGAGCCGCACATCACCCGCGCCTTCATGAAGGTGGTCCAGGAGTCTTCCAGCAGGGGTTTGATGCCACCTTCATCCACCTGGAAATTACATTAGAAAGACGGGGACACCGAAGTCATACCGGGGTCTTGATACCGGGTCGTTAAAATCGTCTTCTGCCGAGATCCGACTCCGTCCCCTGAACTCCCTTTCCCTCCAGCTGCCATTTTGGCCAAGGGAACGATTTGGCTTGTCCCGCTCCAGAACATTCAACAGACAGATTTGTCCAATATGTGCTTCACCTAGTTCAGCACGAAGACACACGCGGAAAGAGAAAGTCTAGCTTTGTTAAAGGTGCCCTCTTACAAATTGAAATCTGTTTTAAACTGCGCACTGTGTATTGAGCAAAGTAGGACACAAGACGTGGTGGAAGAGGTCAGAAATACACGTTAATGAAGATACTTAATGGGAAAACAACTGGTATAGAGATAGTTGGCCTAGTTTCGCAATACGTCTCTTCCAGGATACTCCGTAACCGTCTTACTCGCACATTTTACTTGTGTGTTTTACAAAAGAGCGTGTTATGTTTTTTTGGTTGTTTTTTTTTTGAAGCGGTTACTGCCGGGTCCAGAGAGATCGGTCCGGGACGTCGTAATCTCACGAGTCCTCTCGTGATGTGCCGGATTTGCACAGGTAATTCTCGGTTGCGTTGGTGACTAAGTACGTCAAAGTGGGACCAGACGGATTTCTCACTTTTTGACTGACGGCGGCCATTTTTCACGCCGTGGACGTTTCTCTCTGTTGAACGCGTGTAGATGAAAACACACAATACGAGGTCGGGAACCACCTCGTTAATCTGATGCACAGAGCTACACTTAGCCACGTTTCCGCAATGGCAGGCACGTAAGTTGGGTTGTTACCATGCAGATCCGGCCTATCCGGGCCCTGTACGGCTCCTCGTCCACTCTGGCTGTCTTGTTGATCTCACTGAAGAAGAAGTAGATCTCCTCCTTGAACTTTTGCGAAGACGGGATCATCGCTGCACCGGCAAACTGCGGATCTGGCGAAGGGGTTAAAATACGTCTGCTGAGACATCGTTCATTTCTTTCCAATTTGCTTCCAAAACGTCTCTTGCATTTGGAATTATTGTTCTCAAGTGCAGCTTTATTTCACGATTCCATCACCTCATTTGAGACGATGCTAATTAAAAAAATAAAAAAAAAAAAAGGCACATCGTGAGTATCAACAGGAGCATAAATGTCCGATCACAACGGATAGGCTTCTGACACCCGACAGTGAATACACCTACATGTTTTTTTTGTTTTTTTTCTCCCTCCCATGGGAATGGAAGTAGTACATTTACAGAGAGCCACCCACCATCTCCATATGCATTAGTCTAAACCGGTGCGTTTTTCTGCCATCCGCCCTTCCTCCTACTCACTCAGCAGCCAAATGTTCTCCGTCTTCAGGAGTTTCTGGGAGCCGAACGTACGCCGGATCGAGCCAGCGTGACCTCCCACCGACGACATAGCAGAATACAGATTCCCGTCTAAGACAGCCAGGGAAAGAAAAGAAGAAGGACGGGAGAAGAGAGTGTGAGCGGTGGGTGGAAAAAAAAAAAAAAAAAAAAGAGAGAAAAGGCTCAGTGTGCGTTTGATGGATCGCTACGAGGTTCAGAGGGAGAGGGAGAGAGATTGAAGCGACACTGAAGGGGGATTGACTGAGGCTAGAGGGGAAGGAGGATACAGAGAACATTAAACACAGAGTGGGAGAGCGAGGACAGGGAAAAAAAAAAAAAAAGAAAGAAGAAGCCTGGGAGTATAAAGGCAGAATAACCACAAAAAAAAAAAAAAAAAATAACAGGGAAGGGAAATGAGATTAAGAGCAAAAGAAGACATCAAGGCAGAATAGCTGACTGCACTGATTAGCATTCACCAATCACCATGTTCTTAAAAACCCCACTTTGAGCTCTGTCGCCATAGCAATGCAGAGGAGTTGGGGGCGGGGGGCGGGGGCATTTGAAATCATGGCACTAACATCTTCATTAGGACTGATTGTTATTTGAATGCTGCTCAGCTCCAGCGCTTGGGCCGCCTCGCTGCTTCGGCAAATCGCTCCCCCATCTGGAGGAGCCTCCTGCAGCGCAAACTAACCTCGCAACTGATTCGAGTGTCCCTTCAAACAATCCATCCGTACTCGACGGCGTTAGCAAACAGGCAGTTCTGAGTGCCCCTCATTAAGCAATATGACGAATGAAAGGTTGGCTTAATTAGAAAACAGCTCTATTCAGTGAATGCACGATAATTACGCAATTAGTGTGGTTCCGACCCCGACCCCTCTCCGTGGACCGGAGCAAGGCATCCAAGTCCTATTTGGTGACTTTGTGAAACTGATGATTTTTTTAATTTTTTTTTTTTACCCACGACGTTTGCCTTTTGCATACGACATTATATTTCGCAGATCTGTATTTTCACGAATTACAAAGGGCGGAGGGGGGGTGGGGGGTGTAACTCTTTGCCTGTATCGAGTCTCTCCACGAACCCATCACGGCTGCTTGAAGATAATTGGAAGAAAGCAATAAATATCTTGAAGCAAGAAGCACAGACAGATATTACAGCCTGCCAGACAGTCTGAAGATATTGAAATGCTGCCAGATATTGAGGTTTTTGTTTTTTTTTCTTCCTGTGGAGCGAATGCCGTGCGTAGATGTATGATCCCTTCCTATACTGTAGCAGGATTTGTCTCCCTGCTGATTAAAACCTGAAAGAGAAGCTCTCCCGTTGCACAGCCCTTTTCCCGTACGCGTTACAGGATTCTGTAAAAATGTCCGCCTGAATCTGTTCGTGTTGTAATCTGTGCGACTCCGTTTCGGCTTCGTGATTTGTTGGTTGTTGGTTTTTTTTTTTCTTCCCCCATGTGACTGCACAGCGGCAGATGGTGACTCTTGCGCGTTTGGCACTCAGGGTGGTGTGATGTCCTCCCTCCCCCCCCCCTCCATGATGTTACACTTAACAAATTTATATACATGATCTACTGAGGCACTAGAATGAAATCCTACATCTTAAATCTCCAATATCTTTCTTACTGTTTTTTGGTTGTTTTTTGTTTTTCATTTTTCTTTATCCAAATATTGGATCTATCTTCACAGGAGCGCTGTGAACTTGGTAGTCCAGTTCCCTGTGCGGTTAAATACTCTGTGTATATCAAGCGTTTAACACCAATAAGTTGTGCAGTGAACTGCATTATTCAATTGAGGCGCCTTCTATTGATGGAGGCTCTTTGTCTTGTACAATTGATTGAAGCTACAAATGACGCATTTGTCACTCAAATCGTTTCCCTCGGCTCGATTCGTTGAAGATCTGTGCGACGTACACGTTTAAAATACGAATGTAAGTTTAATTAAAAAGAAAGAATTTCATCGGAATATGTCTCACTGACCAATTAGCGTGGAGCAATATTTTCAGTGATCGTAGGCGACATGTAAGATCTCGTCTGAGGTAGAGTCCATACGATTATGCGGTGCATGAAATGATTTATTAAAATCTAACACAACTTGTAAAGGAGTGACTCTTTCACATGCTGTGAGGTGCTTCAGATAAACGCATTTGCATAATATGAATAGAGGGTGATAATAAGAGTCGGATCGCTCCTGGGAGCTGAAGTGTCGCTCTGATGCTCTTCACCCAAATGAGCAAAGTAATAGAAAAAGTTCAAGGTGGCTTTGTTTCAAAATATGATCTGTGGTAAAGTGACAGCTTTTGGAAAAGAAGGTAAGATTAAAAACTTCATAATTGAACTACGTAAGGCTTCAATCAGAAACATGATTTCAGACCTTACGACTCCTCCCCCCGGTTACCTCATTCATTACTTTCTTCAATATGAATTATTTTGTCTGTCTCACTGTTTGGGAAATGGTCATACCAGCATGTATGACAGCAAAATCATACAAATTAATTTAATTGAAGTGGACTCATTCTGATCGCGTGCTTCTCTCAGGCTCAACTTTTACGTGAAGGAAATCGATACCTTTCAAAATAAAAGAAGCTGTCGGTTTTTGTTTTGTTAATCACATTTAATTATACGTACTGTAAAGTAGAATCAAATTTCATAGTCTAGAGTTTTGGTCGTCAGACCGAACAACAAAGTACGTAGTTTGACCTTCTGGTCTGTGTTTAGTGTTTTGCTTGGTGAGGTAGGACACTCGCTAAATACTGAGCTATTTTGACAAGGTTAATAACTTGCTACCAGCACTGCGCTGCAGACCTAATGACTTGTGATCGAAATCTTATTTTCGCTCGCTGAGTTTGACTGAGTGAAAGCAAATCCTCTCAGAGCTCCTCTCTGGTTTACATCATTCATTAGAATAAGCTTTAGAACTGCCGCTCCTTCACTTTGACCCACAAGGGAGCCAATTAAGTAAGTGTCCCTGTACGCTGAGGGTCATCAAGGATCAAGGTCCGCTGATAAACCAAAAAAAGTTGTCTTTGTAGGGATGTTACTGGTCTTGAACCCCCCCCCACGCACACACACACACACAAACACAAACACACACCTCCCCAGATAAACATACACGTCTTGCAAGCAGACTCGTAACTTCCCGTTCGTGTTTGTTACCTGCAGGCAAGCTGATGGACTTCTGGGACGGGTAGGCTGGTGTGATGTCAGAGGCTGATGCTATCTGACCGCCCTGGACGTCAGTCAGCACCGTGTCATTGACCTGCGTCGGGGAAAGAAAGGGGAAGAAGTGTGAGCCCGGTGGAAGTCTTGTATTTTAGACCCTGTTCATTCTAGACCTCTTTCATTATATAATATACTCAACACTGTTGTCTGTCTATCACCGAGACAGAGTTTCAAAAGTTTCAACTTTCCCCGGTGGGGAAACACATTCACGTCTATGTGAAAACATCCTCTGTGGCAATAAATAACTCCCACTCTTCATCTGAGCAACAGAAGAAACAAGCCAGCAGACAAATAAATCCTAATTGCAAGTGTTTTCTGGGGGAGGAGTATTCAGACTCGAGGTGAAGCACTCTCAAAAAGCAAGAAAGCGGAACGCGCAAATAACTCAAGGAATTTTGTTTTGAAGAAAAAACTCTTACCAGCATCCAGCACCTGGGGCTTCCGGCGTTTGTCCCGCATACTATGAATGTGTCGTTTACTTTCTGAATGACGGTGATGAAATTGTCACACTCCAGCTGTTTAGAGAGAAGCAACATGAGTGTGAGGGAAGAAAAGGGTCGGAAAAAACACAGACAAAGGCAGAAAATGATGGAGCAGCAAGAAGTGTGTGTGTGTGTGTGTGTGTGTGTGTGTGTGTGTGTGTGTGTGTGTGTGTGTGTGTGTGTGTGTGTGTGTGTGTGTGTGTGTGTGGTGGTGGTGGTGGTGGTGGTGGGGGGGATACACAGATTGGTAGAAGGATTACAAGAGAGAAAGTGAGGGGGGGGGGACAAAAACACAGGACGGTGTGTGGAAAAGTGATTAGAGAGAGAAAGAGACGACACAGAGGGAGAAAGAAAACAAGGATGCGACCAGGGGACTGAAAAAAAAAAAAAAAAACAAACGGAGGAGGAAGGAGGAGAAAAGAGGCACCGAGAAACAAAGCAGATTACGAGAGGGGAAAAAAAAAAAAAAAAGCAGATTGCTCAAAGAAGGAGATTTAAGGAAAGGTTGGAAGTCATCCACGCTTTGAACATTTTTTGGCAGACAAACCCGGAGGAGGCTTAGACCTGCAGTACGGCACTGCAATACTCCGTATGCACCACTTACTCATTAAGTGCAGAAAATGGACTGCTCTCTCCGAGCCATTACTGGATGGATTATGAAAATGAATAACTGGGAAAATAGACTTCAGTGGCTTAGCTCACGTTGAAAGTTTGGTTTAAATGTGATTTTCTTTTTAATAAAACATACTAAATCACGAATCCGGACGGGCCTCTGGAGACGGCAGAAGTGCATTTCTAAATCCAAATAATAAAAAAAAGAAAAAAAAAAGAAGAAGCATGGCCAGAGCTTGTGTAAGTGTGTGTAGGTGGATGTGTAGGTGGGCGGGCGGGTGGGCTGAGGTTTTATTTGGTTTTTTGCATGGGTGTTAATGCAACTTTCTGTTCAACAGTTTGCGTTGTGATGTTAGGTTGTCCGCTCTTAAAACGTAGCACTGAAGTCCAAGTGAGTGAGTTTAAATGGCGAGGTGGGAGGGGGGGGGAGGGGGGCGGCTTTGTTTTCAGAGACCGCCTGTACTGTGCTCTCTGGCAAAATATCGGATAACCTCAAACCTGTGTCTTCTTCCGTCCTTTCATTTTGGCTGGTCTTAAGCATTATAGATGTGATATGTTGCGTCGCCGTTCTTCGAGAAACTCCGCTCGATGGTGATCCTCGTTGGAAAAACCAGCCCAGTATCCACCGGAAAATCTTCCCCCTGCTTAATGGTTCTGCACCTCGCAATTTCATCCAATTTATTTCCAACGTAGCGAGTCCAACTGTCTAACTTCAATGCTTTCTGGGACCTTTGAATGCTTTGGCGGTTCGACATCTTGCTTTTTTTTTTTTAACTAGAAGTGACCATATAAGGACGAGTTGACGAAGGGTGGGTAAAACGGTACAACTGTTTTCATTGGCTTCGTGGTCCTCTTTAGGATTAGTGAAAAATGTCCTATAGTAGATCTCAATCTAAAATCCCCTTAATGGGAGTTGATTGGGTCTTTTGGAAGCTTTACTTACCTCTCATGTTCGAGCTGGATCCTTTTTTTAATTTTTTTTTTTTTAATCATTTGTGTACTTGCATGCAGTCCAGATAAACCGATGTCGAAGCGGACATCAAAAGAACCATTCTGGACCGGGCAGTTATAGTTAAACATGCAGTTAGTCTGTATAAGTAGGTGCTCTACCTGCTGGTAACCTCAGATCTCCATCTCTTCTTTAGGAATAATGTTTTCCATAAGACCCCCGCGGCTGTAGATTACTGAAAGATGTCCTTTATTCTCCTTCACGGGATCATTGATTTTTACTGCATCACTCAGGACGTTCTCATTTTCCGCCATCTGTCACCGCCAGACTTTCTGGGAGCTTTAGCTCCGTTTGTGCAGGAGAAGACATTCAGTAAAAAAAAAAAAAAAATTGGAATTAATTTTTGCTTCGAATAATCACCGTGGACTTTGTCTGCAATCCGAACCTACGTTACCAATAATAATATAAGCGTCCTCAGGCTTCTTTGTTTTTGGTCTCGTAGAATATGAGCTTAGGCGAGTTCATCTGGTTCACGTCCTACCGGCTCCCTGCACTCATCGATGACATCAAATATTTTTACTGATATGGATTTTTGAGACTATTCAGATGTTATTGGACCTCATGGGTCGACAGCTTTTTTTTTTAAATTTTTTAAACTTCACTTGGGGACCACGTACCCAGGTTTAATATGCTCTTAACGTAATCCTAATGATAGGAAGTATTCAAATTTATGTTAATAATCTCCTCTTTTTGACACTAAACAAATGCAGAATTTAATCCTTTGCATAAATGGAACATTTATTTCAAAAGTCTTGTCTGTAATAAACTCAAAAATATACTGATGCAAAATCGTAAAAAAAAACAAAAAAAACAGTTTTGGCATTTAAGGTACACCTGTTTTAAATGCCAAGATATCTTTCCAGCCTGGAATTTGCTTTGACGGGTGCGATTTCAAAACCGCACTGCATTTCTTCAGATTAAGCTTTGTCACACCATGTTTTTAGACTCATTTTAGGTTATGGATGCTGCATTAAAACCCCGTCTTTCTCTCCAAGGTATCACATTAGAATATTCTCTGCAATTATCAACTCGCTGAACTGGGTTTGTTTGTGAGGTGAAGCTGTCTGCCGTGTAATTTCTCTCTTCATTTGCATAAATTACCATTTTCTGTCTTTATTTGTTATTGCATGTTTACTTCAATTATTTGGTCTCTTAAGTCCTTTAAAAAAAATAATTCACACGAACCCTAATCGGAATAATTGACTTAAAACAGAACGTGGGTGGCACAAACTTCACTGCAGATGGTAATGATGATGATGATGATGATGATGACGATGACGACGATGATGGTGGTGGTGGTGGTGGTGGTGACGAGGAAACGGGATGATGTCGATGATAATGCTCTGATGGAGGAGGTGGAGAGAGTGCTTTGCAGAAGTGGTGGAGGTGCTGACGGGGAGGATGAGTTTCTACCTCGAGTGGCGCGGCCTTTGCCTTGCAGGTATCAATTGCAGTCTGATCGGATGCCGCTGGGATCTGTGGGAGGAGGGACTGTTTAGTTTGTGCCAAGTTTTATTTCACACTGCTCCGTTTGGGCATGGAAAACGGCGACCTCGCTGCTGCTTCTAAAACACAATCCTCACAGAAAAAACATCCATCTCGTTAGGTAACGCTGTTGCTTCTTCGTTGCATTCAGAAGTTTTTTGGTTTTTTTTTTTTTTTTTTTTTTTTTTTTTCATGCAGCCTTGAATTGGAGCCGTGCCTTTCTACAACCTGCCTCCACATTTCCCAGAAATTCTTTCAACAACCCCTAATAGACTTGCCGTGAACTCTTTTGCTCTCAGCGCATGGAGGTGGAGAGAGCAGTAGAAAGAGAGGTATAAATAGTCACAATGAGTTACTCCTGTTGAGGAAACTGCTGAGCTGTGGTACCCCTGAGTCAAACAAGCCTTGGTTCTCAATTGCAAAAGCAGATCATTTCGTTTTTTTTTTTTTTTTACCCTTTAAATTAGAAATGCCTCCTTCTAAGCAACTGTTGAATCTCAATATGAAAAAAAAACAACAACAACGCCCTTGCTCGTTTTCTACTGCTATTCTTCACAAAACAAAACTGCACTAGAAATAACGCAACCTGTCAACGCATCACTTAAATGTCTAAGTAAGAAAACCACATCAAATTAGTTCCTCGATGCCAGTGTTGATAGTTTTTTTTTTTTTTTTTAGCCCTTTTGATTCTTCCTCTGCAGAGAGAAGTGCAGCTAGATTAATGCATGCGTGACCTAACTCCCTCCGCCTGCGCTGGAGCTCTTCTGCCCTCCCGGGCTCACAATGCCTCCCTCAGAGGAGGATGGCAACTATATTTGTTTTTATCCAGGTCAAACAGGCAGGACAGCAACAGGGGGAGACACATTTTGAAGAATTAAAATACAGTGTAAATTCTCTGTGTTGAATTTCCAACAGCAGTGACAGTATGTTTAGAAGAAAACCCACTCAAAAGTATCAGTAAAATGTTCCCTTGCAAACTTGTTATTTTTCCATGGAAACCAACATTGTGCGCGTCATTTATTCGAAAGCGAGCTGGTTTAGTGCACAGCGTGTTGAGACATATGTGAAAATGTAACCAAAATCTTGATATATCTCTAACCTCAAAGTGTTTTAGTTACCTAAACCTGACCACCTTCCTGTGAGTTTGAATAATTAATATTTATTAATTCAAAATTAGTCTTAAAAAAAATTCAACCAACCAATTTGGATATATTTCAACAGTTGTTCCTTCAGAAATTGTTCAAAAGAGGCCCGCTCCCCCTGTTTCCCCTTACTGGCAGGCTTTATGCTAAGCTAATACTGATCGCCTGCCGACTCCAGCTCAATTCTTAATTCCAATTCAATTTAATCTTAAGTGTAAAATCACCACGTGCCATGGTCCCAAAACAGTTTACAACCTCGAAAGAAAATAAACACCAACAAAACAAATAATAGAAAAAAAAAAAAAGATTCAAAACATCGCCGCTAAAACAGAAGCAATCCAGGCATATAGCAATGGGACTGATGGGGCGGTTCTGGGTTACCAGAGCCAGCCCAAACTTGAGAGAGTGGAATCAGTTTTCTTATCTACAAGCAAGCTAATAAGAAACCTACCGCCGGCTCCCCCGGTTTACCAACCGGCCTTTTATTTTTATTTTTTTGGGACTGCGATTCCACACTTAATTGCGTAAGTCGTTTTTGTGGCGCACTAATTGGCTTTAACCCTCTGTATCTACTCTTTACAGCGACTCCCCATTAAAAAAAAAAAAAAAAAAAAACATAGACGATCAAGACTTTAAAAATGAATCGCTGTAAACATCCTGTTCAATCATCGCAGTATAAATCATCCAAATGAGCTGAAAGTGAAGTTGTACCTGCAGGTCGCGGACTCCTCTGTCTGTGAACGTCAACACGTAGATCATCGCCCGGCCGCCCACGTACAGCATGTTGCTCCCTTCCTGGTGATACATGCTGAGGTAGTTCTCGGGTTTGATGAAGTGGAACCTGGAGGGCTCTGTCGGACAGAATGAAAAAGAGGGTGAGCCGGCAGGCGAGAGCTCTGTCGTTGTTTTCAATCGTTAAAACGTATTTGTGCCGTTTCCCCCCCCGTGGTTGTGAAAGTGTGGTTCATTTTAAATGATGGAACTCAATTTCATGTATTCTAACAACGAGAGAAAAAAAAGCAACAGCAGCGATCGTTTCAAATTTTCGATACACTAGAATTCACGACAACTACTAGTAAATAACTAAGAATAAGAAAGAGAAGGAAGAATCAGAGGAAATCAGTCAAAAACCAAACGGAAAAATGCTATGGGTACTGATTAAAAAAAAAAGATATATAAGGTGAGAGGTCTAACGCAATAATAAAAGGTCAATACGTGAAAGGATGTAGCGTATGTATGTATGTGAATGTAGTTTCAGAAAGTTATTGTAAAAGGCGATCCAGGTTTTCGACAGCCTACGATCGTCAGGCAGGTTGAATCATGAATGGCAAAGAGCCGAAGCATTTTTTTTAATCCCCATTTAATAAAACCATTAATATAGGAACTGGCTTGAGGAGTCACAGCTATGAACTGCTTTCATTTACCAAAACAGTTGATTCAAACATTACTGCCCTTTTGCGATTTTACATTAAAAACGGAGAACCTTTGTAGAAACCCGGCTCGGGTGTTGGAGATAAAGGGCATCTGGTGGGAGCATAAATATCACCCAAACACTCATGTGGGCAAATCCAATCACAGATTCTCGGTTGAATTGCGCTCGGGACACCTCCGGTCGACTCCGAAGTACATTCGCGGCATCTCTGAGTCACACGTCCGATCAGACTCGCACTAACTTAACACTCCAATTGTGCTTGCGTTTAGAAATAGATGTTAATCACCGCGACTGTTTACGAGACGCGGTTGAATGCGGAAACGTTTACAAAAAGATCTTGAAAAGCGTTCCATTTTCCAACGATGAACGCCGACTAACTCAACAGGTGCGTTTCTAAAAGCCTCACGGGGCAAATCCCGATGCCGTTCATTTCACCACGTCTTTCCTCTGGAAATACATCTCTCCGTTTATTTTGCCAAGAGTCTTTTCAAGAAAAAGTGTCTTGACGGCTTTCGGATTCCAACAACCGTGCCGATTAAGGCCCGGAGACCAGAAATGTTTCTTGTCCCCGAAATAATAATAAAAAAAAAAAAAAACGTGCGACCAGGATGAAGTAGCGGCGAGTGGCGGCGATACACGTCCCTTGCCAACCAACTAGGTTACCATGGAAACAGCGGCCTCTTGTTATTGGCCGCAATCGAAATATCGAAATATTTAAGGAAGTCCAATGTGGCCGAGCGCTCGGGCGAGAACACGCTGCGCGTATTCCTTCCGCTGCCCGACAGCCTTTGCAGGGGAACATTGTGAAACTGTCGAAGCACGCCAGCCGTGTCCGTAGGAACATTTGCTTTGGCAGTGAACAAGCAGAACATCACAGCTTCCCCACCGTGTCTCCGTTGATTCCCGACAACAGAGAAAAGGTTAATCTCCCGTTAGACACACTTCCACCGAGCTCAAAAGAAATTTAGAAACACGAGAGGCTGGTGTTCACCTTTTATTCTGTCCTGCCAGCAGCTTGCTTGCTAAATGTTATTATAAAAGACTTGGCCAGTCAAGACCGTACAAAAAAAACAAAAAACAAAATCTTTGGATTTAGCTAATCCGACTGTGGTACAATCGTGTTTTCGTTTTGTTTTTTTGGCCGTTTTGCCTGAACACTAAACCGCAGATGAGATTACGCTGACAAAATTTGACATACGACTCAAGACAGCAGCTGGCGACGTGCGACCGAGAGGACGATTATTTTCCATCTTTGCCTGAACCTTTCAGTTTGCATTCGATTTAAGTTTTAAAACCATTGTTCCATTTCTGTTGATCGTATTTTACAAGGGGGTAAGCGTAAAGTTTTAAGACTGATGAGCACCGGGGGCGACGATCGTGCATTTTTCAACGCGGTGTGAGCGGGCACGGTCATCGTGTTGGAGAAGCCAAATGTAATCGCATCTCAATTCAGACTGTAGGACTCGGTGTGGACAGTCTCGACACCTCGGGGACGAATTGACGGCGCACAACCCCGAAGAAAGGGGGGAAAAAAAAGCCTCTTGAAATGCGAAGGTCACTCAAAACCCCTCGGCCACCTTGTTTTTTAAATAATTTAATCGGCGTAGGCAGTCTGAAGCCTTTCAAGGGTCTCCATTGCCGATTTCACGATTTCGACACAAAATGCGACGCGCGCTCTCTGCTCAAGTCCACGGCGTCGTCATTGAATGTGCGTGTTACCAATTGCAAATTGCCGCCGGGGTGGGGTGGGGGAGGTGAGTAACATGGACGCGAACGACACGTTTTAATCCATGCAAGTCATTTGTAAATGCGTAAAAACGCAGCCGAGAGGCACGGGACGCAACGCGCCTTTTCGAAGTAACGCTGACACCGCGGCCAAACGAGGCCAAGAAACCCAACACGGCACCTTTAGAGCGCTTAAGCCGTAAACTCATCCTCTGCCTGTCCTCGACTGGAGAAAGTGTCCGACCGCGAGAGGCGCTGCCCCGGCCTCTTTGAATAACCCCCCCCCAACAAAAAAAAAAAAAAATCACGCAGGAGGGACAAAATGTAAAGCGTCTTATTCCTCGCCTTAATACACTTACAAAAGGATCCAGACGAACGCATCCGACATGTCACATTCTGGGTATAATCTGAAGTCCCCGACTTCTCTGTTGCGTTCCCGATGTGTGAGTGTTTGTATTTTCTTTTCTTTCCTCTTCAGACACTTAATCGTTGCTGCTGAGTGAAAGCTTTGAGTTTTTAAAAGGTCACCTGTTCCAGAACCTGAGAAAAACAGCCTTGTTTTTCCTAACAGAAAAAAATGATTCCTTAAAACCCCCCCCCAAAAAAATAAAGGCTTCTTTAAAATCAACGGTTGGAGAGTTGCTTTACCCCTCAGAGGAGCATGTAATCCTTGAAGTTCAAATATTTTCGCATTTGCGAGTCGCTTTTAAAGAAACCGATTCCTAATTGTACAAGGAAATGTGCAAATTAATGAAGAGTGGAGAGCATTTCTTATTTTGGGAATAGTCTCTACTTAAAAAAAGCATTCTGAATATAAAATAAAAAATATAAAAAATGCAGAGGCTGAGGCACACTCAAATGATGAGGCTTATGAAGTTTTTTTTTTTGGCACTAGCACATCAAACGACAACCGATATTTGACTTGCATCAAATCTTTCACTGCAAAAGTTTTTTTTTTTAGTTTTTTTTTTTTAGTCGGACCTCAAGGTCCTCCGGTGCGAACATCGCAAGAAAATCTATGACGCTCACGGTTCAATAGCACATTTGTATGGATGTGTTCGGGCTTCCAACCGAGAAAGAAGGTCAACACTAAGACGTCTTCAGTGAAATGTTGCGATATTTAGGATGCAGAACAGCTGTTGTTTCTCTTTCCGTCCTTCTTTGACTCTTCGTATCTTCCTTTCAGTTCTCCTTCCCGTCTTTCCTCTTTCGTGTTTCCGACTCCCTCTCCTTCCTTCTCCGTTTGTCCTACTCTGCCTAAATCTGACTTTAATGTCACTCTTAAACCGTCAGGAGAGGCAAAACAGGCAAATGTTTGGGAGCCCTCAGGAAAACATTAGGGAAAAAGAGGGGGGGGGGGGGGGCCCTCGACGGCCACTCGTGCGGCAACACACGCCCTTAAATCTCCCATAAAGGCAGTAAACGGCGCACCGTCGCTGCCCCGAATCCTCCCTGAGTGGGGCCTCGATGGGTTTCTTTGCCTTGAAGGTGTGTACGCAACACACAGTAGAGCAAGGCAGACTTTCATATCACTTCCTAATCCTAATCCTAAAAGAGGACGCGCAAAACATTCCTCCAGTTCTTCTCCTGATTCTTCGACAGATATAGTTCAATCACGAACTACGAATAATTGTTGAGCACGATTACCGGTTTTTAGTATTCCTCTTATTAAAGCTGCACTAATCAATATTTTACATAAACACATGGCTGAAATGACTGTGTGTAATGTGAAAGATGTCTATCATAGTCACAACACCCACGGGGGAATCGTCATCCAACCTCAGCTCTGCGAAACCTTTTAGCATATTTCACCAAGCTGTTTTGGGTTTAATGGCCCTGTAATTTTACTGTCCTGGTTCTGTCACATCACTCCATTCCCAGCAGCAGCAGCAGGGGAGACGTTTTCAGAAAACAAGCTCTGGATAAGCCAACTTTCACACTCTTACCTGCCCGGCACCGAGAAAAAAAAAAAAGAAGAAAAAAAGGCACACGGACAAAAAAAAAAAAGAAGTGAGCACCGAGCTGCGGAACATGATGGAGCGTTTACCTGCTCAGGAGTCATTTACACCACTCGGCGGTTGGTGACCAAAAAGCGTGAGTGAATATTGAATTTGAATTCATCGGGTGGACAGAAACACCACTCGAAATGAATATTGATGTCTCTCCGCATCTGCTGGACGTTTAAATAGGTGTCTGATTGCTGACACATTAAAGCATATTAACATTTCAAGGCACGGTTGTGGATTTCGACCCGAAACTGGCCAAAAAACAAGTCACGCTGCCTCGTTATTATCATTCAGTATTAATATTAATTATTAGTCATTTGTTTCTCTGTATCATTTTTTTTAGCCCCTATATGTCCAAAAAAAAAAACCCACTATAATCTTGAATCTACTTTTAGTACACCTGACTAAAACGAATGCAGCCTATAAATTCGACCTAACGACCCGACCCTGTATCGCGGCAAAGCGTGAAATAGACACGCCCGTCTGCTACAGCAAAGCGTGAGATAGCCACCCGTTGGGCTTGTCTAGGCGTGACAGTCACACGTTTTGTAAGCGTGAAACTTACATGTCTGCCCAGGTGCGAAAGATGCGCCTTTTGAAAGCGTGTAACTTACACGCACGTAAATAGCAAGTGACGTGGGATTGTGTGACCAAAGTCCCGCAACACAGGTTTTGAGACCAAGTGCAAAGGACATTTTTCGGGCGGTACTAGGAGGCAGGGAGGGTTGGCTAGGTGGCATTAGTCACAGACTGCCATGCGGGACGACGAGTTCCAAAATCGAGGAGGTGACAAACATTTTCTTGATTTGTTTTTTTTTTTTGCTCCCTAACCAACCTTGTGCTTATTAAGTAACCCCAACCACTTGTTTTTGCAAAAAGGTTCATTTTCCTGTAAATCACGTGGCTCAAAGCCAGCAGTAGGTCATGACTATTTTAGAGGCTGCAGTTCATGTTGCTGTTGCATTGCTGTAAACTAAGAAGCGTATAATGCAACTGTCTGGCTCATTTATATTAATGAGGGTAAACACTCTAGAACAAAGACAGAAAAACAGCACCTCCATGAAGGTAGGATTTATTGTGCCTGTTCTATCTTCCAGGCTTTTTTTTTTGATGAAGTCTTGTTTCTCCTCAGGTTATTGTAATAGAATTCGACAAAAGTGGGAGCCAAATGGATGCAAAGTAATTTACTCCCATTGCCGCCACAATATCTTCAGCAAGCACAGCAGGTCTAAGCTGAACCCCTTGAAGTAAACCTAAAATTCAAAAAGCCTGAAACCAAGCTGTGCAGCTTACAAACAATTCCTTGAAGGTGTGAGAATCCGCCAAATGTCCTCATTTGGCAAAAAGCGTGCAAGATGAGGACATTTAACTGTGCTAGTGCCTCGGAGCTGTCCGAGGTGCTGAAATGGCTCCAACGGGCTCCTTTAATGGATTTCCTCTGACAATTTTTCTACCTATACCCTCCTTGTGCATGTCTCTGTGTGTGTGTGTGTGTGTGTGTATATGTATGTTTCACTCTGTGTGTGTGTGTGCGTGTGTGTGTGTGTGTGTGTGTGTGTGTGTGTGTGTGTGTGTGTGTGTGTGTGTGTGTGTGTGTGTGTGTGTGTGTGTGTGTGTGTGTGTGAGCGTGCGTGTGCGTGTGTGTGTGTTCATATAGCCAACCCTGGCATTGCATAACAATCAGTTTGATTGATATGACATGCACGTCCGGGGCCGTCATCTTGTGCTTTTTGTACTGTGCTCATCCTCGGGGAGGGGAGGGATACAGATACAGACGACTTGACACACGGCTCCCCCATCTCTATTGATTGCTGAATATATTAGAGGGCTGCGCGAGGTGTAAAAAGGCGTGAGTGGAATAAATAACTAGGAGCTGGCTTGGAATTTTCCATTCATTTGCTCTCCTTTTCTCCCCTTCTTTGCCTTTTGCTTTCTATATGTACATGTATATATATATATATATATATATATATATATATATATATATATATATATGGTGGCTGTGAGTTAAAGCAACCCTGTCACTGAGCCGGACTCCACTGCTGCAGTGTGGAGCAGCTGCCGCGTCCCGCATTGCAGCTCAAGGACGCTGGAGCTGGGCTGTACGGTGACTGTGTCACCCTCCAAAGAGTCATATTTCACTGTAATGATGCTTCTCGGTTCGGTGGCAGGCGGGCACAGCCGCACGGGGTGTTCAGAGCAACAAAAAAAAAAAGAGGCGCCATATCCCCGCCCGCCTCCACCTCCCACCCCCTCTCTTTGGCAGAGGATGGGTTGCTTTTCAAGTGCTTCTGGTTTTATTCCGCTCGGTACGCCTATGGACGTCGAGATGTGGAGGCACGGGCACTAGTTAAGAGCCTGTGTGACCCAGAGACGAGCTCAGCGTATAAACTTGGAAGTGCGCCGAGATAAAAAAAAAAAAAAATTAAAAAAAAACCTAACACAAAAGTTGCCACAAAAAAAAAAAAAAAAAAAAAAGAAAGAAAAAAGAAAAGACACGACCCAACAGAAAAGCTACAAGTTGCGCAAATTAGATGAAATTTATTCCATGTATTTATTTATTTTTCATCTGCCAGTGTGCCTTCGCAGAAATCTGGAAAATGTAATGGAAAGCACGTGAAGAAGGTGGCCACGAAAACACCTATTCAGTGCGTTGTCTATTTTTGACACTAAGATTATGCAGCACAATTCGTTTTCCTCCAGATGCTCATCCTGTTATAAAAAAAAATTTAAAAAACGCCTGTGAACATGTGTGCGGGGGGCCTGGACGCCGGAGCGCGTAATTTACTACTCGGTCAGCGGAGGGAGGGCGGTGTTGTAAATCCAGAGGTATCCCCGTCATAAAACGGCTTTATCGGCTCTATTAATGCAGCTTTTTTTTTTTTTTTTTTTTTTTTTTGTGGGTTCTTTTGCAAATGTCAAGACAACAGCAGGTCATGATAAGCGACATAACCGGGTGCATCGCCCCCTCGCGACTGAATTCACTCCGTTCAATCACTCACTCATCCATCCATCCATCCATCCATCCATCCATCCATCCATCCACGGCGCCAACCGTTCATCCCTCTGCTACACATCAACAGAGATTAAGCAAACACTCTTTGCAAACACAAAACATTGACTGGATGACTTTTCAATGTGTCCAAAATGGGACAATATTCGGAGAAGAGGAGAGGAGCTTTCCCTACCGTGCACCACAAATTTCAGCCGAGGTGACTTTCCGACGATAACCGTGGCGAAAAGCGACAGCAGGATGAAATAATTCATCTTTCTCGTGGCTCTGCCTGGATGTGTGAAGCCTGGTGGGGTTTTTTTTAATTTTTTTTTTTTATATATATATAGACTGATCAAAAAAAAAAACCGTATCGCTCCCCGCTGAAAGAAAATCCCTTCTTCTTCCCTCGCAGCCTTTCTGTATGGTTCCTCCCCGTTCTGCCGCGTCTCAGAGCTATATGTGCCAACGACTGCCTGGTCCTCCGGTCCGATCTCGTCCGTCTGCTCCGCCGGCAGTTCAGTTCGGTAAAGTCGGGGTATCGCAGGCTCCACCTCGGAAACAAAAGGCGCAAAAAAAAAAAAAAAAAAAAAAAAAAAAAAAAAGGGGGGGGGGGGGGGTTTATTGCTTCACAGCAGGGGCGCAGGAAAAGAAGTGGGACTACGAACACGTCCCTCCTGTCTTACAATTAGAGGCGCGTAAAGCGTCACGCGTCATACCTGTTGCTGAAAAAGATGATCAAGATTTCCGCAGACATTTTTGCATCCGACTGCACCTTTTTCCAATTTATGGTTCTTCATCTTGTCGCAATCAAATCTAGTTCACCTTTTGAAAATAGTTCATATTCTATATGATTAAAATCAGGTCAAGTTAAAAAAAATATATATATATATATATATGTTTTGATTTCTCATTAAATTCTCAGATGATATATGAGCATATAGGCTATTTCTCTTGTGGCCATTTGATGTTTTTGCACACAAAGCCTTCACACCAACAGCCAATAATGATAATGCCTCAGCAACTGCTTCCGCTGTAACGTCGAATCAATATGTGTCAATAGTGCCTGAGTGCCTGAATGCCAATGAATCAGCAGTTTGACTCTGCTGGGCTTGCAGTTGTGAAGTTAATTGACTCAAATTTGAAAACGAAAAAAAACCCCCAGAGCCGTTCTAAAGTGGCGAACGCTCGGAAGTGGGAGCGACCAAACAGATGCTTCCACTTCCATTAGAATTGCCCTCCGTAGACACCATCCAAAAAGCGTCATCTGGGCTTCAGTGAGAAATTTGTATGAGTAGCGAGCTCCTCGCGGGGGAAACAAAAACGAAATCAGCATGAAGACGTCGTCGAAAAACAGAAGAGAGGCAATCCTGTCTCTCATGCATTCAAATAGAAGTGTGACACGCACCTCGGAAGAAACAGGCCTTTTAAAATCTCATCCGCTTTGAGGTGCAATTTCCCTTTTTTAACGTCTTCCAAAGGCCTTAATTGACTCCCGATGTTTCCCCCTTAAATCAAAACCTTTTTGAGTTCTCTGCTTAACCTTTGCTAATGAGCGAGCAAACTCTACACGCAGTCAATTTTTTGTCGTTTTCCTCATTAATTTAAGCTGCACACATTGAACATCAATCAGTCCCAAGTATGAAAGCTTCAAAAGGAGAATTGCTTCCCTTCTTATGTGGAAGAATGCTAGCAGCAATTTGGAGCTTAAACTAGTGATTAGCAGCCAACCAAGTGTTTTACAATGACAGATGAACATATGTACGTTTATGGTTTTGAACGTGAAAGATTATACAGCATATACTCAAGTCTATCTGTCTATCTATCGACCTGTCTGTCTGTCCGTCTATCCATTTGTCTTACCCATCTATCCATCTGTCCATCTGTCTATGACTTCCCCTCACCGGCGATGTTATTTTCATACCGTCTTGTATTATTCCGTGCAGTGCTTACGTGTGGAGTTTCCCAACACTAGATGGCAGCAAAAGCACAGTTTTCAGCCTCTCCCTCTTCGCTCCGAGCGATTAATTGTGACAAGGGTGTTCTGTCTCCTTCAGCAGCTCAATGGACTGATTAACTGTCTCTAAAACATGGATTACTGCTTTAATCAGCTGCAGTGTTTTTGCCTCTTAAGGTTACAGTTTTCAGAGGACAGAGAAAGACGACTCACCGAAGTAACTTGCCGCAATAATCCTTCTGTAGTTTATTTTCTTTCGACAAGAAATCGTTCTATATGCAAACACTTACTAAATAGATGAACTCTTACTTTAAAATGACAAATGAAACAAAGCAACTGCAGGTGAAACTTGATTTTAGTTCACATTTGAAATGAAATTGGAAAAGATGGTTGGACAATGTTGGACTCTTATGTAATGAAATAGGAAATACAATGTGACGCAATTAAAATCAGCGAGCTCATACTGTGTGCGTGTGCATACAGCTAAAGGGAAGCATTGTCTTATTTGTAATTAACTTAAAGTCTTTCCTCTTTTATCCAAATGACTTACGGCATTACAACGTGATCATTGCTGACTGCAATTTGGTTACAAAACACTTAAAGACAATTGAGGCAAATTGGTTTGTGCTTGTTAACTGTAATTCATGTATTTAATTTGTGGTTTTAAGCACTATTTGCAGGTTCAAATCGATATAAATCAGCACACCTCAGGATACAACTTGAAGTATGCAATGATTTTGTGTTATAAACAGATGCAAGATTATAAAAACACAATTTTTCAACCTGGTTTTAAGTCGAGTTATCTTGATAATGCACCAGAGGAGGAATGAAACGTCAAATTAAATAATCCAAACGCAGACACAACTCACTGATTATTTAATTAAGCAGGTGAAGCAGAAATCCTGCAGCACTTTGAGAACATCACTGTATTCATACGTATTCCCTCTGGGTTTTCTTGGGCAAAATATGCCATTTTGCTGTACAATATGTTCTTGTGGTGATTGCAGAATTATATCAAACTTTTGAATTGTCATTGTTATGGTTCGTTAAGGTTAGATAAAGACTGTGATGTGGCTTAAGAAGGAAAGAGAGAGTCATTTGTTTAAAGAAAAATCGCCTTTCGGTGAATCAGTCAGTGAATCCACTTGTCACCATGATGTCACTGGGAAATTACGATTATAGATGTAATTTCTAAGAGATGGGGTCGAATCCACAAGTCTCACAATATCCATTATCATAATAGGAAATATTCTTAAGAGCTTACCTTAATCAATCCATCTCACGAAAGCAAACACAAAACCTTTCTTCTGGCACCGACCCGATGCTGAAAGTAACATTATTTGGACTTTTTCAGCCATCGATTAATTCCTGGAAGTTCCAGCCGGACCTTCAAGATGAAAACGTTCATGTTTGGGGGGTGGGGGGGTGGTGGTGGGGGAGGTTACATGTCTTTGCCCGTGAACACATTGTGTTCATCGTTCTGACATTTGTATTTTTCTAGTGTGTTAATCAACAGTAACTCCGTCAAAAGCGCCCCGATCACACACCTCTTGTACAAACATGAATGTCAGCCGTCGGTCTCCCTTCGAAGCTCTCGGGATCTTTCTGGCTAAACATGTAGAGCCATGCTCACTTTTTGTCACAGTAATTCGGCCAGAGAAGTCTTTTCTCTCTCTTTTTTTTTTTTTTTTTTTTTTTTGGTCTTCAAGGACTTCATTTTCTCTCTGAATGCCTGCAGGGACCACTTTTGCTCAGACTATTATCATTCAAAACAGCCAAAGCCAGATAACAACCATGGTTTGAGCCAGCAGGCAGAGTTAACTGAGAAAAAAAAAGAAGTAAAGACCAGAATAGTAAAGACTATCAGTCCCAGTGAAAACATAAGGATAAAGGTGTTGTTTTATGGATGAATCAAGACAAGATAGGCTTTTATCTCAAATCCTCTTCAAACAAACAGTGCGAGATAATAAAAATAGATAATCATCATCCTTCTTTTTCACTGGTTATTCTCCATCCAGCACGTTGGTCTTCTAATCTGCTGCCTCATGAATATTCATCTTTGCCACTCTTGCTGTTAGCTGCTTGTAATTAAGGTGATCTAATCATTTACAGCCATTCCCCTGTCACTCTGGATAACACTATCAGCCAAACGCCTGCAATCTTAATGTAAAAATATGTCTTATGGTGTAAATAAATTGCTCCCGGACTTTCCCCCATTAAAAAAAGGAGGAGCCTTGTAACGGCAGATGCGCAGAGACCGTGATGCTCTGGATGGTGCGTCGCGGGGCGGGGGAGGGGCTCGTAAACACCACTTTAATCTGCCCCTTTGGCTTTCTGTCCAATGGGAGCAAATAGTTGTATTAAAATAGATGATATGACAGGCCAAGCTGGGACCGCAGGATAGCACCCGCCAGACAGACCTATATAACAGATTGAGACATGCAGAGGTAATCCAAAAGGGTTTAAATCTCTGCTCATACACGTGATTATCATTTTTTTTTTTTTCTCTCTCTTATTTTTTTTCTTTCTTTTTTTTTTCTGGGTTATTCTGGGAAAACTGCATGAGGCGAACAAAATCATCTGCTGTCCAGTGAATTCACTCGGAGAACTGCGAGTCTCTAAACTGTACTAAAATCAAATGAGGGTAATTCATTGGTTAACATTGACGTTATCGCTCTCAAATGCAATATTCGGTTTTTAATTGCGAGTCAGCACTGAAGGATTACACCAGCGAAGGAGAGAGAAAAATGCCTGTAAATGTTTTAGGGAGATTCGTTGTATCTCATTGCATGGCTCTGACAGAAAACGGGCAGCGACCACGGCATTTCTCTGCACCCTTAATCCTCCCTCTTCACAGAAAAAAACCCCAAAAAAGGAAGAGGAATGTACATTTTGCGTGGCTAACTGCCAGTTGTGGCTTTGTTGCCTTAACAAAGGGGCTAAAGGCCACTTTCTGTCTCATAGAAACACACAGTCCTCACAAAGCACTCGCGGCATAAGAGATTAAGTGCTTTGGTTATGCAAGAAAATATGTTGTTCTCCTGCCAATTTTCCCAACAATTGAGTCATTTCTGATGAGCATCCGTTGACAGATTGGTTTTTATGATTACGTTCGTTTCTGCTTATGATTTCATAGTCAAGTCATTACATACGCACACGCACGAGGCAGGTTTAAATATAGGCATTTAATGACACAACATGAAAAAAAGAAAAGAAAAACAAACAAAAAAAAGTCATTTACAAGGTAGCAAATAACAAACACGTCAGTGCCGTAATGTGTGTATCGTTTACATCCGCTGTTCCTGGCATAATAAAGCATTACTTTGTGCGTAGTGCATCTACGGAGTTAAGTTTACACACAACAAGAGTGCCGTATTTGAGTGACACTAATCCCCAGAACTAGATAAAATGATAGACTAAACCGCACACACACAGACACACACACACACACACACACACACACACACACACACGCGCGCGCGCGCACACACAAACGCCCTTGACCTAAATATTTACAAGATAACAATGATCACGTGAGCATTCTCTGTCGATGGTGAGAACGTTACTGAGGCACATATTTGTCAGTGTTTCGTGTGGGTGAAGGATAAAAAAAAAAAAAAAAAAAAGTGATTTCTCGAATATATTAAAAAAAAAAAAAAAAATCACCTTCTAATAAAACCACATGCTAAATGAATAGGTACCAAAAGAAAGACAGACATACCTGAAAGAATGCGTTTTAAGTATGAAACGGGAAGGGATACATTCCTATGCACATCATGGTTAGCTATCAGTCCCTTTACACTGCTACGTTATCTTTTAACATAAGTAGTACCCACAGCAAAACACACAGTTTTCCAATGCAGCAACCTTGAAACATTCTACGAAGCTCTAAAATGCCCAAAATGTACCCATAAAAATGAGAATCAGAAATGATTTGGCTAGTCTATTCCATATATTTATTGCATGTATCAAAAGCTTCAGAGTCACATACTGTATTCACACGTTAAAGTCTTATAACCCATGCTCGATCGATAGTGTTTGACCTCCGTGGTTGAGCAGAAATAGCCACCCGGGGGGTCAAAAAGGGTAAATGTTGACTCGGCTTGTGTTGGCAAGTGAAGACGAAAGTGAGCACGTTAGTACAATATGACTGATTTCACAAGCACCTGGTATGAAAACGTGATTTATGTGCCAAACTCGAACTGTCTTCACGTGTTACGACCCAAAAATACAACTTCTTGTAATTACATGCTACATAAAAAAAGAAAAAAAAAAAAAAAGAAAGCTTTGCCAGGGAAGTATTTACTTATTCAAAGTACGAGTGGTTGCGAACAAATGAACAGCATCCATGACACAGCTCTGCCTACAATTTGTTGTTTCTATTCCCGGATCATGAGATATTCATTAGTTAGATAACACGGCCAAAAGGTTGCTGAGATGTAACTTTCGCCTCTGAAATTAGAAGAGGACTTACACAAGTGCAACAAACTGGCTGTGATTTGCCTCTCGAAGGCGCCTTCGAATAGACGTCTCTGTCATTCAAAGTTCCAGTGGCGGTCAATGGTGCAGAAAGAACTCGCAGTCAATTTTCGAGACCCCTTTTCACCTCTTCACTGGCTTTAGATAAGTTTCATGGTAAACCTGCCACCATCACCTCCATCCCCTCCTCCTCCGCCCATGGAAGACCGGGGAACAAAGTCAATAGTCGCCGTGTGCTTGATTTGACCTTTGCTCTGGCTCCAGAAAAACATGAAGACAAAACAGATGGCCACTGAGCTGAGGAAAGACAGGAAGCCCATGGTGGTGGCGATGATCAGGGTCTTCGCGTCAAATGGGTACGGCTTGGCCATTTGAGCGGAGGAGTTGGCAGCTTGGGGATTGGAAGGCTCCGCCCAGCTCTCCTCGGGGAAGTAAGGGATGGTTCGGTTACGCGGGAGCCCCTTTACGTACAGGCCGACAGTCAGGCTGTCGTTGCCGGCTGCGTTGCCTGCCAGGCATTGGTATGTGCCACTGTCCTGGACTTGGGCAAAACGCACCTCCAGAGTGCCGTTCAGTAAAACTCTGATTCTTCCCGTTGGAGAAACCACATTCTTATGGGATGAGATCCAGGTGATGGATGGGGATGGGTCTCCGTCGGCCTTGCAGGAAAAGAGAACCGTCGTGCCCTCCTCTACCCTCGCCTCCTGCGGCCTGCGGTCCTTGATGCGAGCGGGGCGGCAGGTGAACAGCCTCGGGAGCTCTTTCTCCGAGAAGTCTCTGAACTCGCGCTGTTTCACCGCATCGGGAGAGGAACAGGTGGGCTGATAGCCATCAAAGTTCAAGCGCAGCCTGCGACGGACCACCCAGAGAAGTCGACAGTCGCACGCGAGGGGATTCCCGTCTAACCGCAACACTTGAAGGTTCCCAACAGAGTGGAAGGTGCTCTCCTCCAAAGTAGCGAGCTGATTGGACGTCACGTTGAGCATACGGAAGTAGGCCAGTCCCCTGAACGCTCCCGGCTCTATTCGCAGCAGGTTCCCCCCAGCTAGGTGCAACTCCTGGAGTCTCAGGAGGTCCCCGAGCAGGTTGCCCTGGATAACGGCAATGGGGTTGTAGGACAGGTCCAGGTAGCGTAGATACACGAGGTGACGAAGCGCCGAGTAAGGAACCACGCTTAGGTTGCAGCTGCTGATGACGAGCGAGGTCAAATTAAGACCGATCAGGCTGTTGCCAGCCATGGTGTCCAGCGCCGGCCAGTTCGCGATCATGAGGCTGCGCAGGCGGTGGAGCCGTCGGAAAGCGTTGTTGGGTAGCGCGGTGATGGTGAGACGGAGCATGCGAAGACGCGTCAGGCTCTGGAGCTGGGACAACGCCTCGGTGGGGATGGAGGTCAGGTTGCTGCGGTCCAAGTTGAGCTCCTGCAGATTCTGCAGACCGACGAAAGCCCGCTGGGAGATGAAGACCAAGTCGTTCTCTCCAGCTTCCAGCGTTTGCAGGTTCCCCATTTCTTTAAAGGTGTAGTCCAGGAAGACCAGAATCTCATTCTGGCTCAAATCCAGAAAGCGCAGACTGGACAGGCCGGAAAACACCCCGACGGGGATGATCTTGAGACGGTTGTTCTTAATCCGAAGTGTCCTGAGATTCTGAAGGCCCTGGAAGGCCTCCACCTCAATCATGGAGATAAAATTATCACTGAAGTCCAACTCTTGAAGTTGCAGGAGGCCTGAGAACTGGCGGCGTCCCACAGTCTTAATCTTGTTGTGGGATAAATCCAAACGTCTGGCATCGCTGGAAAAGCCCTCTGGCACCGCATTTAAATGTTTGCCGGAGCAGATCACTTCTTTGGCCTCGGGTCGACACACACAGCGTGGAGGACAACCTCCAGCGGATACACCCAGTCCAAACTGGAGCAGGATGCTCCACGCGCCCCATCGGACAACTGACTCCACGAACATCTTACCTCCTGCCTGGAAAGAGACACAGACGATTAACGACTTCGACATTTGATACGATGGCATTGCGTTTGCAGTAGTTTGCCAAAACAAATACCAGTCAAAGCATTGTTGTACTTCATTTAAGCATTAACTTGTGTTGAGACGTACCTTTTTAGTCTTGGAGTGCCGATTTTCATAACCAGTGGCAGTCAAGTTGGAATCAGACTTGAGTTAAGTCCTCTGTAGAGATGTTTTCCTGTCAATAACATGCCCTTTAGAGTGGCCTAGACAGAACACAGAGACAGAGAAAACAAGTCTTAACAAAATAGAGAAATATGGCTTTAAGGGCAGAGATTAGTTTAACATCCCCAAAAAACATAACTCTTCTCCTTCAGCTTTGAAGCCACGTACCCACAGGACGAGTGAGTAAGAGCTTCTCATAAGTTTCAGCTTTTCTTAAAATAGACATAAGAACTGTTAACCCCCCCGTCCATCTCATCAGGCTGCTGTTCCCACTAATGGAAAAACCAGGACAAACCAGATGGATTAAAAACCAGCACAAATACAAGTTTTCTGAGCAGGCTGTCCTGCTCTGGGTGTTAAATGATTCATTTTGTAGCAGCTTGCTGCATGCTGAAAAGTGACCGGGCTCCCAATGTGGATCTTAAATGAAGCAAAGACAAAAAAAAAAAAATCAGTTTTTTTGAGCTTTCTCTTTGCTTAGTCAGTAAACACGAAACCAATCCGGCCCGACAAAAGAAAACTAATCTGTGACATTATTTCAAGTCCCGTCAATGACTATGTCCCTTCGTATATTTTTTTTTCTTAGAAATCCGTCATTCGGTATGAGGAAGAACAAAGTGGAAAGGACCCATTTTAAATGGCAGAGTTTGCCCAATGTGAAGCAGATGCGGCAGCTATTGAGACCGACCTCCATCTCCGTGTCACAGACAACAAAATCCCTACTTAACCGATTATCAAAGAATACATCTCACTTTTCATTCAGGACATTTTATCTTCCCAGAGACTGGAAACGTACCATTAAGAGCACTTAACACCCCGGAAGTGTCCACACATGATCTGCCCTAAAAAAAAAAAAAAAAAAAAAAAAAAAAAAATATATATATATATATATTTTAAAAGTATTAGTGCGCCCAGCCTCGCACGACGCCTCTGACAGAGCAGATGAGGCCTCGGTGAGATGAGCGCTCTCCCCCCTGGGCGAGGCATCTGGGTTTAAAACCAACTCTAACAGCAGTCGTCGCCAGCAACAGGCTGAGAGCGACACAGATTCTGTGAATGCAGTTTGTTTAAAGATCAAATCAGCAGTGGAGTACAACTTTTAAGAATGATCACAAAAATGCTGACGAGGAGTAAAAATGTCGACTCCATAAGGCTTGTTTAAGGATCTAATAGTTCTTATTCAAATGCGGGGTTGGGGATACTTTGTACATTAATATTAGTATTGTACAGTATATATTGTATGCTCCAAGACAACTTTGTAATTTTGGGCAACTCATTGTTAATCAGAGCTGTCATGTTTTGTTTTTATAATCAATATTTTAGAATTGCTGTATGGAGAAAGCTCTAAGTGCAGTTATTTCTATGTAGGATTCTGTTTCCAGATTCCCAAAAATAAATGGATTAATGAAATAGATTTTTTTTTTTTTTACATAAGAATATTGCCTCAGATTGACAGACAAATTTGCTTTAATAACCGACATGAATGGAAAGCATATTATGAATAACAGTTATATTAATTCACTCATCTGAATTGAGAAAACTTTTTTTTCCATACTGGTTGAATATTATCAACAGTTTTGTTTTTTCAGAGGGAAATACTGTCATAATACAATGATTTCATATGTTTTAGAAAATAAAACAAGTAAGGGTACAATTCAAGTAGAAAAATGTACTCCAAACTAAATCAAATTCAACACCAAGGTCAAAACCTATATTTTAAAACAAACAGCAATGTTACAGAATGAAAACCTGCAAACTGACGGGGACCAGAGTCCAAAAAGAGGCCCGCTGATTATAAAACGCTGCCCGGGTGAAATATTACATAATTACATTATTCTGCCACTGTCTGGCCTTGCCAGTTGAATAAAACAGTGCTGGGACAGAATGTGATGTAAATTATATATTTCCTTTCCAACACTCCGACCTGCTGCGGTACGTGCAACGAAGCTAACTAACTCCAAAAGAAAAGAAAAAGAAACAACTCTTCAACACAACACAGCTGCACAGAAACCTCCAAACCCCCCCCCCAAAAAAAAACAGCAAAAAAAAAAAAAACGTGAACGACACTCCAACGGCAAAGTTTCCCCGTTTCGTAACAAACAGAGATACTATATATACGGCACGAAACTACAATCCAAAACACATCCAAACTGGGTCTAACCTGCAGCAGCTGCAGCTCCTCACTCTTCACCATCAGACGGTTTCCAGAGTGAGGGGGGTGGGGGGTGGGGTAGGGGACCCGCCCTCGCTGCAGCCTCTCCGATGAGTGCCAGAGTGGCCGACAGTCCCAGAGCCGCACGGTCTTTGTCTCATCCCTGCTCTTCATGCAAAGCTGCTCTTATACTGGCTGGCTGGCTGGGAAGCGCTGACTCACAGCCCAACACTCGCTCGCTCTTAAACTCCCAGGACTCGTGTTAGACCGATATATCAGAGCGCAGACGCGCCAGGAACACGCCGATGTCCTCGCCCCTTTTTTTTTTTGGTGAAATCCTGGACTTCAGTTAGAGTTGGTCAGGGGCCACGACTACAGCTCAAAAACACTGTATTCAATTCTGACTTTTATGCATTCATTTCTAGTTGTTGTTTTTTTTTTTACATTTTAATTCTTTATTTTTAAGATTTGACCTTTTCAATATTGAACTTTTCTCACAATGACATAGTGGCGCCTTAAAGAACTTCGTAATTTATTGACAAAATGTATTCCTCTACGATCCAGCGTGAGTTTTGTCGTCCTGTAGTCGTCTCGCTGCTCTCAGACAACTTATTGAGCTTCTCTCCTGCTCGGAAAACAACAATAAAACCGATTGACAGCAACAAATATCGGCTTTTTAGAAGTAATATTAGTCTCCTTTCTCAGATCTGTGTGTAGTACATGGTTGGGGGGGGGATCAAAATGTAAACGTGTTGAACCCCCCCTCCCCCTCCCCCATCTCACCCTCCCCTGAGCTCAGTCATGAGAGACAGAGACTGGCAGGTGTGTGATATCTCAGGCGGGGTACGGCTGTCAGTTGCTGAGCCCTTCCAGCCAATGTGGGGTGGGGTGTGTTGGGGAGGTGAGGGGTCGGGGGGGGGAGGGGGGGTCGGCATCACTCCTCCCCTGCCTCTCCCAGCGCACATCATAAAAGCCGCAGTCCAGGCAAAGGTCGCGACCCCTGGAGTCACAGCCGGGACTGACCCCATCCATCAAGTCAGAAAGAGGGGGAATAAATGCGTTTGTAATTTCGCCATCTATTTCTCGCCCTGCGTGGAGCGCGGTCACATGAGTGTCGCGTTACGGCGTTAGTTATCTAAACTATTTTCTATTACGCAGAGCCGCTTGTTGTTTCTATTAATGATACGCTCTCCGATTAGAGCGGACAACAGTCACTTCAAGGGCTGTTACTGCTGTTGTTTAAGACTTCTGACGTACATAAAACTCCCAACGTGGCACCTCCAGTAATTTAATACAAACCTGCTTTATGTAAAATAAACAGGAATCTATTTAACAATAGAAGGAATAACACAGTATACCCCTATTTCCAGGGAACTCCCTGTAGTATGTGTATTACTCTGTAGTTTCCACACACACACCGACACACTGAATATTTACTATTATTTCATAACTCACAGTTGGTCATTGTAAAATAATTTCATAAAGTTTAAGATTTAAATAATACACTTTCTTCAAAATACACAAAATCGTCATTGTGGTCTTTGTGCAGTGTCCAAATAAATGTGTATTTGATAAAGTTATAATTGGTTATATACTATACTGATCATTTTACACAAATACACTAAATTACAAATATGTTTTCATTTTTACAATCTGTATAAAAAAAAAAGTGACCATTGTGATATTGTTTGTTACTGTGAGGATCTTATTCTATTTTTTTTTTTAGCCCCGGTATTGTGAAATCACACTGTTAATTACTAGTAATCACACTGGTTCTTGTTTTTTTTTCAACCCTGCTGGTAATCTTTCAGAAGTAGTGTTATTTTTTTCTGTTTCATTCATTGTAATAATTATGTTTTTTTTTATTAGCCATCTCTAAGTGCAGTTGCAGAAGTGACGTTGTTTGCTGTCACATTAGTTCAGTCTTATTCAATTTCCCAGCCGTGCACACCGAAATCACACAATTACTGTGATATCTTGGCCTCTCACTTCTTCTTTTTCCTGCAGTTATTTTCCGAGAAGACTTTTTCTGTGAAATTCAATTGAATAACGACGCCGTTTGATTGCTTTGCAAAGTAATTCCATCCGGTTGCTACTGGGGTTTGCGTCCTTTGCCAAAGTCTGGCCAAATACCGCAAAGCCAGATTGACCGGTATGATGCTTGCCACATTACGTCCCTGGTAAAAACCTATTTGCAAAAAAAAAAAAAAAAAAAAAAAAAAATCCTAAAACCAAACAGGGGCCAGCTCTTCCCTGAGCAACCGATCTTAACGCCGACATTCAAACAACATCGAAGCCAGCGGGATCGTCTGTAACTTCCCCTCGGACGACCCTTTGGCAAGAGTCCCGCAGACTGTCGGGCGAACTCCCGCTGTCGCGTAATTGTTTGAAATAGTTCAACTTCCCCGGCCGTGTTCGGTTTGTCCTCGCTGCTCTGTCATCGGACAAAACTCATCAAGCCGCTCAGCTTGGGCCCCTTATCGCCTTACATCAATCTGCGACCAGTTCAAATTAGGACCTTCTCCGGTGACTGAACGCAGCGGCGGATTTAGTCATTACTTGGTTCTCCGAAGTTGCTTTACACCCCCCGTGGTTATGATAATCAAACTATTAGTGTAATAAAAAAAAGAAAAAAAAACCAACAACACACAATCACGACATTAATTAATTGGCCGTCGTATCAGCGTTTTTTTTTTCCTTGTGGAGGATGGTCACCAAAGTCTTTTTTTTATATATCAACGCGTGTCGTGTTTGCTCTCCAAAATTGCTCAAATCAGCAACTTTGCTCCGGTGAAACATTTTTGCTTGTTCATCTGATTTAACTGCAAACACGATCATTTTCTTCCCGGGATCACATTCAACAAAGCGCCACCGCGAACAACGACTCCTATCATTATCTTGCTGTAACGCCGCCAGAAGCAAGAAAGGAGGGGTGTGAGGGGAGGGGGAGAGGATGGGGGGGGACGATTGTCAATTAACTTGAACTCATCTTCTCGCCCCCGCATTATGGCTTCATTCATTTTTTTTTTTTGGACGGGAAAGCCGCCGTCGGTGCTCGGCTCTTTTTAAGTTTCACCCGATCCGCCGCCTCCCGACGTTTCGACCTCTCCCCGTTACTTAGACAAATCGCAGCGAAATGTGAAAAAAAACACCAAAAAAAACGGTGACAGACAGCGAGCAATTATCGAGATGATGGCTTCGGGGCGAAAAACGTTCGTCGCGACGGGTGCACGAAACCGTGAACGTGATCTCGCGCGGTTTCCCATCGGACGGCATCGTCCCTGTCATTCGGGAGTTTCGGACGCCCCCCCCCAAAAAAAAGAGCGAATCTCAGTGCCGAGCGACTCCCGTCTGACAGGAGGCGCGGCCTGAGCCCGGCTGGGGGTTTTTCTGACACTTATTTCTGACACTCGCAGCTATTTTTAGCTCGTCACAGTGAGAAAGACAAGAGCCTGCATGGCTCAAATCCCCAATTAAAGCGGCTGGGACAGAACAACAGCGCGAGGATCACAGAGCATGAGATCGTGCCTTTGCACTGTGTGTTTTCTCTCTGTGTGTGTGTGTGTGTGTGTGTGTGTGTCTGCTGGAGTTTGTTAAAAGTGTGTTTGACTGCTGCTGCGGTGGTGAAGGAGTTGTGAGTGTGTGTGCTAGTTTTTTTTTTTTTTTTTTTTTTTTTAACGGCTTCTGGCACCCGCTGCAGTGTGACGGCCCCCCGAGACCTCCGGCATGCAAGCAGCAAATATTAAAAGGTTCGCTGGCAGAACAGCTGTCGGGTGCAAAGCAGGAAAACAAAAAGTCTCCTGGTCTTTTCCCCCTTCGGGTTTTGTCTGGGACAGAGCTTGTAAACAAGATCGTGTCAGGAGCCGCATCTGTGTTTAAATAAACAAAATGTCTGAAATACACGGAGGGGAAGAAAAAAAAACCACAAAAAAAAAACCAACAGAAAACTTGTCAGACCCCAGAAGGATGTACAGTTACAAAAGTACAAACGGGAAGCAGCAGGCCGACGGTATCGCCGTCTTTGTGAATTCAGCGTCGATCCGGAGGTTTTCAAATGCGCCAAATGTTTCCGACATAATGTTGGTAAAAAAAATAGGTTTCAAATGATGCGCAAGATATTAAAATATTTCCATTTAACAAACGTGAAAAACACAAAATCTCTGCGTCAAAAAAAAAACAAAAAAAAGACTACAAATCGATTATTAAAGGAGGAAACGGCGGCGCTCCGTGCAGAGATGGCGTTCGACTATTTCTCCCAGTTTAATCATAGCATAGATTTATTGAACTTCTTTTCTTTTCTTTTTTTTCTTGATGGCGGTTGCCACGGTTGCATTGGCTCACGTGTTCGACCAATCCACACGGCCTTGCACGTAAACCAATTACCCTAGAGTAGAGTAGAAGTAGTTTAAAAAACAAAAAAAAAAAAAAAAAAAAGTATTTCACGCTGGTGTTTTAAGAATTATGATTATTCAGTTCCTGCTGTGACGACGTAAAACAAAACAAAACAACAACAACAAAAAAGGGACATCAAAAAAAAAAAAAGCTCTTCGTTATCCTTTTAGCGTCAAACGTGTGAAACGTCATTCATCGTCACAAAATGTTAAAAAGTGTTGAGGCGTTTTTAAAAAATATTAAAAGGTTTTGCATGTTTTAGTAGCAAAAACTCGATGAATGAAATGGGGGGGGGGTGGGGGGGGGGGGGATCGGGGGCGTCCGTCGCTATCGCACAATCCAGCCCGCGGCGGTGGGACGTAATCTCTTCCCTACTTTATGTGTACATCAGCATAATCCTCGCGCCCGTTGCCAACGTTTTACGGGACTGTGTGCTGGTCAAGCAAACCCATTTCCAATTTGTTCAACGGCTGCGAGGAAAACCTAAAGACCCCCTGAAACACCGCCGCAGCCGAGCGAGGGGCGGGTTCGCTTTGGCTGCGGTGTTTGAAATTGGCACGCTGGGAGTAGAGATAAAAGTCAAATGTGCGCGAGCGTGGCTGCGAGCTTGTGCCTGTGACAAACAGGATTATATTAATTGTTTGCCTCTGTGCCTACACGTTGAAATATATTTATTTTATCTGAACATCATGGAGTGTACCAGTTTTTTTTTTAATTTTTTTTATTTAGCTTATTTTGACAATTTCATTTGGAGTCCGGACATTTTTTTTAAATTTTTTTTTCTGCTTTATTTTCTTTCTGCTAATACCTGTTGCTTTATTCCCGTCACTCCGATTTTTACCACTAACGCAATGTGCTAAACGAAATTGGCTTGTCCTTTAATTATTCAGTGTTTCTCTCTCTGTTTTCTTTTAAATGGCTACTTCTCCTCCTCCCTCCCCCCCTCCACCCTCCCCCACCCATGCGAGCGGGCATCTCAGATGTATTTACAGGAAATGCCATGTCGATCTCTCGATATGTAATTTCAGAAATCTCTTGTTTGTCCTTCACATATTTCCACCACCGTTTGTCCCACCTCTTTCAAACTCGTGGGGATCCACGGTTTGTGCCTTTTGGACACGCGATATTATTATTAATAGCGAACGTGGCAGCGCGTGCCCTGTCCCTCCTTCACAACGCGTTTAATGTCCATTAACGCTCATAAAAAGGCGACCGCAGGGGTTGCCCTGCTATTAAGACACCGAGGGGCAGCAGCTGAGCGCCTCACTTTCACTTTTACGCAAGCCAAATTAAAACAAAATGACATTTCTGCCGCGTCTTTATCCACCACCCGCGGCCAACTGTTGTCGAGAAATCCACCCGGCGATACCGCGAGCCCCGAATCCTTGCTGCCAAACGGGCTATTTCCAACAGGCGCTGCACCGGTTACGCCGACGTAAAGCTCGGGTGGAACGAAAAGGAGGGGATCGCATGCGAAAAACCTAAAATCCATCGTAAGAGAAGAGACAGGCAGAGCACGGGCGGGTTTTTTTTGTGGGGGTTTTTTTTTGAGTATCAACAGTGTGATAAGTGTTGGAAGTGGGTCACAGTGACGGATCCGCTCACGTCGGTCCTGTCCCAGACTGCGCGTTGGGTAAAGCACTCTGCTATAATTCCACATTCCGACAAGGAGACAGTTAAAGACTGCGTGCGACGTCATGCAAAGTGCACCGTCTGCAATATTAATAATAGCACAAATAAATGAGGGAAGGGAATTAGTCTCAGTGCAGTGCCTATGTGATGTGACAAATTAGGTCGTCTCAGCTACCAGAAGCGATGCATCGGAGCCTTCAACGTGCATCAGAGGGATGATGGGAGGTCACGCATTACGGGGGGAGCTGACTGATAGGAGGCGAGAGGGATCTTAACCTGGAGCAGGTCACATGTTGAACGCTGATTGTAAAACACTGAGGGCAACGCTCACACCGACTGTGCACTCGTAAAATCTGGCACAGCGGGCCGTGTGTTTAGCTGCTTGGTGACGAATTTCAAACGTGCGGCCTTGAGTTTCTATTATAGGAAAGAATCACAAAAAAAAAAAAAAAAAAATGAATGTCCCTCAGTCAAGTGGCAGAAGTACTAAGATTCTGCGAATTTAAAAGGTAAGGATACTTAAAAAGAGAAAAAAGAAGGTTTGAAGTTGATTTTTCAGATCAAACAAAGTGGAAGAGAAGGAAATGCTAAGAAATATGGCAGAATAAAATTTTTTTTAAAAAAGTAGAAGAAATTTGAGGGAAGAAGTGATGGACAGAAAATGAGGGGGGTGGGGAGACGTCAAGGAAGGCGTTGTAGTTTATGTCAAACAAGGAAAGTAAACTTCTGATATGCTTGTTGTTCCCTAATGTTCATAATCCGGTCCGACACCGGACATTTGTCGGCAATGACTAAATCGTGTCTAAACTGAGCGGATTTTGCGTCCTCTGATGGTATTTGTCACATGTATTCTGCAATTTTGTCCAAAAAAAACCTGTGTAAAACGACTAAAAGGTCTCCAAAATCGCATTTTTCAAATCCACAGTTTAAAGGTGTAATTCAAAAAATATCTTTGAAACAAAAGAACGACTAAATCACTATTGTTTTTGTCTTTTTTCTTTTCCTTTTTCACATAACTGGATAATCCCCCCCCTCAACTCCCCTTCCTGCTGTCCAGGTGGAGCGCTTCCTCTTTGGCACGGTTTACCCGCTTTGCGTGCTAATCTGACAGGGCCGCTCCAAAATCCCACCTGGTTTCCAGCCGAGCCCGGACCAGCCGGAGGGGCACGAACAAGACCAGAGAAAAAAAAAAAGGCGTGTGCGGTGGGCGTTTGGATCACGGCTTCCTGTTGCTGGCAGGTCACAGACGCGATTACCAAGAGGCTGACGTGTCCGTCGGGTGTTCGGGCGTCTTTGAAGGGAACGCCACTTCCGGAGGTATGTTGTTGATTTGCACTTTCGCTAAAAAACATGCAACACGCGCTGCCATCATGCCCCACATAAACAACGGAGACCCAATGGGAAATGAATCATTCAATGAATTGAATCACAAGATTCGTCTATGTTGCACCTACTTCGACAGACCGGACAGAATGTTGAATGTTTGTAATTTTTTTTTTTTTTTTTATGCGACTACAAAAGAAACTTAATAAATATCTATAAATGCTACGTCGGAGAGAGGAGCCCCGGGTGTTTCCACCCTGACGGTGACATGTCCATGTCCTCCACCGCTCTCGGGCCTCTTGGATGCTCAATAATACAACAGCTATTGTAGTTGTCGGGTCGAGTTGCACGACTCGTCTAAAACGCTGCGCACGGAGTATAAAACTGCCGGTAACCGTAGCAATGGTACTTTTCCTTCACGCTACAGTACGTCAACTTTCATTGGTGAGATCTTTTTTTATTTGTATTTAGGTTTTGCCCCTTTTTCTTCAAAACTTAGGCACCGCTATTCTGCTGGTGGCGATACCATGGTTCGAATTGAAGCCGGATCAAAACCACTGCCTACATCTTTTTTTTTTTTTTTTTAAAAACAGGTCTGCATTTACCAAAAATAGTTTTGCACTCTCCTCGCATTGAGGGAAGGTCCTCGTTGTTTACAGCCTGGTGAGTTTTTGGCACACACCGCATACGGTAAATGGTGGTCAATGCCGATTGGCTAAATGCTGCTCCAGTAGTTTCAAAGTTTACCCGAGGTATTTGCCTATTCGGCTGCTTGGCCATATACCCATATATATTCACAGAGGGAATTTTAGGTCTGGTGATACCTGGCTGAGCGTGCCAATTTTACCCATCAGAGTCTCGGCAGGTGTTGAAAGCTCCGGGTGTGTAGAGTTCAAAATGAATGATGTTTCCAGATCTGGTTCTCTCTGGTCGAGGCGAGCAGCTAACTTTGGGCTACGTTTACAAAACAACAGACCTAAATCTTTTGCCAGACCGACAGCAGGTGAGTTGCATTGCTGGTAATGTTGGCCTCACCAGAAGAGTATAATATCTGAGGTTCTGCTGCATTGGTTTGATCACATTTTCAAACCCCCATCGCAGGTCTGACTGTGTCATAAAACAGCGTTGCCAAATTGGAAGCCGCATGCTTTTAAACGGCTTTATGAACCGTGCAGGGTGCAAAACCCTCTCTGCTTAAACCCTCGATAAAACTGAACTGAAAATTGAATTGGATGAGGGGAGAACTATTCGATGGCAAAACGCACCGAAGAGGTTTTGCGGTGGTGGAACGGCATCGTTGGTACTTGTGCCTTTGCTGAGAGAGGACAACTGCGAGGCTGCGGAGGTCTCTTCGTTATAAAACGCTCGCACTTTGCTTTTTAATTATTGTTTTTTTGTATTATTATTATTATTATTATTATTTTTTTTTATAAAGCATCTTGACAAATTGCCAATACTGTCATGCATGCGGAGGGAAATACTCCAGTACGAGGGCAGCAGCGACTGTAGGTGTGACAAGAATGACACAATCAGCTCTCCTCATCTTTAAGTCACCTGCTTGTATAACGGTGACATCATTGCAATAACTGCATTTAATTATTCTCCTAGTAAATTCCCGATTGGAGCGCGTTGAATAACTGCACTCTCCTCTTTTTTTTTTTCTTTTTTTTTTGCCTGCTGCATACTGAAAAGCCTTCCAGCCCAATGACCTTGGCTTAATGGGTATAGAAAAATAGACATGAGTAGATGAAATTATGATTGAACATACAGCCAGTTAATGGTGGCTTTTACATTTGTTATTCTAACTGTACAGTGTGCGATAGCTCTTCACTTTGTCCGACCTTCTGCCGGACAGGAAGTGATGTTTCCGATTGGTGATAGGATCAATCTGTCTGGACCGGGAAGAGGAATAAATGGCTTGGCTGCTTTAAAAAAAATATATAAAGTTCAGTGAAAATCTAGTTCAGAGTTTGTGTTATCCGAACTCTAAAAGGCTAAAACCATTTATACCCAATGTCTGCACGCAAGGGTGGATGCAAAAAAAACAACAACAACAGAGGTCATGACCCTCTACTGGCCGCATCGCACTGCCGGCCTGATCTCTTTATCCCTTCAAAGACGTCATGTTCTGTGTGGCTTTGGACTCTTTGATGGCAATGAGTTGTACAAATAAAGAAACCTTCGCACGGCCTCGTCTTTGAAGACGTTCACCAGCTCGTACTCGGTTGAACACAGTGACGGAGAAGTTCACACTCCACCGTGGCTTCACAACTAAACCATTAACTGCGTACAGTAGAAACCAGAAAGGTGAAATGGAGTTTTAGTTGCTCTTCGAACATCCGAAGACCGCTTTAAAGGATGCCGAGCCCCTTTTTTTTTTTTTTTTTTTTAATTCTTGTTTTGATGCATTTTCTTTCTCGGATCGCCTCCACGACCGGACGGACGACTTCTCGACACGTAGGGGCCAAAATGAGCGTTGCAGGAGCTCAGTTCTCATCGGCTTTAAAGCCACCGATAAAGGACAAAAACAAAAAAATCCCATGCACGCTCGCCGCCTGACAGATAATCTATGAGTTGAAAGTAGATCAAAATCACCACAATCAGTAAAAAAAAAAAAAAAAAAAAAAAGAACCACACACACAACTAACAATGAGAGTGCCATGTTGACACATGCCCTTTTTCATTTTTCTTCTCCTTCGCTCTCGCAATCTCTCAGGCTCTGTGTGGGAGACGATCAAAACAGAAAAGCTGAAAGAAGTGGCTGCGCTTTGGTCTTTTAACCAGGCTAGTATTCGTCCTCCTCCTCTTACCGTTTGAAAAAGCGTCTCGTTTGTGTGTCTTAACCCAGTTAGTTCTCCACTTTGCAGTCGCTTAATTTGCTCACAGACGAATAAACGAACAGAGTGAAAACTAGAAATGACGCACGCGTCGTTGGAAAAAGGAAAACACAACACAAAAGAAAAACGTGCAGCCTGAAAGAAACGTTGTCATACAGGACGTTTTTTTTTTCTTCTTTTATTTATTTTGTTTCTCATGACTATAACACAAAGTCTGCTGCTGACACGAGGCCCTGGGCCGGTGACATTTCAGCTTCCTCTATTCATGCCCCTCTCGTTTGCATTTCTCCAGTGGCAAGTGAACATCTGATCTCTTCTATTCATCTGCAAAAAGGACTTCAAAATAACCGTGTGGCCTGAATATTGCTTGTGTCGCACGGCGGGTTCAGAAGAAGTGCCGTGCAACACAGATTCTGCCCTGGATACATGCTTTTCATGTGCAAAGAAAAAAAAAAGCAGGTCCAGTGGAGACGCTGATGGAAAAGACAAACAAGTGGCAGAAAACCTAAAGTAAAAATCTCAATTTTTTTTTTTCTTCTTCTTCTAAAACGTACTGAGTATAAGTGTGATGTTAATCAGACTGAAAATGTGGTGGGTGGATGTGAGGATGCTTTGTTCCAGGCTCAGATACACCTTCTCCCAGATTGCTGCCTCTTTGGCTAAGCCTGGTATTAAGGAGCTGCTGTTGGAAAGAAGTCAAAGCTGCAGTGAAATACTCACCCAAATGTCTCATTTTCCTTCTAGTGGGACGAGCTTGTGTATATGTGTGTGTATGGTATGTGTGTATGGATTTATTTTTTTGGAATACAGCTACAGCCGCTGGTGGATAGTCAACATAAAGAAAACGCTATAAACAAAAATTTAAAAAAAAAAAGAAGATTCTTTGCAGTTCTTTAAGGCAGGCTGAGTCCTTAACACATTTAAAATGATGGAGAAACGCTGGGGCACATTATCGACTTTGAACATTATTTGCAAAAATTGACATTTAAAGCGAATAGAAAAATGAAATGGACAAAAAAAAAAAATGTCTGATTTAATGTTTGTTTTTTTCCAGACGAGGCTTTCACTTCTGCCTATCTGGGATTGTATTGGCAGTCATTAATATGTTATTGAAAGCCACTGGGTACTAATGAAAGGCTAATGTCATCTCGCAGCTTGATCATTTGAAAGTCCCGGGGCTTTGTATCAAAAATTCATGTTTGCCACTTCTTGTTTTGGATATTTATTCCTATTCCGAAAAAAAAAAAAAACAACCTCAACATGTTTTGGTTTCGTGTTGCCAAAGGACAGTCCAGCCCAGTTTGAAGCTAGACGATCAACCGCCCAGGGGTCCCGCACCCTCGGGGGTCCCTAAATCCTGAGGTTTTCTGTAGTCTAATTTTGTCTACATATTTTATTAATGGCAAATTTGACAAATTTGCACCACTGAAGTACAAAACAACTCTTGACTGGTCCTCCGTCTCCTTTTTGCGGTCCGGGTCTTGCAGAGGAACTCTGTTATTTTAGTTGATGTTGAGCTTATTTGTTGGAAAGTTTTGTTTTTAATTGAACTGCTTTCATTCTCTTCTGTGTGTGAAGTAATGAACAGACAGAAAGCCTCAGACGGAGGTAGTCGTGTTCCCTAATGAACAAACTGTGAGGTGGCAACAAACTACTTCTTATTGATACTCATTTGGTCGTCATGGTAAAAAAATAAGTGATAATTTGCCATCTTTACTCCCTGAAGCCCAAATTAAAATAATAGTAATACCAGTAATACCAGTTACTGTGTGCGTTGTCTGATCTGCTGTCAAATGTGCAAAAATATGGAGTTTACTTCCTAGAAAACTATGAAAAGCAGGAAATATTCAAGTTCATGTTTTGCATATTTACTTGAAAAATGGTTAAAATGATTAACGAAATGTCATTTTTGTCAGTCAACCAATCACTTTACAGACTATAGACACTGTTTCATATGCTGGATTACAATAGGGCCCTATAACAAGCCCTTTTGCCCACAAGCCGACCGCTGCCTGCGTTTCCATTGGTGGAGAGAGTTAAAAGGCACTGAAGAACTACTGACATCACATCAAATTGATAAGTAGATGTTGAAAAAACAAAATCATGTGGGAGACTCTTCGCCATGTAAAAAAAAGAAAAAAAAGAGTTTCTGGACTCTACCAGCGAGCCTTTTTCTGTCACTGTGATCGAAGCTGTTACTTCAAATCTTTCGAGCTAACTTCACCCGAAACCCTCGCCCGAGATTTCAATCTCCACGTCCTGAGTCCGTTCCAGTGCCAGGAAGACCTTTTTTTTTTTTAAACGCTCGAAACAGCGTTGGAAATTTACAAAACTCGTAGGCGCAAAAACAAACCCGCGCAATGCGCACGAAACCGTGCAGCTTGCAGAACTTTTTTAAGTTTCCAAAAAGTATGAAACGGCGAACTTTTCACGTGCCAAACCGCCGAAAAACAAACCGGATCGACGCACTGACAAACCGCCGCGTTAGCGTACGAGCTAAATCGCGCTAATCGCCCGAAGGTCTCGATGCAGATTTTCTAGCGCTGAGGCTACGCAGGCCAAGCAAAGAAACCACTTAAAGACTTGTCATATACTTCTTCGCCTCGAGGCTGAAATCAATTGAGGTCTGGAGCGGCTGCCCAATATAACAGTCCAGATAAATCATCCCCCCCTAACAAGGAGACTGACATACTTCCTGTGCATAAAATGCCCTCTGATTAAATTGCCCATTTGGCAGAATCCCAAGCGTCCAAATCCTTGGTTCTCCCTTGATGGCGATCTGCTCCTCCTGAGCCGCAAACCGACGTGATGCGTGTCCTCATTAGGACAGGAGCAGAGGACGAGAGTGTTTTTTTTTTTTTTTTTCCCGCTTACCCCTCTGCACCTTTACTGAAAAGTGCTGATCCCGGCTTATGTCACGACTGCAGGTGAGGCGAGAATCCCAAAAAAAAAATCCGACACACACGATGGACGAGCCAAGTTTTGGAAAACGATACAGTTTTGGGTGACAAACGGCAGTTTGATCAGATTTTAAAGTGACAGTAAAGCATCGTGATTTCACACACACACACACACACACACACACACACACACACACACACACACACACACACACACCGTCCCAGGGCGAAATGAGGCTGCCGTCTGTAATCCTGCAGTTAAAACACAGTCTGCTGTAGCCCAATTCTTTTTTTTTTTTTTTTTTTTTTAGCTTTATAGAACAAACTATCCCGAGGATTACTGCTCCCGGACGGTGTAACTCCACAACAAAAAGACAGATGTACACAAACAACAAAGCAGCTGAACGTGAAAGCATTAGTAGTGGCACGTTTTTGTTGTTGTTGTTGTTGTTGTTGTTGTTGTTTTTTTCTAGGCTTTTAGCAAAAATAGTTTCAGACGATTTAATACAAATAAAAAAAAAAATCGTACGGGGAAGAGCATTTATATGGGTCAGTGTTTTAAACTCGGCCCCAAAACGACACACGATGACGAATGTTTACGGACATTACAAGAGTGTTGTGGGCTTTTTTTTTTTTTTTTTTTTTTTTAATGAATGGATTCAGAAGACCTTTAACTTCAAAATAGGTCGACAACAACGCCGGCAAACAAAAATAACAAATAACTTTGCTTCAGACATTTTAACCATTATAACTCAAATATACCAACAGCTTCTTCCTTTTTTTTTTCTGTCTTTTTGTCCATTAGTTGTAATTCAAATTTGGCTCGATCTTGACTAAATATAGGGGAAATTTTTGCATTTATCCTGCAACCTGTTTTGTGTGACACCACAGGAAATGATGCAGCCGAAGTTGGAAGAAAAAATAATTTAAAAAAAATAAAATACGACCTCGACGTGGATGTTCTGGGCACCGTTAACCACTAATGGGATATTTAAGCACTGTGATCCCGCAAAATAAACGAGGAACACTGTAAAGTCTATATTGACTCGTTGGAGTACTAAATTCAATTAAATAACCGTAGTTTAGCCTATTAAAGAAATCGTACATGAACAATAACAGCTTCAGGTTCAACAACAAGGAAAACTGTTCAAAATCCGAAAAAAAAAAAAAAGTTTTGGGATTTAAAAAAAAATAAAAATAAAGTATTTGTGGATGAAACTCACCAGCGGAGGCTTTTCAGAGAAGCAATCATCGCATCAAAGGCTTCCCTGCTTTCACACTCATCGCCCTCGTCCAGCAGAAAGACATGTTCCTCTCTGTTCAGGACACTTTCCCCTCTTTTCTGTCTGCGTTCAAACCACACTTCCCCAACACCGGTCACGCCAGAGTCGCGCAATTCACTTCGCCCTCCTTCTTCATTAATTTCCTCTTTTCTTTTTTTTTTTCTTTTCTTTTTTCTTTTTTTCGACTGCCGAACACCTCGGGGAGTTCTCGGATAATTGCGCTACTAAAATAATGTAGGTCGTCTCCGCGTGTGTCTGTCTTGTTGTGTGCCGCTGCTGCGCTCCGAGCGCGGCGGTGGCGGTGCTGGTGCTGCTGCTGCTGCTGATGATGATGATGATGCTGCTGCTGCTGCGCCCTCCGTTATCTTCATCCCTCCTCTCAGCTGGAACAAAAGTCCTCGCATATTTAAGGCTGGATCCGCGCCGTGCGTCTGGGGCCGTAATACCGCAAATCCCCCCTCCTCTCCCCTCCCTCCCCTCCCCTCCGCGTAACGAGTAGTAGTAACGTCCCTTGCTGATAAATACTTGAAAACGTATTGATCAGACTTTCAGTGAGTGGCGCAGGGAAATCTTGAAATGTGCAGTCAATGGAATTGGACTACATTTAATCTAATGCAATAGTTTTTTTTTGCAGTAGTTTTACTTTCTCACACTGGTTTCCAAAGCTGCATGTCTGTGGCTCTACTGGTTAATACGATTTTAAGACACGACCCAAGTTTCCCAGAAAAAAAAACTGAACGAACCGGCAGCAGTTTGACCATCATATCTTCTTCACATTACAACTTGAACAGAAACCTTTGTATTTTAATGAAAACAAAACAACCTGGGGAAAAAAACAGTTGACATTTCTGTAATCTATATCCCTATTTTTTTTTTTTTCCTGGTCTTTGGAGAGCAAGGATGCATTGCATATTTATTGTAAAGGATTTCTGGAAGGTTATACCGCTTTAACCTCACTGGAACATTGAAAAGAGATCAATTTAACATATCCAAGGAACTGCAGGAGAAATGTTACCTAACCTTACGGATGTATACTAAAATTCGAGCTATAAGACATATTCAGGATGAATGCTTTTGATACATGCTGTATATCTTATTGCTAATCATGTATATTAATGGTGAGTTCATGAGCAACAGTGAAGTGGGAATGTTTTGGCTTCAGTGTGGGAGAAAACATGTCGAACTGAGTAAATCCCACGAGGAAAAGGGGGAACGTATTTGGGAGCTCCGAGAACGAGGTTCGACGTCACTTGACGTAGCAGCGTTTGTGGTGAAAGTTGAGAAAACTAATCGCTCTGTAAATTAGCCAGAATGTGCCAAATGTTAAAATTCGGCATTACACCGAAACAAGTAGAAATAATATCTATTGTTGGTCACTTTTCAGTATTCTGACATCAGAAGTAGAGCAGATTTCCTCGGTTCAGCTAGGTTGCCTGTTTGTTTTCCTCGTGAACACTAGTCGTTCCCCAAATCCCAGCTGCCTGAGTGGACATTAATACACTCTGATGTTGCTGTTTAGAAAATCCTTACGTTTTGCGGGCTTGGAGGAAATTTTATCAATTGGGGTGTTTTTTTTTTTTTTTTTTTGGTCGCCTGGTATTTTCAGACCTAAGTCCACTGTGTGAATATTTAGGTCTGGCGACGCTACGTTGAGAATTACTTCCGGTAGTTGCATTCAAATGGGCGTATAGACCCCGGATTAATTTTAGAAACTAACGGAGCACCCCTTAACAAAATCAGCATTGATCACCAAACTATGATGTGAACCGGGTTTCCAGACTGAAGCTGTGAGCAATAGGTGGGCGGAGTCAAGTTAGCTATTTGGCACTTTTATGGCTATTAAAGTTTGCCGTCTGACAAGTTCTTTCCTTTTGCCTTCTTTTTTATCAATGTTGCCATGTTCCCAGGTCTCAGCAATTTCCCTGATTGCAGTATTATCACAGCGTAGCTCCACTTTCTTTTAGAGTGTCATCAGTCTAACGACATTGTTGCCATGGCCAAAGTTGTAAAAAATAAGACCCAACTTATACAAAACAAACAAACAAAAAAAAACATTGTAAATGATCTTGCTTTATATGGTGTTTCTACTTGTACATACTAAAAAAAAAAATACATGAAATATATGGAATATTAGACTTCCTGTGCCGTAAGAACAGAAAACTACTGGAGTAGTGCTTTTACTAAAGGACACCGCTGCACTCCCAACAGGTCGATGCACATGAAAGCGGCTTTTTTTTGTCAACAAAGTAACTGCTCGAACACACCCAGGGTGCCGGAGATGTGCAAATAATAATAATAATAATAATAATAATATGGGTGGAAAAATCCCTAAGCTGTCAGCTCTGAGAGGATTTGTGATTTTTTTTTTTATTATTATATCCGCTACGCTGAGTGAATACTGGCATGTTTCCAGGACAGTACATTACTATCACAGCTTGAAGGGAGAGATGGGCAGATACGCATGGGTCAGCCAAATCTCTGGATTGAACAACAGCTGGATACTATAAAGATGAGTATGCTCCAACACTGTAGTAGAGGCGAGGAATACCCAACCTCCCCCCATCCCTCTCACACACACACACACACACACACACACACACACACACACACACACACACACACACAGATATACACAGACGCTTTCGAACAAACACACTCTCCCGCCTGTGCTTATTAATAAGACATCCAAAATGTAATCTGAAAAACATCAAAGGCCCGATCCATCAGGACCTCTCAGTTCGGTTAAACTGAGTTCAGTCAGCCTGTGAGTGCATTATCTTTCGACACCACTTCTACGGACAGACTTGGACGGCATCGTCAGTGGACTGATTGTGTTCAGCTGTTGTTTATCACTGCAGTGTTTTTTTCTTCCCTGCATGCTTGAAAGCAGGACTTGTCCCGAACAAAGTGACTCCTCCGCATCGCCCGTCTTGTTCAGCCTCCCCCCTCTCCCTCCTCTCCAGCCTCCCACCTCAGCGGGACTGACCTTTCCTCTCTGGCTCGGAACAACTGAGACGCTGCAGGCTGCAAAACTCACCTGCTTAGCGTGGCCCTCACGTTGCACACACACACACACACACACACACACACACACACACACACACACACACACACACACACACACACACACACACACACACACCAGCGCACACTTGTACCTACCGTGAGGACCTAGCCGGTACGCCGTTTATACCCGAGTGGGCTACACTGGAAACCTGCTTCGAGAGGTACTGGAGAAACTGTGCAAATGGCGGGTTTCATGGTGCACCGCTCTCCGACGGCGTCTCCTCGAAGGCAACCCGCCACGTCGCCCTCAATTACACATGCGAAAAGTGACACACCAGCGGTGTGTTGTGGGAAATTAGGGCTGCTCCCTAAACGTCGGCGTTTCGAATCACGAGTCGAGGAGAGACGTTTTTCAAGCTGGTGTTATTGTAGAAAACGACGCGGCATGACTTCGTGGGCAGGTTGTAAACTTGAACATGGCGAGTCTTGTCTTGAAAATGACTAAAACAGAGGGCACAACTTGTTTCTGTAGGCTTCTCCAGCTACCTGCTGTGTTGAGTGTTGGCGAAGTCGGCCGAACTCATTCTGAACCCGATGCTCTTATTGTTCAGTGTAATTGACTCTTCGGCTGACAGCGCTGTCAGAAGCCGGCTAGGAAAGATGCTCTGGTGCGTCAGGATTTTATTTAACTACAACCCGGAGGCATGTCTTCTTTTTCTTTTTTTTCATTTATTCTTTTAGGCATCAGCCTCAAGTTCAAACTCTGAGCCAACCCTGTCAGAAACTCGAACGTTTCTGTTGCAAGTATTTTGTGTGTCTCTGAAATGTGTTTCTTGAACATAAATTGTGGTTGACTAGTCTTCTGTTGTGGTCGGTCTCCGTTTAATAAATGGAGGGCAAAGCAGGCAAAAGTTTTAAAAACATTTCAAATGCTCCATGTTAGTAATTTAAAACCTTTTATTTTTTTTATTTTTAAACCTTACCGATTCATCGGGCGTTTGCCGCAGCTGCATTGGTTTTTCAGTCTCGACTGCACCCACCAAATGGGAGCAAACTTATCTCGAAGGCCGTCGCTGAACTATTCAAGCATTCAGCTGTTGCAAAACAGGTGCAGCAACATTTTCACAGTGGATGCGTCCCGGCCTAAAAATGCAAAGTCACCCATCCGAAGAGACCTTCCCTCCGGATTTTTTTTTTTAGCACGTACGCCTGCCAGCGCTCCGTTCACAGGCATCGGGGACGGACGAGCGCACCTATTAAAAGCAGAGACCAAGGTGAGAGCAGACTCCCGAAGCTGAGGCTGTCTGAAATTCACTTCACGAAAGACAAGATAGGTTTTAAACACTGGATTCTCCCACTCTTGTTTTTATTAGGACAGATTAGAAGAGGAATATTCAGAGACTGTTCTCACCAGAAAACTCAAGAGTCAGCCAGATGTTTAAGCACTTCAAAAGGGCCCACTGTAAAATAATGACTGACCTCTTCTTCTTTTCTTTTTTTTTTAATAAGACTTTATTGGCATTTTGTAACAAGTGGCTTGGTTTAGTTGCAGTTTAGCTTTTTAATTTTTCCTATAAATAACCTCTGTGTCTAATATTTCCTTTGCTTGGTCTGCTTATGTGGCTTGTCATTCCACAAAAAGAAAGGGAACTCACTTTTTTCAGGTGGTCTCGGTTCATTTGTTTGGTTTCTTGGCTGCGAAAACAGTCTGGGAACTCGTATTAGTGTTTACGCCGCCACTCTGAAGGGGCGGACCAATCGGTGGCCAGTGTCGGTGGGTTTAACGCGTCCTTCGTTGCGATTGGACGGCTAGTGACAGTGACCAGCGCAAGTCTCGAGTGAACTCCCGGTGACCTGAAAACAACGCTGAACGCTTTCGGGGATGGAACGGTTCTCTATGGAGGGTGCCCAGACCCATATTGGTGCAGTAATATTGGGGTCGCACCAGGCAAGGGAAAACCCACTGAATCATCTTAATTATTTGGCCGTATTGAAAGTTTTACGTTTTTGGTATTAAATCAAAACGCCTGCCGGGAAAAACGTTCTGGGGCGTTTTGTTTCATACTCGTGGCAGATTCTTACCCAGACAGCAACCATCAAAGATGCGACCAATAAGTATCCACTCAGGAAGCTGTGGGGGGAAAAAAAGGTACAAGCAATCAGGGATTTTCCTCGCAACACTGAGATTGTTTTTTCTCGGACCGTAAGCAGATTTTCAGGATGCTTTGAGTTCTGCATTCTGGCTCCCAGTAGGCGATGCAGGACTGGGGCTCAACCTCACTTTCCATTTTAATTAATCCTCATCCGTTCGCCTGTGGTTCTCTGATTAGTGCGGGGCGGTCTTGCGCTTCCTCACTTCCCCGCGGCGGAAGATGGAGCATCTGCCTGGCAGGAGGCGACTCTTGACGGACAAAACTGCAGTTCATACACAGGAAGGTGCCGGGGGTTGTTAAGTTTTACAACAGTCAGCATACGAGAATGCTAAATGAAGTCTCGTCGGGATCAAGTTGAGATAGCGGGTACGCGCGGGGAAACTCTGTAGAGAAGATTCGAACAACAAAACAATGAAGCCAGCACACGCGGATATATGTTCTTTAGTTACCCGAGAAGACAGCTAATCGATAACTGCGTATCTATAGGACTCGAAGGTAAACTTGCAATCTCCATATACATCCGTCCGTGTGTTTTTGGGATGATGTTGGTTCTCTCGACTCGGGGGGTTTAATTAGGTTAAAACCCCAGAGCAGGGTCAGGCCCACCTGAAATGAACAACCGTAACTTGAACTAATTAGGAGACAGGGAATCATGCAGCCGTTGACCTTTGACCTCCAGGTCACGCTCCTACCGGAATCGCACGACTAACAGCGGCACCGACAAGGAAAGGACAAGTGATTGCTCCGTCGCTTGGTAACCTAAATACCCAATTACAGCTTTATGACGCTGTAAAATATCAACATGAAAATTGTATTTCAGTTGCACGTACCTATAAACCCCCAATTTTTGCATCTACCCCTCAGTCCTTTGAATTAGCCTCATTTGTTGAGGGCAAGTGCTGCGTGATTAAGGAGAAACGTGACTGGATTCTCAACAGCATGTGGCCGGTTTGCTCGGCGAAAAATAAACAGCTGACGTCTGTGTTTTGCAGGGTTGGTCACCTCTGATTTGCCCTCCTCTGTTTTTTTTATCCTTTCTGTTTGTGAGTTTGCGTGCGTGTCGGAGACAAAAGACTTGTCTAACTTTCACTGTCATCTCTGTGTGATTTGCATTTACGAATTTGGGGAACGCGAGAACGACAAAGGAGGATGAAATTCGATCAGATAACAAAAGGTTTTTATGGACCGTATAAGGAATTCTGTTCATTTATTTAATTCTATTGATTTATAAATTAGATAAAGGGATATCTCTTTTGTTGTTGTTGTTGTTGCAGGTTGCTCTTTTGTTTTTTTACATTTACATTTGAGTTGAGATTTATGGCCTATATAGTCATGACCGATAAGGCCAAAAAAAAAAAAAAAATTCTCCAGAATTTTCTATAGCAATGCCACAGCAGCAGATTGACCCATTGCGCCTATCAGGATAACGCTCTACCACATTGCTGACTGGGCGATATAATATGAAACGTCTGCATCAGCAAACTAAGACTGGCTTGTGCCCAGCATTCATTTCAGCACAGTGAGCCAACAGGAAGTCCTTTCAGGTTGTGGGAAGGTGTATGTGTTGGGGGGGCTTCGGGCTTCTCAAGTGCTCATCCTTTTTGTAATGGCTGCCAGTGACATCTGGTCATCGTGCTCCCACCCACAGGGTGCGACTATTCTTATAACCATGAATATTACCTGAGGATTATTAATTTTCAGCAGATCCTGTTCCATCCTGTACTTGTTTTTTTGTAATGAGACAGAAAGAACAAACTTAAGCCTACCAAGTGTTTCAATAATGGAGGGGGGGATTTAATGGAGTTGAACTGCAGAGAATATTGAAAACACTTTATTTCTTATTCCTACATTTTCCACATTAGTATTCATATAATCTGCATTTAAAAGCTGCAATGAGCAAACAGAGGTTACATTTATAAAGGCCTGCATTAGATATGTTTTTAATACCCCTTATATTGTTTTTCTGTGGAACATTTTCTAAAGCTTTGAAGCTTCTCTCAATTAAATCTCCCTTAAACCCGCCGATGTAAGTCTCGGTCTTTAAGAATGGAAGCTGCGATGGACGATCAACTGGTTTCAAAGGTCGTACTAATGCAATTCCCCCGACCAAAACATACAAGCGCAAATAGACCTTTCAGCTTTTAATTCCATGTTAAGGCCTCAGCTGTTGCCTCCTTTAATGAGAGTCAAACTCATCACAACACGGCGTGTTCAGGTACTCTTTGGGGTTAAAACATTGGCACTACTATAAAGAGAGTTTCACTTAAGCAACGACGCATTGAGCTCATTTCATTTGTTGCCCGTCAGCAATTTCCGCGTAACCCTCGTCTAAAGATGTGAATTAAAGGACGGGAGCGTAAAGGCACCGCGGCACCTTAAAATCTCACGTCGACTGCTCATCCTTAAAGATCGAACTCGGGAGACGGATCGGCTCGTGACAGATCAACCACCGGAAAAATGCTGAACGTGTGCCGGCAGATTGTGTTTTGTGAAACGAGCTTTCGTCGCAGCGAGCGTGATTGGGGGGAGGGGGGTCTCTCTGCTGGGAATAAATACTAATCCCTTAAACATCGCAAGCACACGAGTTCATCAACGGAAGGCACGGACGCACGGTCCTATAAACAGATTATATGCCAGGAATCATGAATGACTTTGTTTTGGTGCCAGTTTCTGACTGGGATTCGTTGATAATTTTCTGACAGAGACACAGAGAGGAGAGGGGGAGGTCCAGTAGGAGGTGACGGTCCACGGCCGACACAAACAGATGTCACCGCTGGATTCAGTGCTCAGGCTTCATTTCTAAGCAGACAACTGTGTTTCATTTACTGTAGTCTAGTATTGTTGGATCAACAGTCTGCATTGACTGTTATTTGGATTTTAATGTATCACAGGTTTCCCCTTCAAAACAAACTGTTGATCAGAGGTTCCTGAACTTTTTGGACCGTCTACCACTTTCGTACCCATCCAAATTTTCCAAAGCCCCAATTCCCACTTCAGATACCCACTTTTTTTTTCCCCATCGGGTAAAATTCCCTTTAATAATAACGTTAAATAACATATATTTATGTCTTTTACAAGAAGTGGCGCCACTTGGCGGTTTAACTGCTGACTCCGACTTCTCTTCAGCATCGAACGGTTCCTTTGACCCGTCAGGTCCAGCAGTCACAAAGCGGCAACCAGCAGTGACGTCACCCGTCGGTTTGTGAACTGCCACTCTTGAGTGCCGATTTTGGCTGTCGCCACGTTGCCAGCTCTGAATGGTTTGGAACCGGAAGTGACCGTATTTGGACGATCTGGGGAGGAGCGAGTGGCGGATCCGAAAGCTTCGCTCCTCAGTCTCACACATCTTTCTCTGTTAAAATGAAGCTTTGGCCAAATTTCTATTGCATCAATTTCTATTTTGCCATTTCGCATTCTAATCAGCTCCATTACCTTCACGCTGTCAGCACACCTTATATTCACAAATTTGAGCTGCACCATATCCGACGAGTGATCTTTTCCGCTTTCCTGGAGACGAATGGTCCTCGGATGCTGTTCTTTGATCAACGCAGTCCTGTCAATGTTTCTCAGACCTACTGTCACGTACACAACATCTATATCACATTAATATGTGATGGTCCGCACTGTACTAAATGAGGATGCTTCATATGGGTGAGGGACCAACTTTGAAGGAATATTGAAATAAACCAAAATCAGAACCCTCACGTCAGCTAAAAGACAGCCCACACTTGCCGGAAGCATTACTCGAAAAAGAATTGGCACCTTTTATGCTCAGATCATCCAGCAAGCTTGATCTTAGAAAACCACCCACACAGACAGACTGGATATGAAAAAAGATATTAATGCAAACAGAATTATAATTATGTTACACATTCCACCGAGAACCTTAGCAAAATGTCAATATATTATATAAGCGTAAAACACTTTTTCCCCTGTCTCCAGGGTGACAGTTCTCTGTTTGCTGACGTGAATAATGTTATATAACTTAAGTTATGTTACGCAAGTTAACATAACTTATTCATTACATTAATTAAAACAAATTTATGTCTACTTTTGCTTTCGCACCGATTCCACCGCTTGTCTCTTGGGTTAAAAGTCCTGTGTTTACGTACATTAATAACGCTACGTGCACAAGTTAAGTTACGTACACATCTACGTTAAATACTTTACGTAAAATAAATCCATGTTGACTTTTGCCTTCTCACACAAACAGACACAATTCTCCTTGGTAAAAGTCCTGTTTACTTAAATTCATAATGTTACGTATGTAAATTAAGTTACGCACGTACGTTAGATAAATACTTAACGTTAAATAAATGAACGTTGACCTTTGCCAGCTCACGGACTCTAAAACCTGTCTCCTGGGTGAAAGCACTACTTACATAAATAACGCATATTAGGTTAGGTTTCGTTCGTTATATACGTTTTAGCATGTCTCGTAAGATTACTTGGTGAAAGTCCTTTGTTTGTGCAAACATAATAGCATCTCAAAACTACTGCGTCCTCGTGTTTGTGCGTGTGTGTGTGTTTGTGTGTGTTATCAAGGATTTTATTTTTGCATCTATGAAATGCGACCAATTAAGTTGTGGGCTTGTTAGCAAAAAGTTTTATTTGTGATTATATTCGGTTGTGTGAATATTAGCGGGCGCATAAAGCATAAATGTAGACACTCAGACGTTCCACTTTCTTTACTAGCCAATCCGCCACCTGTCATTTCTTACTGGACAGATTGCTGCAGACTGTGGCTAGTAAGAGATTTTTTTTTTTCTGAAAACAACTGCCTGCTGCTGCCGGAAATTCTGTTAATGAGCCTGAAAACTTGCTGCGTATGGCTTCAAATGCAGGGTTTTTAATTCTGCATGATTTTAAGTCGGCGTTTCCAATTAGTTCCAAGTAATTTGATTCAGTGTTGCAGGTGCATCAAATTAAAACAATTCTACCTCAACCATAGTAGCTTTCCTGACAGTTATTTGAATAAATTTACCAAATCTCCCAACCGTATGCCAAAAAACAGGCCAGAAACGACCCCCCCCTGTGGATGTACCTGTGATTCAGACATGTGTTTTGTTTTGTTTTTACTTGTGCATCGTCTGGTGTTTGTTCTTGTTTATATCCTTTTGATCGTTCTATTTTTTTTTTTCCCCCTCCCACAGGCACTTTGTGGCCAAAAGAGCCCCCGGACCTCCTCTCGGGTAATTATTTTGCCTTTAATTAACCTACTGAACAACTAGGTTAGAACAACATCATTTGACATTCCACTGAAGTTCTTTTAAATCTGGTAACCTTGATGACGATACATTTTTTTTATTATTATTTTTTTTTACGGGAACAACAGAGCGTGTTGTTCTTTTTCAGCTTTTACACTGGTTGCACCTTGAGTCACCCGATGGCAGCGCTGACCTCACTGTGTCTGAATGTAATTACAAAGCTACAAAAGTCAGGTCAAAGTTGTTTGAAAATAGCATTTTTAAATTCATCTTTTAAATGCACAGTACCAAGCAGGAACTAAGTACAACAGCATTAAAAAAAAACCAGCAATAATTCATTTTTCACCGGAGTATATTAACTGATCTTTTTGATATTCACTCTCTGCTCGGAATCAAAATGTTCAAATTTGATATAATCTGTTTGGATGAATACAAGAGTTAAAAATGCCGTCTGATGTCTGGTGCACACGAGAACAGAACACACTGTTATGATCGGAAATAATCAGATTAATGTATTGAACACAGATTTAAAGGGGTTAACAGAGGTCAAAAAGATTTTTTTTTTTTTTTTTTTTTTACTATTATTATTATTATAAAAAAAAATTAATCCAAGGCTACCACACAAAAAAATCCCAGCCTCCTCTGGAGCTACTCTCCTGGTTTAGGGAGCAGATTCCTCAGAAGAGACCCCATCCTCCATCTGCTGCCTCTTTGAGAACCGTCCATCACTGGTCGACCATCACAGCTGGAGTAAGAAGTAAGTAATGTTTTAAAAGCCAAAGTCCAGCTCCATCGGTGCAATTCTCTTTCTTAATTCTCTGCTCATTTTGTCTTCAAACGTGGCTGATACTCGTCTGAAACCTTCTGAACTAAATCAAAAAAAGCAAAACCCCGAAGGAAAAAAACGGATTAAAGGAGTAAAATCTTAAGAAGTTAAAAAAAAAATGCATGTCATCCCAAGGAGGCCCAAAACTGAAATCTACAAATGAAACTGAAGGTCGCGACAAATATTATATATCATTATCAGTCATACGGTATTATCACAAAGCCCCAGTGGCTCATTGCATGTTTATTACATCAAACGTGTTACACTCACTGCTAGACACGCATAATCCTCTCAAGCGCTGCCCCTTTCACTTCGAGTCTTTGTTACGATTAGTTTGGGACTCTTGACTTTGCTCTTAAACTGCGGTGACGTCACTGCAGGTCGTCCCACGTACGTGTCCACTGTGCTCGCATGTCACGTTTGCTTGCATTGACCACAAGCTAGCATGAAAATAAATAAATCAATAATTTCGCAGACGACGCACCGCAACAAGTCAACTTTCAGATGTAGGACCGTTTTCATAAGCAAACAAATCTTGAATGAATTCCTGATTAAATGTGTTTTGTTTCTTCAGTTCCATTTTTTGACATTAATATCGTGCAATATTTAATTATATTTTGCCCCTTTGCAACGGAAGATGCTCGTCTTTGTAACTCCAGTGTCCTGTAAATTCCCAGAAGAGGCACTTGTTGTGTGAGCAAGCAACCACCAGGTGGCGCCACTTTAATCCCACTGTTACAGTTGCCGCCGTTGGTAACAATTCACTGCTATGTCAAATGCCTGTCATCTTCTATGAAGTACAATTGATTGCAGGAATTGCATGCGTGTGTGCTAAATCTGACTTTGGCCACGTTCGTTTGCAGCAAAAAAATCATCATCATCATCATCATCGTCGTCATTATTCTAATACTCATTGGCTGAATCAGAGGAGCCTTCACTTGGCTCCGCTCCTGATAACATTAATGCGCCTCACATTCACAGACTGCATCTAATTCTACGAACAGAAATAGAGACGCTCTCTGCGTGCAAACCACCAGCGAACGTGTGGAGTATTTTTCGTTGAAGATCATGTCGGCGGTTTCATCGCCGAAGTTTAAAAGCTGCTTCGAGCCTAAGAAATGGAAAGGAATCGTTAAGTGTGTCGAGGACCTACATTTATTATCTTTCCCGGAGCGCGTTGGATGAAAAGATCAATAGCACTCTCATATCTGTCCATTCAATATGACGGTACTGCCAACAGATGCTTAATTTAACTCGGGATGAAGACTGGAATAAGGAAGAAGAAGAAGCTCTCGCTGGCTCCCCATGAAAGGGAGCAAAAATGGGCCTCTGAAGCTCGATAAATAACAACGTTTTATCTTGTTCAATTTACCCTGAAGGAGAAAAACAAAAAACAAAAGTGGAGTAATAATGATAATTGGTGGTTCAATGGGTTACGTGTCCGACTGTCTCTCTGCGTTCTCGTCTTGTGATCACACCAGCAGCCGCAGCTTTAATTCTTAACAGATGCAATTCTCCCAAAATGTTGAATTGCGCCTTTTAGTTCAGCATTCAGTTTTCAGTTCGTCCATATTTGATCTGTTCTTGAGGAAATGATCAGAACACACGCACATTTAAAGCCTCATTTTTATACCACAAAGAAAATTACAAATTGGGCTTTTCTTTGTTTTTTTTTTTATCTCACCTGCGGACTTTTACTTTGCCCTTTTTTTGTTTGTTTGTTTGTTTGTTTGTTTGTTTTAAACTCTCTTAGAGCAGAGCAGATGTTTTCAAGTTCACTTTTTCCCTCTTAAAACATTCACACGGGCTTTGGGTACGGTTCGGACGGAGGAGGAGAAAAATCAGGTCGAGCGTGGCTCAGACGTCGGAACAACTTTTTGACCCGTCTGAAATACCCTCGAGAGGAACAATCTGGAGCAGGTGGGGAGGGGAAGAAGGGGGGGGGACAAAACAACAACAACAACAACAACAACAACAAAAAAGACAACGCAGTCTGATCTGTTGGAATCAAAACAAGCCTTTAAAACCTCTTTGGTGTCTGCTGTTCTAATCGCTGGACTGGTCAGTGAAAAGTGCACACAGTTCAGACCAGGATTTAAAGCCCTCTCGCTCTCTCTCTCTCTCTCGGTGGATTGGAAAGGACTGAAGAATCCTGAACGATCTGGCCCGATGTTTTTCTGCAGCTTAAACGCAATTAATTTCAACAGGGACCAAGTAAAGGGTTACGTAATCTTTCCCTCGGAGGGATTCGTACGGACGCATATGGAAAACGGGGATGTCACTCGCTTTCCTCCGCTGCGATGGAAGATTTACTTCCTCGCCAGTGCCCGAGCCGGGTTTGTAATCGCACGGAGCCGATACCCCGTGATGGCGTGAGTCAGCGGGTCGATCACATGACGGGAGCAGAGGAGGATTCTGGGAACCCGAGCTGTGGGGTTTTTTTCAGTTTTTTTTTTTTTTTTTGGTTTGTTTTTACGCCGAGATGGGAAGCAGATGTGGGCCGAATACAGAAGGAAGAGAAAAGGAAGACGGTGCGCAGTGCGGGACAAAAAAAAAAAAAAAAAAAGAGGTCCCAGAGCGTGACACTAAATCAATCGCCACAAATAAGGTAATGGCTGCCAGAGGCCCGTCGTGAAATGCGTGCTCAACGTCGGCCCCTTTTCGTAGAGGCGTTGTTGATAGATTGTTTTTACCGCTCGGGATTAAAAAAAAATAAAAAAATAGAGCCGCGTTGACCGCCTTCGTAAGGATACGTCGGATAATAAATCTGCACGCGGGTCGCGACCCCTCCGCCTGATGGTATGTTCGCCGATGCTGACGGGGGAGGGAGGGGGGCCTTGATGGATCAACGGAGACGCCGCCTCTCGCGAGTCTCATTACCTAAAGTGGCCGAAAGAGCAACCTGCGGAGAAGAGTCTCCGAGGAGATTAAAGATGCAGTCCGGTGAAATCCAGGGAGCAAAGAAAAAAAAAAGAAACATTGATCAGATAGATAGCGAGCTGTCAGTGATGAAAGCCCGTACTGCACTTAACGCACCGACGATCTTAACAGCCACCGACATTATTCGCGACCTTGAGGAGCGCCGAGGCGGCAAATGAGAGAGAGAGAGAGAGATCTGCACTTTTACCGCTTTCTCGTCGCTCGGCGTTGTTTGGCGCCGCTCACCGCATCTTTACCGTCAGGGAAGTTTTACTGCTTCTGCGCCGTTGGGGGGTCAAAATAAAACCAGGCGTCAAAGTTCATTACTGTCACGGTCCTGCCTCTCAGTTTGTGGGGTTTCCTGTTTTACTTCTGTTTTACGCTCACTTCTCGTATCTGTTCATTTCACTTCTTGCTCTCGCGGGCTTTTTTTTTTTTTTAATTTTTATTTACCGCCAGTTCTTTGCGGTCACCCGTGTTTCATTAGGTTAGGGTTATATTTAATTTTTTTTCTTTCTTTCTCAAACCAAGATCTTGAGGACGAACCGTCCGCACTGTGCAAGCGAAGAGGTCGGATCGCTGACCTATCTGCACCGGTCGCTGTGGCAACGACGGACGCGGCAGCAGACGGTTTAACTCGGCCGCAGTCCGCAGAGTGTCGTTGTTGTTATCGTTGTTGTTGTCGTTGTTGTTACCGTTGTTGTTATCGTTGTTGTCATCGTTGTTGTTACCGTTGTTGTTGTCGTTGTTGTTGTCGTTGTTGTTATCGTTGTTGTTATCGTTAGGGTTAGGGTTAGGGTTAGGGTTAGGGTTAGGGCTCACCGTGACTCTCTGAATATGACCTTGTCAGCGTTTGTCACGTCGCGATTGAAAAGAAACGCGATCCGAGCCAGCGGAGCGTCCGGATCGGGACGCGTGTGAAATGTGATTGGAATAAAAAAAAAATTGTAACCCGCCCGCGTCGTCCTCCTCCTTGTCAAACATCACGAACCAGAAGAAGATCGCGACGCTTCCCCCCGCTCCCACCGAGGGATTTTAACCGTTGCCCTCGCTTTGTGACGCGTTTGACGTCAAACGCGTCACAAAGCGAGCAGCGAGCGCGGCTGCCTGTGGCACCGAGCGCTTCTTCCTCCGGAGCAGACGTCGCATTTTACGCTGTTTTTGAAGCAATTACTGGATCGATTAAAAAAAAATAAATAAATAACAAAACGTTTGTACTCATAAACCTCCATATTCTCATAGATATGCAATTTATGTCTTTCTGTAATTTTCACACTTAGCAAAGTCATCCGGCGGGCCGAGCTGGACCCCCCCGACGGGCCGGATCCGGCCCGCGGGCCGTATGTTTGACACCCCTGGTGTAAGTGATAGAGGACAAAATGGCTCACTCTGTAAAAAGGATCTCTGACATTTATCTTTAAACATGAGGTTTCAGCAGTTTGATTTATAAAAAAAAACAACAACAAAAAACAAGCCGGTGTCTCATTGCCTTCTGTTTGCTTCTGCATATTTCCTTGCAGTCGGCCGTTACGCCGGAAGATACCCGACTTGTTCAGACTCGGTTAAACCCCCGAGCGTCACGCTGCGCCGGTCGAACGTTTCGCACGGAGCGTTTTGAACTGACTCGCTTCCGATGGAACCGCTCCGCGAGCGTAAAAGGAATCATTACAGCAGCCAATAACAATTTAGATTTACATAATAGTCGCGAATTGATGCCCAAATGATATTATGGCCCGTCGCTGTGCTTTTGCTTTGAACTAGATACATCGCTCACTGGCAGCTTCCCTGTGAGCGGAAGGAAAAAGTTTGGTGTCGATCAAAAGTTTATGTCCCAAAAGTAGCAGCAAATGATGCTGCGTCTTTGGTCGCAACATAATCGATATCTCGTAAAACACGAATGACACGATGGTACACTGATATGCAACAGCCGATCATGAAGAAAAGTAGCCCGAGTAATATTTATATCGCGTACTGCATGTAGTGTTAGCTGTACTTGTATTAACGCCTCTCCGTTCGCGGAGACCTCATTACATGCGTGATTAAGTGTCACCGGACATATGAGGTACACGGGACGCTCCTATATTTGGACCTGTGACTACATGTGCCAGACTGCTGTATGACTAAAGGAGTCACACCACGCGTTCATATATACACGCATGACTAACAGAATGAGGAAGCACACCGCCACCAACAAAACGGGACAAAAATTACAAATGTGGTGAAGATCTATTTTCACTCGGCCGTGGGAATTTTATCTTTATCAGTTGTTGCTCGTGATCAGCTGAGATATGTCATCTTCTTGTACCATCAACGCTGAAAGATCTCCTAAAATACCGTTTTTGCACTGTTTTCTGCAAAAACTGCAATGAAAAGAATCGCCCCCCCTTAATCTCAACCATGAATTTTAAAGTTAGTTTTCTACATATTGTGGGTCTGGACTAAATCTCAATTCTAGTGTTTGGACATCATCTCAAGACAAGGAGGCTTTTTTTTTTGTCTCGCCACGGAGCTTATTTATTTATTTGTTAATAAACAAAAACGGAGACAACAGACATTCTGTTTGAAATTTCAATAGAAATCCTCAGCCAGCTGAAATAAAACGGATATTTTGATTATTATATTCTTTTTACTTTTAGTCCGTACTACCCTTAAAAAGTATGTTGCCAATTGGGACATGCTACTTCGACATAAAAAAAAAAAAAATGCATCTCGAACTTTGACCCACTTTGTCAAATCCGTTGGAAAATGTCCCCAGGAAATTTCCCGACTGTTTACTTTGTTACCGGGATGAAAATGGCCAACGAAGTGTTTGTTAAAAAAAAACAAAAAAACAATAATAACCAGTGCAAGCGGCGCTTTTAAGTTTGTCGGTGACCGCCGGTGCCCATTCTCGCAGCTCATCTTTTGATTTGTAGGTGGCGCGTGGAGGTTATTTACCGAACCAACTGACCCACTTGCTCTCACGCTGATGCTGACCAGCAACATCCTCACAAATAGACTTCTTTGAACCGTTAATCGTGGCCTTATTTCTACAGAGGCTCGCGGTCCCAATCTTTTTCCCTAAATCATTTACAAGTATAATAGCATAATACCGTGTTTAGGTGGACTAAACTGACTGCTGTCAGTGGACTGCTGTAGCGGAAAAAAAAAATTCCCCTCGGGGGATTAATAAAGTAACTACCTAACCCAACCTAACCTATTACGCTTTAACGTTGCTTTAAATGCGCAGGCCTTTTCCTCTTTCAAGTTGACTCTTGTACATTGTAGGCAAAACAAAGCAGCTGTTCAGACTTTTTGTTTTATGGTCCGGTATATTATACAAGTGATGTTTGACATTAGAACAGAAATAAAGTCGAAGCATTTTTTTTTTGAGAACCGTCTTCATTTTTCCAGCAGTGACTCAGACTGCAGCCGTTCGCCCGCCTCTGAAGCTTTCAGACATGCCTCAGTAACCCGACACCTGACATCATCTGGTTCCGGGATCTTTGCCGTTGGAGAAACCAGATGTAATTTCCCTGCCTGAAAAAAAAAAAAAAAAAAAAAACTCCTCCCCAGACCTGGAGTTCCCATTGTACTTCCTTAAAACCCGAGTGATATAAACTCACACACTGACCTACTTCAGCAGCAGAGGAACACGGCGTCAGACTCAGAGGACTTCACCAAACTTAACAAGACTTTTTTTGGGGGGATTCGAGGTAAGTTTGTTTGCTCCTTACTTCCCTGTTCAAAGCTTTACTTTCAGTTTACATGTCAGACTGTTTAACAGGGCTCAGTTTAGACTTAGTTTAAATGAGTTTCACTAAGCTGCGCTGAAGTAAAACAGTACGGGACTCGCGTACTGGCTCTGATTTGCCAGCATTGACTTTCAGTTTTTCTGTAGAGATCTCTTCCCTTTGACTTTAAGCCCAGATAAATTCATCAGTATTGTCTCCAACTAAGAGAAGTAATTAGTCTTAATAAGATTACTGTTAGAGATTTATTTTGACCCAGTTGCACCTTAATACAGCGGATTTTGGAAGTCAGAGCTGCAGCTTCAACTGAGATTCATTTTGAGCTTTGCAGAGTTAATGTGGCATACCTTTGGAAAATAAAAATGATCATAAATACTAATGCTTTATGTAAAAATATACATTTATTTTACCAGAACATAAAGAGACTACCACCAGCGGTAACTCGTATAACTCGTACAGCGTCACAGCACACTGCACAAACGCTGTAAACTATTTGCACATATCCTGACTTTTCATCGAATCACCCAAAAGAGAAGCCGTGAGATCAACGCGTGTAGGAAGCAGACAATGTAAAGCAGAAGCACTTCATGCATCCTGAGAGCTAAAGGAAACAGATTGCAGATGAGGAGCACGATGTGATAAAACAGCAGGAAGAAACCTGACAGATGGCAGGAGAGCGGAGAGAAGCGAAAGGTGGAGAACGAGTTCAGTCTGCGGTGAATTTTTTTAAAAGCGTGCCTCTTAAAAATGCACCGAGACGGCGTTTGAATCCCCGATGAGACAGCGGAGGGACTTTTTCAACACGGCTGTCTCTCGGGTTTGATTCTTCATCTGTATGGCGGATGGCGCTTGCATGTTTGGTATGAAACTGCTGACAGACGATGTGAATAATCTCTAAAGAATTTGTCGGGAGTCACATGAGTTCAGTATTTTTTTATTCAGTCTTATTTCCGGCATGCTGTGATGAGATAAGCAGTTATCTGTACAGTGCAGTAAAGTGAACTTAGAAAACTTTGCAATGTAAAAAAAAAAAAAAAAAAAAAAAAAAAAAGGGAAGTTGATGACACGGCGTAATATAATTGTAAGCAGATGTTCCTGTTTATTGTTTTAAAAGTAAATTATAACACTTCCTGTGGACCCCCCGTAGCTCGTTCTATAAAGAAATAAAGATGGCAAAAATAATGTAGTTAGTTATAATGTAAAAAATTCTTAACAGCAGAAGATACTTGTTGACCAATGCTGCATTATTGTTACGTCACAGCTGCGTAAAACGACAATATAATGTGGATCAGCGTGGGCTCTGTGTGTCTAACACGACGTGTGTGTGTGTGTGTGTGTGTGTGTGTGTGTGTGTGTGTGTGTTGTTGTTGTTCCTCTTAAGATGTTGTCGCGTGTGTGCGTGTTGCTGCTGGCTGCCGCGGCTCTGGCCCGCCTGGATGAAGTCTCTCTGGACGCCCAGTGGGACGAGTGGAAGACGACGCACATGAGAGAGTACAACGGCCTGGTGAGCGTCCGTCAGTGCGTCCGGTATTTAAGTGACCACAAAGTGCTTCGCGCTAGCAAAGTGAGAATACAGCAAAGCTGAAAGACCCTTTTAAAGCCGTGGGTTATTATTTTTATTATTTTTTTTCAGATTTCCACCCTGAAAAAAAAAACCATCCCTCAGTTCTAATGAGTAACAGCTGCAAAGCTGTGAGGCAAAAAAAATAAAAAATAAACAGCCTCGGGCTCTATGGTTCGGCGTTACAGGGACGAATTACAAAATACAACAAGTTTCTTTAAATTTGATCACGAAGTAAAGATTTGAAAATCCGAAAGTTTACAATTTGACTTGTCGAAACTGTAAATCAGAGCGTAAATATAATCACACCGATGTCACTGAAGCTGTTTCTAAAAACGATCGACTCCAACTCAAATTTGATGCAACGGAAAGGAAGCACGCAACGAATGCTTCATCCATTTTAAACCTCTGTCTGTAAAAAAATAAAAATAAAAAATAAGAAATGGCATTGGTTATGTTTTTCCGACACACAGAGGCTGGTCCCGGTGCAAGGACCTCGAGGGTCGAAGGGGTGACGGGCCGTGGTGTAAATATAGAATCCGGAACAGAAATGGCGTCAAAGAAAATGTTTTGAGAAAGAAGCAAATAGCGGACTAACAACAGAACAGCTTTGAGCAGAGACGTGATTTTGTTAGCTCTCGGGGCATCGAGCTTCAATTTGAAATAATATTTTGGAGAATTGATTTGGGGAAAATTGCAGTTTGTGTTCTATAACACTGCACTAGTATTTGAAACTACCACACTTCTCCAAACTTGCTTTCCAAGTTGATCCTGTTGATCCGACACTGTTGGCTCACGTGATTCCCTTTGGATGTTTTGGATGGAGAAAAACATGATTGCACAATGTTTGGCCTGACCGTTAAAAGAAAAAAGTCTGAGGGCCCCTCTCCCCCCCCCCAAAAAAAAAAAAAAAAAAGGGGGGGGGGGCGACAGAGGGAAGGGTCAGAGTGGGAAGGTGATGTTACATTTTCATTATGGCGTGATTCTCAGCTGCCTCTGGAAGATAGTCGAGCTCGCCGAACGGTTTCCTTTTCTTTTTTTTAGTCTTTTTTGTTGTTGTTGTTGTTGTTGTTGTTTGAAGCTCAGTCTCCAATCAAAACATTTACCCAGAAGCTGTCGGTGGTTTTCCTCCCTCAGCTGCGTCTGGATGTATTGACGAGCGCTTTGTGTGTGTGTGTGTGTGTGTGTGTGTGTGTGTGTGTGTGTGTGCGCGCGCGTGTGTGTGTGTGTGTGTTGTATCTTGTCTGTCGGCTAACTCTTCGTGTTCCCTCCTCTTCCTCTTCCTCTCCGGCTCTCCGCTCCGCTGAGTCGCTCAACGCGTGGACGTCTTTGCACTTTGCGTTTGACTCACCGTCTGTCTGCGTCTGACTCAATTCAGTAGCCGGTCAGCTCAGCGTTATTGTCTCCTCTCTCTGTCTCTCCTGTTTCTGCTCTTACCAGTCCGGTGGATATAGATATATTATATATATATATATATATATATATTTGTTCTTTAGAGAACGCTGAACGGAGCGGATGTTCTTTGGGGGGGGGGGGGGTTTACGTAACTCGACGCTGCGACTAAATCTCCGTTCAGCTGGCTTTTCTGCTTCTGTCTGGTTGCCAACAAGAGTTGAAATTCTCATTTGAACGCATGAAGAAGTGCTTTTGGAATTTAATCGGTTTTTTTTTATTTTTTTTATAATATAATCATATTTATTATTTAGCTTGTCAAAGTACCTTTATTCGATACGTTTAACAGAATTACATCGTCTGCGTATCGACAGATTTTTTTTTTTTTATTAGTAGCACCGACTTGAATACCAAAATTTGTGATTCGGTGTATTGTACAGGTCAAAAAGGTCAAAATTTGGATCCTGGTTAGTTCGTCTTACCTGAACCGAGATGTGAGTCATGTCCTGTTTCCTGTTTAGTGTTTTCAAATGAGTATTTTGGCTTTTTTTGTTGTTGTTGTTGTTATATTTTGCAAAGACATATGATTGTGTCCTTGATTTGTTTTTGTTTTTCCTGGAAAACATTTTTTGAGTAAAGACATCATGCAGAGGAGGTCAGGGTTGATGAGGGTGGGGGGGGCACAGAGGAAGGGGGGGGGGGGGCCTGAAAGGAAAAGGACTTCAACACCAAAGACCAAAGGTTCACATCCTGAATGTAGCTCTTGGTTACATCAAAAAGCGAGTTACGGGAGTGAAAAATTCCCCCCCCCCCCCCCCCCCCCCCCCCCCCCCCCCCCCCCCCCGGGGGGGGGGGGGGGGGGGGGGGGGGGGGGGGGGGGGGGGGGGGGGGGGGGGGGGGGGGGGGGGGGGGGGGGGGGGGGGGGGGGGGGGGGGGGGGGGGGGGGGGGGGGGGGGGGGGGGGGGGGGGGGGGGGGGGGGGGGGGGGGGGGGGGGGGGGGGGGGGGGGGGGGGGGGGGGGGGGGGGGGGGGGGGGGGGGGGGGGGGGGGGGGGGGGGGGGGGGGGGGGGGGGGGGGGGGGGGGGGGGGGGGGGGGGGGGGGGGGGGGGGGGGGGGGGGGGGGGGGTGGCTTCAGTGAAACAGTAAAAAGGGAAACATGTTTTGTCTTCTCCTCTGAGCCACTGTGAGCGCCGAAACATCGTCGTAACGCATTTCAGTCACGCTTTAGGAGCTACCGGTGGATAATCCGAGAGGCATTGTGTTGCTTTAACGAACAATGTGCTAAAGAAGTAAAAAAAAAAAAAAAAAAAAAGTGGAAGAAGTGCTGACATAGTCAGATTTGACTTAGCTTTAATTCTGCTTCTGCAAATGTGCTAATAATCTCGGCGGCCCCTTTTATTTACGCGATCTGCTCCGGTAGAGGTCAAATAAAAGGTTTAAATCCCCACCAACAGAAACTAGTTGTCACGAAGTCGTGATTTGATACACCGGCAATCGTCACGTGTATACATGTTAAAGCATTTATGAATTCATAGCAGCTTTCTATTTTTAAAACAGTCCTGGCAATTACGGCCGTGTTTCCGTATTTAGAGTATTAAGGAGGAAGGAAAGATATTTCCAGCCCCAGCTTCTAAGAAGCACCTGACACGTCATTGAATATTTGACAGCACAATTAAAACAACCATCTCTGACAAAAGAACAATCAGCGCTTTGTGTATTCTGCTGACTCGCTGCAAGCTGGACCGTTATCTTTAATCACTAAGTGTAAATATTTAACGTCTGCACCGCAAACGCTGAAACAATGCCCCTCCCCCACCCCCCCTCCCGATCATAGGGGTGTAAGCGAGAAAATGATGAGGCCGGCACCGGTTGCTCTACTTCTTTGTTTTGGCCCAGAGTGGAAACGAGACAGATGGAGTTGGAGAACGGAGAAGAGAAAGTAAAGCAGGACACGCACAATGAGAATTTACTCTTGACTTTTTCTGATCCTGAGCCAGGATTTCAAAAACAGTTCATCTCCGAGTGGCTTCAAGATTCGTTTTTATCATAGTGCCACTGTGTCAGAAATCTCCAACAGAGAAAACTCCTCTCACCTTTGGACTCTCCCCCCCCCACCCCCCTTCCCCCTCTCCCATCCCCGGGCGCTAAAATTCCTCTGCTTTGTTTTCTTTTTCTTTTTCCCGGCTGTGAAAGAGGAAGGGAATGTGAATGTCGTTGGTGGTAAACCAGAGCTGACTGGGAGTTGACTTCCTGAAAGCTCACCGAGCGTCTGTTTACCCCTCCGATCTTCACCTCCGGCTGGAGGTCACTTCGCCACAGCTGTGGAGTGTGTGTGTGTGCGTGTATGAGTGTGTGTGTGTGTGTGTGTACATATAGATGTACAGTTTATCTACAGTACTACATGAGCCTGAGTTCATGCAGACAACGTGAGCGTTGATGTATTCAGTGTCTGCATAAATGCATGTATTTATCAAAACGTGTGTACGCTCACACGATCTATATTTATATATCTTGTGTAGTCAGCAGGAAAGACACCCGGCTCTTATTTGAATCTGTATTCCTCCGACCGTTCCTCTGATCCAAACCCTCCCCGGACTGACAGCCGCTGCGATCGAATCAAAGTCTCGTTGCAGGATTTGCATTTTCCGTTACAGGGAATAGATAGAAGAAAACAAAAATGTGTGATTACAGTTATGCCAATAGTTGTTAAGACCACAAATATTAAGTAGCGCATAGATGTTTTGTTTTTTGTTTTTTGTTTTTCCCCCCACACCAACCACTTAGCTGTATCTCATTCCCATATTTTTGCCTTTCGGCGACACAACAGTTGGCGTTATAAATGAAAGTCACACACATTTCTTATCACATAATTGACACACAGTGGGATACTGGATAAAGGATAAAGTCATATTTTACCAAGTATAAGCTGTACTAGGGAGGATAGTTGTGTGAATGTGCACTGGTCTAATTGGCCTAATTAATAATACAGGGCTGTAACACAGACAAGCTGCTTTTTTTGCTAATTATAATGGGAATTTGCCCTGTTTGCCCAGATTAGTTTCTTTCAGCTGTCAGGTGTTAGTGCTGGTGGGAAGGGAGGTAGGGAGGGAGGGAGGGAGGGAGGGAGGGAGGCAAACTTTAAACTTTAGATAAAGGTGATAAGGATTTTTTTTTTTTTTTTTTTTTCTCATGTTATAACCTCTTTGTGAAGCCCATTCGTGTCAGGTGAACTGAAATGGCTCGGGACTCTGTTACCGTGTTAAAGTACAAATTTAAAACACTCCAGTTTTTTTGTATGTTGAAGGGAAAAAAAAATGTTATTCAGAGGCCACAACGTAAATCCTTTTATGTGCGATGTACTGCAATAACTAAGTAGAAAATAGCTTACGGGGGCTGCAGCTATTTCATGTCAGAGAAATAGATGACTCCTCAAGCTGAGAAAAAATGTAAACAGAAGGCGAATCTGTCTGTAACATCTGTCAGTGACGTTGAACCTTTGCCGATTCCGTTTTAATACCTCGTAGTTGGCTTAAGTCGGTAAGTTTTACATTCTCAACGGTTGAAGGGACAAACACAGGAACTTTCACCCCGGAAGACCGGCGTCTGAGTGAGAATTTGGATGGGTCGTGTAAATAAGTTACTTGTGCAACGTGACGGATTTAAGTTGCGTAATATATGTCACGTTAGCTACGTAGAAATGACTTATTTAAACCCAAACCGTGATCTTTTTATAACCCCAACCAGGTACTTTTGTCGCCTCGACTAAATCAAATTTCAACCTTGTCATATAAAACACCAACCGGTCCTCTTTTTAAGCTTCTTAACAAAAAACAACAACAACAAAAAAAAATCTATCTCAAGGTGTAAAAGGATGAGTCCAGCTTTTGATGTTGAGCTGGGACGTGACACCTCCTTTGTTTCGCCCTCAGGATGAAGAGGGGATCCGCCGGGCCATCTGGGAGAAGAACGCGCGTATGATCGAAGCTCACAACCAGGAGGCGGCGCTGGGCATGCACTCCTACGAGCTGGGCATGAACCACCTGGGAGACATGGTGAGTCTGTCGCTGTCCCTCAGTGCTCCAGGTCACATTTCGAACTTGCCTCCCGGTCTATGCGGTGCCAGACGAAACGACATCCTGGGAATAATATCCCGATTCAGCAGATATTTGTTCCAAATGCCAGGTTTAATGTTTTTCACCCGTTTAGCGGAAGACAGTCGCCTCTTTGCCAGGACTCCTCAGGATCAGCATTTTTTTTTGTTTTGTTACGTGTACCTTTTCTCGCTTGCATTGCTCTGTAAGGCTTCGCCTACCGTCGTTGGCGTTTCTGCTTTGAAGAGGTCTATTTCTCTATTTTTGGTCATGAGAAAACATAAGCTATGATCGGTTGGAGTTTTAACGTGTCACAAATCCTGTCACCTTGTTGACATTGTGACCATCTTGTAATACATGTATAGATATTGAGGGGTTGGATCTCCAGCAAATCCCATTCGATTTTTAACACATTTCAATTGCAATATGTTACGCAATACCAAAGTTTTGACCAAATCGATCCCCATATGAGCCGAGTTTGTTTTTATTGTTCGAGGTTTTTTTTTTTTTTCTACAATGAGATCACAGGTTCAGCTAGTAGACCGTATATTCAAATGGACATGTGTCTGGATTTCTGCGTCTTAAGTGCAACTGGCTCCGAAACAACTCCGGCTCAAATTGACACCCATTCAAAAAAGCATCAACATCTCTCGCGAAATGCAAAGTCAGCAAATGTTTTCCACAAGTCATTGTGGTGTAAATCGCTACAGACAATCCTTCTGATCAGTGTTGTGATGGTTCTTCTAAAAATAATATCGTTATTTATTAGATATTAGGCCTCAGAGAGAGGTATGTTCAGGGACATCACTGGTTTGATTGACGTGCCTGGGGCACTATGCCCCGCCCCCCCCGATAAGTTATTTTATTTGTATTACTAATTAAAGTGTCAATTATTTTCTCAATGAATAGATTAATCATTTAAAAAAAAAGAGTGAAAGAAAAGAAGACAAGTTGATGTCTTTAAATGTTGTTGTTTTTTTTGTCTGATCCAACACCCAAAAAGAGTCTCAGTTTACTGATCACGTATGACACAAAAAACCATCAAATCACTTTTGATGCACAGGAACCAGCGAATATTTAGCATTTAAAATACTAAATACCTTTAGCTGCTGCAGTCTGGTGTCGTCTCCGTTTTGCGCTGCAGCCTTTGAGGTGAAACTAAACGGGTTCGCTGTCGTCGGTGACGCGTCGGCGAACGACTGATGGTTGTGTTGTTAGCACGAAGAGCCCAGCTGTAACGAGCTGTATATATTAAAAAAAAAAATTAAAAAAATGAGCAGTCGTCGTGGAGTGCGGCGTGCAGTCGGCCTCATTTGTTCGTGACAGGAACATGTAAGCACATCCTGATTCTGGATAAGTGGCCAATTTCATGTTTATGTAGGAACAGGTGGCTGAAAGTGACTGGAAGCACCGAAATGAAATGAAGCGGAATTAACAGATGGTGTGTATTTCTTCCATTAATGATCTTTCTGCTTTTAGCCCGAGCTGCGATGAAAACCCCCGGAGAATTCCCCTAATAATAAATAAAATTCTTCTATTCATTATTGCTCAATATCATATAACCAGCCAGCAAAAAAAAAAAAAAAAAAAAAAAAAAAAAGGCCAGAAATCACTTTATTTGAATTCCTCTCGTGCTCGTCATATCCATCTTTCTCCTCCTCCTTCTTTTCACGTCAGTGTTTTATAAATCTCGGAGCCCTTTTGCAGGAGCTTCTGTTGTCCCTTTTTGACACGTGCTGTGAAAAAAAAAAAAAAAAAAAAAAGACATTTCACTTCGGAGTAAACTGCGTTAAAGCCATGTCTTCATGAATTACTTTTCACCCTCCGTCATCCAGCCGAATCAAATCCTCCCTCTCTCATATCTTTCTCCACTTGTTCTTGTCTTAAATCTAAAAATACATCCTCTCTGTGTCTCTTCACTTGTTCTCGTCCTGAATTTTTTTATTTTTTTATTTTTTTTATTTCATTCAATTATTCTAGAAACCAAAGTAAAGTTTTGTACCAATCTTCTAGTCGTCTGACCAGTGACCCCCTTCACTTCTGAGCCCTTATTTCTTGCACAATTTTGGTCTTTAAAAACGTGTAAAGTACGTGAAAGACAAAAATCTCAGAAACATTAATAACACTACAAACAATGTGGAGAAATTGCTAACTGTCAGCGGTGTCTCTGTTCACGCAGACGTCGGAGGAAGTGGTCGACAAGATGACCGGCCTTCAGGTCCCGCTCAACCGCGAGCGCGACTTCACCATGTCTCTGGACGACAGGGTGTCCAAGCTGCCCAAAAGTATCGACTACCGCAAGAAGGGCATGGTGACGCCGGTGAAGAACCAGGTCAGGCCACAAAGGACTCGTCTTATGTTTGCAGTGTTTTCGCTTTCACATCTGCCTGTTTCTTCAGCCACATTCTGTCGAAATTTACATTTTTAAAGAGGCTATAATCAATATTTTAGGCGAAAGCGTTTTTTTTTTTTTCCAAAGAAATCAATTTCTCTTTTGAAGTCGTTTATTACACTTAGAGAGTAATCTGTTACTTATATGTGGGTAATCTTTAACATTTTTGAGTACTCTATTACTCATTAGAATGAATTGACTATACTTTAGAGTAATCTATTACTTTAGAGTAATCTGTTACTCATTTTGGGTAATCTATTACTCGTTATTATCTATTTATTTCACTATGACGATGTCATTCGTATTGATAAACCTACAGAGACTCATCACCTGAATCCGCGGCTCCGTCGAGTAGCAGGTTTTCCGCTGCCGGTCCTTTATCTTCGCTGCTGTGGTTCAATCTCATCGCGTCACAGCAGACAGCTCAAAGATTTAAAAAAAAAAAAAAAAAAAGCAGCTGATGAACATAGTGTAGCAGTGAGCGCCCTAAAGGGCCATAAACGGTTCTCAGGTTGACCTGAAAGCGAGTGAACATTGATCTTAATGTTTGCCGGGTGGGCAGAAATACAATCGCAAACGAATGAGAGTGCTACTCTGTAACTGCTGGTGGGAAGATAAGCAACTGTTTGCGAAACAAGTTCCCCTGTCAACTTAAAAAAAAAAATTACCGTATATAAGTGTTGAATAAACAGAAGAAGAAATGGCTGGTTAGCAAAAGAAAACTGCGCACGAATCAAAGAGGCACGCATAAAGGGATCCAGTCCAGACTGTCGAGACCACGGACCGTATATAAAAGTGGACGCAGCTTCCGGGTCTGGAAAGAGAGGACCGATACGCGGGTGCCTTAAACTGCGATACCACCGAGTGCCACTAGAGGTCAGCTCCATAGACTCCCATTCAACCAGTCTCATCAAATTCAAAGTCATTCAAATTTCTCCACGGGTTATCTCGGTTTTGTTAGTTGAAGTCGCTCCTTCTTATTAGTTTACTGGCGGTCCATCTGAAAATAATCCATCATTAATTCAAAAATAAGCTTCAAAAAGCTGTCTTTCTGGGGTGCATGCCTGTTTGATTGACAGGCTATCGGTGGGCGGGACGAAGTATCGCCAGATCGAGTCAGATCCACCGCTTGCCCCCCCCCCTCCTCAACTCGTCCCAAATATGGTCATTTCCTGCTCCGTTACGGCCGTTCACAAACCAGCGAGTGGTGATGTCACTGTTGGATGCAGCTTGATTGAAACTTACAGCGCAAACAAAAGCCAAGTGACGACACAGACAGAACCTGTCAGTCAACTAAATGTTTGGTAGAGATTAGCTCCGCATCACGAGCCGCGTCTAACGCAGTCAAGGATCAGTTCAAGGAAATGTTACAATGAACAAAACAAATCATAAGAATCGTAAGCGCCCGTGTGACAGAAACGTTCAAGGTTATAAAGTACTGAGGTGACATTACACCTCAGACCTGGAACATCAGAGGACAGACTGACATTTCTGGATCACAGCTGACAAGGAATCAAAGCCAGAACAGTCGGCGTCTCAAACAGGAAATGATTCCTGTCATAGTTTCCTCCATAACTCAAATATAAGACAGTAATCTGCAGTTAGAGGGTTCCTGTCGGGCTTTTTGACACGTGGTGTTTGTTTGAAAGTTTGAGTGGAAAACTCAGGGAAAAGATCCCAGGGCGACTTTCGGGCTAAATGTAAAGAGGGAAACACAAATCCCTGTTGATTTCTTCGGGGAGATGAAACTGTTGCAAGCAGAAGTAAAAAAAAACAACAAATAAATAACGACACCAGGTGGGAGCACATGTCGGAAAAAAAAAAAAAAAAAAAACGTCAAATGTAAACCGTAAACACCGGGTGGGAAATAGTTTTGCATTCAAATAATCATGAAAATGTACAGAAGCAGCATTGTTATGTCGACATTTTCTTTTAAAGCTCCGTCGTCGGCTGAGTTTAGTTCCCGGAGACACAAGGTTTCCGCTTGACAGTTAAAAGCCTTTTAGATTCATCACTTATTTAAATGAAAGAATTTAAAAAAAAAAAAATCATCCTCCGACACCTGCGAGTGGCTTTTTCTCCCCGAGAGCAACAGCAACAGCAGCAGCAGCAGCATGTCACCTCGCAAAAGCAGAGACTCCCGAGGATGTGGTGAATGTTTTCTTTTGCAGGCAGGAAAAAATGACTTTCAGAAAGAAAAAAAATAAATAAAATAAACTAGAAAAAAAATCCTCCGTTTTTTTTTCCCCCCCTCAAAGTTGCAGCTTTCCTTTTATCTCCACAAACACCCACAATCCGGAGGCGACGGGCCCGCTGCCTTCGCTGCCAATGGACTTTGAAAACAAAAGGAATGGCTTTGATTTAGTCGATATAATTAGTCGTCGTGGATGGACTGAACAGCCGGGGCGTTATTTATGTAAACAGGAGTTTGAGGAGAACTGGAAGTGCATAGATTGAAATATGGCATTCATCTGTCCTTTCTGCTAACAGGCGAGATTAACAGCAGAGCGATGTCATGTTATCTAATGAGCATCGGAGTTGCTGTGAAGCGCAGAGAGCTCACGCTCATTCATATTTCCTGCATTTTTGTTTAGTTCTTTTTTTTTAGCTTTAGCAAATAAAATCAAATATTTTCTAATACTCCATAAACAGGCATTTGCTGTCCAAAACTTCGTCATATACTTATTTTTTTTTATTATTATTGTGCAGGGCAGAGAAATAAATGCAAAGCAGAAATTGCCGATTTAAACGTTTATTTTTATTTTAATGAAATTGCCTTTTAAATGTTACTTTTTGTTTTGTTTTGTTTGTTTCATTTCAGTGTAAGTAGACGGAACTAGATGATACTAACAGTTCTTGTCCCTCAGAAGACTTGGACGAGCAGTTTTTAGGGGTTTTTGGCACATTGAAACATGCCGATATGGACTAACCCGTGCGTTCAAAATGAATCAAACTCGACCAGTGTGTTACATCAGAGTTGGTTTTGAATACGTTGTCGCCCCCTGCCGGATGAGTGTAAACCTGCAGCTATAAACCAGGACTCGTGCAGCAGCTCCTCTCCTTCCTTGTTGCTCATGAATTATGCAACAGACTGGCTGCATATTAACAACCCCGCTGCTTCATCCTCAGCTGCTTTCATGGCGACTGAGTTGTGTTTTGATGTTTTGTTTTGTTTTGTTTTGTTTGGGGCAAATTTTCGGGTGTTTTTGTTTGTTTTTGTTTTTTTTAATTGGAGCAATCTCGGAGCAGCCGTATGTTAACAGTGGCTTTTTCTTTGAAGAAGAGGCAGCAGAGATGTTGTAGCTCGAAGTCGGAGGGAGAGTTTTACAGTCAGAAGAGGACTCTGATGGAGTTTTACTACTTCGGGACGGAGGGAACTTGAACACAGCAGCTCTGTTTTCCAATAACAAAAACAAAACAAGTCTTAAGCCGTTAAGTTGAACATTTTAAAAATAAATAAATAACTGACCTTGGACAGACTGAAAATGGTGTATCTATTGGCAGACACGTTACATGACCAAAAAGTATGTGGACACCCGACGTCTGAGATTGTTGACCATCTCAATCCAAAGCCAGATAGGGTTGTATGCAAATCTAATTGGAATTAATGCCTTAGTTTAATTTTGAACATAAATGTTTATGTGTATTATAGCGGAAGTTTTCATTTAAAAAAAACAACAACAACAACACACACAATCAGGGTTTAAGATATATATTATTATTAATGTGTAGGATATATCAGTCCAGTCTGATAGAATAGCACATGAACACCCCTTCAACAAAGGCTGTGCCACACACACTGTCCGACAGCCAACACCTCCCTAAATAAACTGCGGTGACCGTCTTTATTCCAACAAACAGAAACGTCTATCACCGTCAAAGTTGTCAAAGTCTGCCCCCTGGTGGTCAGACAGCAGGTGACACACACACACACACAATCTCATTGATTTCTCTCAATCTGTTTGATTTCATTTCCTTCGAGCTGTTAAAAGGTAGTAAACATGCCGGTTTCAGTATTGATTAGTCAGCCCATGATTTGATTATTTTATTTAATGAATCGTGTCTATAAAATGCCTATAAAATGCCCAAGGTGGTATCTTCAGATCGCTTGCTTTGCAATAACTAACCATTTTCAAACAGAAAGACTTTTAAGTTAATGTGTAGGATGTATCAGTGCAGTCTGATAGAATACAGGAAGAGAGAGAAAAAGCAGCAAATGTTCACGGCATCGGAGCTGGATCTTGGAACTGTTTGGTAAAAATCAATTTAATATCAGAATAACTGGATAATAAATCACTAACAAGGCACACATTTAATTTTTTTTTCCATACCATCTCTTTTTAAAACTTATATTGTTATAAACGATAGATCTCATTGCATTTCCGCTGATTATTTGTCTCGTACTTTCTTCGTAACGTCCTCTCATCGCTATCGGCAGCAGAACGGAGGCTGCATCCTTAAATTCAAACGCCTCTCTTTCTCTTTACAGGGTTCCTGCGGCTCCTGCTGGGCCTTCAGTTCCGCCGGCGCCCTCGAGGGCCAGATGGCCAAGAAGACGTCTCAGCTCGTGGACCTCAGTCCCCAGAACCTGGTGGACTGCGTCACGGAGAACGACGGCTGCGGAGGAGGATACATGACCGTCGCCTTCAAGTACGTGCAGGAGAACGGAGGCATCGACTCCGAGGCGGCCTACCCGTACGTCGGAGAGGTGAGAAAAACCCTTCGACGAGCATCTTTTCCCTTCCCCTTCGCATTTTCACCCAAACAGACTTTCAGTCTCTGTTTATGAAAGTATCGCGTTGTCCTCCTGGTCGTGTATTTATTACGCCTTGTTGGTGTTGGTTTAACATCCTGGTATTTGGCCTCAAACCGCAATTGGTACCAAATCCCACACAGCCTATAAGCCCTTACAGACTTCGATGCCACCTGGATGCTAATAATAAAAATAATTAAAAAAAATTAAAAAAAAACACAAGTGCAAGATGCTAAAAAAGTAGAAAGGGTCCTCATACATTTTCAATGATGTAATTATATGATAACTTCCACAGTTTAGTGTTGAAATTGTACAAAGGTTGGGGTTTTTTTATGCACTGATTTTTGACCCTTTTGAGTTACACATACCTAAAAAATCGGCCTTTTAGCAACCTCAAAGCCAAATTATAAAAATGACAGCTGGTGGACTTTAGTTAAATTTGGAGTCGACGGTTCAGCTAAAGAAAAAAAAAAACAACCTAAAGGCAGAATTTGAAATGACCCCTGATTGGCTTTTAATTGTCCGTGATGGGTTACGATATACTGTAATGTTATGATGGAATTTTTGTCCCAATGATGTCCAAAAAAACCAATAAATAATAATAATAATAATAATAATAAAAACTGCTTACCCTGGCGCAAAGCCAAAGAAAGATAGCACTCGCGGAAAGAAGCATTGAGCAAGTTTGAGTTCACTGTTTTAGATGACACTCCCAAAATTTCACTTCCAGAAAACCTGCACATGCAGACTGAAACCAGAACAGTTCCTCACGTTGACTGTAAGTCAGCTGCAAATACCAGGTGGTTCGGTGATTCAGCAAAGTCTCCCACAAACCAAACGTTAGTTTCCTCTTCAGTCGTCCTTTCGGCGCGAGAAGGAAGTGCGTACGTCCCGTAGCCACTTAAAACTGCAGCCTCATTGTTGTTGGAATTCCAGTGGACGTGATCGGTCATGCGGAACGAGCACGTGACAGTAAAAAAAAAAAAAAAAAAATCAAAAAGCGCTGCCGCGTAGAGTTTCAACCGACAAAATACCCTCGATTCTTTCTTTCTGCAATTATCACATTGTTATCGTTTGTTCGGTTGGATAATACGTTCGCTGATGTTCAACGACGTCCTCCGGCCACATTTCCGCACAAGACCCTTCAACGTAATATTTCTTGTGTTTCTTGTATTTATTTTATTTTTTTCCCCCTCCTTTCCCCCCCCCCCCCCCCCCCCCCCCCCCCCCGCCAGGACCAGCCGTGCCGCTACAATTCGTCGGGCATGGCGGCCCAGTGCAAAGGCTACAAGGAGGTCCCGGTGGGCGACGAGCACGCGCTGGCCGTCGCGCTCTTCAAAGTGGGCCCGGTGTCGGTGGGCATCGACGCCACGCTGAGCAGCTTCCAGTTCTACGCGCGAGGTCGGTGGCGACCCGCCGAGGTGTCCGCTCTCCGACCGGTCGCCCGTCGTCTGGCGACGTGGTTTTTTTTTTCGATCGCCGGCGGGCGCCGTTGTCAGTAAATTCGGCGCGCGGTTCAGTTTTGGGCTTGAAGTTGTCATTTGTCAACAGAGATTTGCGTTTGTATTTATACGCTCTTGATTTTGTCAAGATCAACAAATGGCTCTCCTCCTTCTTCACAAGGTGAATTATTGAACGATAAATAAGACTTGGTGAGGATTTTTTTACGTATTTTCTTTACACGACTCCAAAGTGAAAGATGCCGCGATCTATTTATATATATATTTATAGATATATATATCTATATATCTATATATATATCAGGAAACAACAAAAATTCACATCATCCTTTAGAATTTCCCAACAAAACAGTTCATGAGCACAATTTTTACAGCAGCTGACTCTAAAATTTGAACTATTATTGAGAATGCTGAACTCATGTCCTCTTTTAATCTGTCATTTTTCAGATTATATATAGATTTTTAACAAATTCAACAAAAACAAAAAAAAAAGCACGTAGTGGACAAAGTTAATTCCTTTTTTTTTTATCACTTGATATGTTGAAATGCTTTCGTTTTGGTGGCTTTCTTCACCAGATGTTGTGATCTCAAAATGGAGACGGCTTTTAAACAGAATTTTAACCTGGCGGTTGTTTGGACACCACGTTGGGAAACATAACTCACTCAAAATGCACCCACATTTTTACCCAGAAATTTAGCAGCGACGCTCTTTCCCGCGTGAGAGCGATACAACGAGCGTCACCTCAAAAAAAAACAACAACAACAACAACAACAACAAAAAGTTGTACATCCGTAACGAGTTGATTTTTAAAATAATCAAACGTTTGAATGTTGGTTCACGGTTTGCCCCCCCCCCCCCCCTTGTCGTCGTGTACCCAGGTGTTTACTACGACCGAAACTGCAACAAAGACGACATCAATCACGCCGTGCTGGCGGTCGGCTACGGCGTGAACACCAAGGGGAAGAAGTTCTGGATCGTCAAGAACAGGTGGGACACGTCACCCGTCCGAGCGGCATCAGGTGGCTCGCGGGGCCTCGGAAATGAAAACACCGAGCTTCGTGTTTTTGTTTTTTTTGCCGGTGTCGCCGTTGATCTTGATGTCTTGTCGTGTGCTTTTTTTTTTTTTTTTTCTCGGTGACAAACTGATGAGCCGAGATTGCTGTTTGACTCCCGGCGTCTCCCGTCTTTTCATCTCCGTCTTCTTTCTCTCTCTCTCTCTCTTTTTTTTTGTCTTTCCCTGACAGCTGGGGCGAGAGCTGGGGCAACAAGGGCTACATCCTGATGGCCCGTAACCGCGGCAACCTCTGCGGCATCGCCAACCTCGCCAGCTACCCCGTCGTGTGAAGAGATGAGCATTGGAGAAGAGAGGGAGGGTTGGGGGGTTTGGGGGGGGGAGGCTGGGTCAGAGGAAGAAGAGATGGGATGAAGGGGCTTTTCTTAGACTACAACACACACACATAAAAATACAGTTATTCCAACATGTGAAGCAGTCACTACAATAAATACCAATATATGACCTTGTTTGCACACATTTATCAAACCGCAAATGTTTTTAGTTCGCAAACTAAAAGTCCCGATCGAATGGCACTTTTTGTCTTTTTGAAGTGAACTTTTTCTCCTGAGAAAAAAGGGATAAGTGTTGCGGAGTCGCAACAAACTTTAGTTATGTCGAGCTGTACGAAGCACTTTGACACCCGGAAGCCTTTTTTTTTTTTTTTTTCCTCTTTTTTTTCCCGTTTTAGTTGATCTGAAGCAGCAGACCTTCTCTGCGGTCGGATCCATAAGGACAGTATACAGTTTAAACACCCCACCCCACCCCCCCTTGGGGAGGGAATGGAGGTGATGGGGCAACCCGGATCCAAAACACGGGGTTGGTTCTGTACCAAAGCGCCAAGTTAATTCTACAAACCCGCACGTGTACATTTTTACAGTCTTTTTTTTTTTTTCTGGTAGTTTCAGTCCATTTTGTTGTAAAAACAAAGACGGAATGGGGAACATTGCTGGGCGATGGAAGCACCTCCCTTCCTGTTGATCGAAAACCCAGTTCCTATAACAATCCTAATTTGTTTTTGTTTGTTTTGTTTTTTTCCTCCTGATTGCGCGGACTTCATTCGTTGTCGTTCCGCTCGGCACTTTTCTAATGATCAAGTTGTAAACTGATGTTTTCTATGAAATTGAATAAAGTTTTCATTTTGAAAGTTGAATGCAGCGTTTGAAATGTTTAATCCGAGAAAACAAGCGGAGAACCAAACATCGTGCAGTCGTACAGTTCGGCGACAATTGACCGCGTGAAGAAAAACGATGTTTTTTTTGTTGTTGTTGTTGTTGTTTAACGACAGTTGTCAGGTTAACATTTTTTTAAACCTAGTTTATTTACCTTTTTTTAAAAAAAAAAAAAAAAAAAATGTATCCACCCGAATGTTCAATTTCTTTGGCTTCGGTATTTTGGCGGAGTAACCGTGACCCAGAACACGGGCTGGTTCAAAGTGCCACATTAAATCCACAAACCACCAAAATGCACATTTTTACAGTGTTAATTGATAAGTTTCAGCTCTTGAGTTTTTATATTAACATTTTGTGTGAAAACTGCCCGGCAACGGGAGCTCCTCTTTGCCTGTTGATGGAAAGGTCACTTCCTGTAAACCCTTAAGAGTTTATCTCTAAATAATGTGGACTTTGGATCTTAACTGTGGATACGAGAGCAAGTAATAAATGTATGATTTGACCACTTGATAACCCAGTAATAGATCTTAACACACACACACACACACCTCTCCTAAATCAACACCAGTGACCTCACATCCTGCAAAATTGTAATAAGAAATATTGAAGAGAAAATAGTACATTCTGAAAACATGACCGCTTTAAACACGTCTGCGGGTTTTGTTCGGTTTAATCGGAAAAAATCAAACATTTTAATTCTCTCAAACTTTTTCTTTTAAACTAATTTTAGACGGTTGTTACACAGGTGCTGTAAAGCTTTACTGGTGTAAAACCTTTGTTAAGAATCGGGCAGTCATGTTGTTAAATGAAACAACACGGCAAGAATCTGCAGATTTTTAACTACGGTTATTTATAAATCACGGCATTTAATTGAATAGTTTTTTTTAACATGATGAAAAAAAATACCGATTTGTTCCTCCATTTATTTATCTGCTTTTTGGAAAGTAATTGTCAGATGCTCGATATTTGGACATGAATTCAACGAGGCTACATTTGCGTTTTAGAGTTGTATCTTTATTTATACCACAAGGTTTAGACCATTAATGTTACAACTGTCACTACATGTGTTGTATGTGTTACTGAACAAGCCAAAAAAAAATATATATATATATAGGAAACATCCAAAAAGATGAAAACATTTCATTTCTATGTCGAGGAACTCATTATATGATTCCTATAGATCCCCCAGTGTTCCTCCCACCAACAGACTGCCAGGAAACACGCCGACCTCCTGACCTTTTATCCGCACCTCTTGACGGGTCAAATATTCGTCTTGACCCGAGACTTTGTTCCAGAACCGCATATCACTGAAACGACCGGACTGGATCCTCCAACATCTTCGCCGTGCTCTCCGGAGCGTTTCTGGTGACCTCCCTGACCTTTCACATTGCACCGCCGTAAAAAAAAAAAAAAAAAAAAAAAATGTTCACTTCTACGCTATAAGTACCAAAATCGAATGAGCAGATTGCCGTGATATTCACTCTTCCCAGACGAGAGAAGGTGTGTTGTTGTTGTTGTTGTTGTTGTTGTTTCCATTTCCATTTTTTTGGTTCCCAGCCTCAGGACAAACTGTCGTCTTTCCACCCGTTTCACTGATTGCCTTTTGCTTTTTGTTTGCTTTCTACCGGCATTGTGAGGTGTGATTCACATCACAGCCTCTAGGTGGCTATTAGAGGCACTTTAGACAATTTTGTGTTGTTTTTTTTTTTTAAGTATAAATTTATTTATCACCTCCAGCGCCTCACAAGAGTTTTTAAATGCTTTTAGAGACGGGCCAGTTTTCTACTAATGAAACTCCCCAATAATTCATGATAGTGTCGCTCCGCCCCCCCCCCCCCTCTTCTATCAGTTTTAATGGCATCTGTGATGTTTGTTTTTTGTTTTTTTAGAAGATCTCTCAGCACTGAATCCCTTTTAAAAGTTTTTAACCACCTTTTACTCATTGCTGATGTTGGTGATCCTGCCATTTTGCTTTTACTTGATCTCTTTGGGCAACCTTAGTTGTGTGTTAAAATGTGCTATACAAATAGAGTTCGATTGATTGATTGATTGATTGATTGATTGATTTTTTTTTTTTTTCCCTGATGCGAGTTTCTTTTTATTATTATTTATTGGCTGAAGATACATTTGCATAAAAATGTGTTACGTGTTAGAGTTTTGCTTTCATTCCTAAAACAAAAAAAAACCCACCTTTTGCTGTGTTTATTTCTTCACAGCTGATCCTCTTCGTGCCTGCGGTCTGAACAAGTTGCCAAAGGCGGCGTGATGCAACGTTTGCGTTTTCAAAAGAGGAAGAAGTGCGTCGCACCATGTGACTGCTTTCTTCGTACATATTAAACCAGGAAAACGCAGGTTGAACGCAGAAGCAGCGATGAGTCCGACTGATAAAGGTAAGTGACAAAACGCTCTTTTTTTTTTTTGTCAAAACACATTTAATCCAAATCAGGTCTTTTAAGACGAAGTATCCGGCGATAAGTAACTTTAACAACGTCTCTTTTACTTTCGTTTCTTCGGTTTTCAGGGAGTTTCTTTTGTGTTCAGGCTGCAGGTGTGTTTATATCCAAGCGACGGAAAGTTGTTGTGATGTTTTTCAAACGCTGTCATCATATTGTGCCTCTTTCTAATGGTAGAAAAAAAAACAACCTTAACTTTTAAACGATAAAAAAAACTATCAATTTAACCATTTAAGAGCGCTGTGCTGTACAATTAAGGTGTGGCGTTTGTTTAGTATCACTAAAGATAACTTGTTCTTCTTAGTATCAATGAAATTAGTCATTAAATAAGCAAAAATTGCCAATTGAGGCCTTCATTTGGGGATAAAAGCCAGTATTACTTGGTCAAATACTCAAGTTAAACCACTGTTATATATTTCGGGTATTCTTGCGGTTATATAACTTTAAACAAGTTTTTACATTCTGTCAGCTTTCTTCTGAAGTTCAGTTCCTCATACTTTGGTAGATCATGTGTAACTGGCAGACCTGCGTACTGAACACTAAATAAGACCTTTTGCGTTGTGACTCTCCAAGGTGTTGTAACAACGTCCTTTTAATAACTACTAAAGTAAGCAAACACTGCCTTTTGGTGACAGAACTGCACATCTTGCTAGTTGATTAGTTTCATTTCTGGTTTTATGACTGTTGCCTCATATTGGGGATTTATGTACAATGAGGCTTGAAATATGTGGAAACGATACTCAGATGGTCATTTTTAACCCTCCCCCCCGGGAGGATGTTTGAGATGTGTAGAAGGTGTTTTTTAATAGTTCTGCTTTGTTAATGCGGATGATCAGAGTGTTTGAACCACGTCAGTATAATGTAACTGAAGATAAAACAATCTAAATCTGGAAGTAAATAAACTAAATAGACAGTCAACGAGAACTGATTTTTTTTTTTGAGCTGGCTGTCCCTAATAAACTGGTAACTAAGGCAATTACACTTTTAATAACTGCATTTTCCCATATAGTTGTACGTGAAGAATGCAAAGATTCACCTGTTAATTTAGTAGTCAATAAAAAATTTTAAAAAAAAATCAGTCTGCAAATTGTTTTGGTAATATTCGAGTTATGTTTTATCCAACATGCCAACATGCTGGTTAAAGGGTCAAACCTTTTCTTGGTCTGACTTTTATATTTTTGTGTTATTTCTGACGAGCCGTACGGTGATGTCACTTTATTTTGTAGGATGTTTTATAAACCAAAAGATAAATCAAGAAAAGAATCGACAGATTGACCGATAATAAAATGTAAAAAAAAATAGTTGCTACTACGTATAAGCCAACTTTTCAGCGCATTATATCAGGCACAACTCTTTAATACTTGGATACTTAATCTTCCGTCTTCCTTTACTTTCCGTCACAGCTTGTTCAGAATAAGAATTTTGCTCCACAAAAATGTGCACGTGATATGTTAAATACGACTCTGCTGAGTTGATTAATGATAAAAGTGAAAAATTGTCCGTAAAGCGTAAACTTACTTCTCCAGCTTTAACCGACTTCTTTAAGTCACATTGCTTTAGTTGCCGGGCGCCAGTAATTGTGAGCAGTAAACATTTTTCAAACAAACAAGTGTTTCTTTTCTATATGCTTTGCTGTTACAGCAAAAAAACAAAACAAAAAAACTGTATTAGTACTATTGAACTGTAATATTTGTGTGTCAGCTAAAACTGAGACGATACAGAAGGGCTCAAACCCAGTTTTGGGGACACGGGGTTATTGGCCTGTTCTTATGACTGGTTCTGACTCGCCAACAACATTAGGAAATAAACAGACCAACCTGTTACCATGACATCCCAAATGCAAAAAATGCAAATACATGAACATGATGCATCCTGGCAACACGGTAATCGCCCTACAGTAAATTACTAAATAGAAAAGACGTAAACGACAGTTTAACCTTGTGGGTGTAAAAAGAAAAAAAAAGAAAAAAAATCCAGATTTTCTCAATCTGCAGGTAGAGAGACCAGACCTGCAGCCCACCGAGGAAAACCACTTCCTCCTCGTGCAGCGATCAGTTACGCGGAACAAAAAAACAAAACAATCATTGCAGTTCCTCATGCAGCCAACTGTCACCTAAATGTACTACTGCAGAGCTGCTTAGTATTATGGCCTAGAATTATAAGTTATACCTCCGCTAACCTGCCGGTATATATTGAATTTGAATCCTAAAGAAATAAATGCCAAAAGGTTTTTCATGAATAAGCAAAAGTGTCTTTCTTCCTTTTTGTTTTTTTTTGTTTTTTATAACTCGGTTCTTCCGCCAACGTTTAACGCAACTCCGACGATATTATTTCAAACCCTCCCCAGTCTCCGAGACGCTGATTCTCTCTCTCTGCGCGTGTGTGTGTGTGTGTGTGTGTGTGTGTGTGTGTGTGTGTGTGTGCGCGCGCGCGTGTGTGTGTGTGTGTGTGTGTGGTTTGAAAACCGTTGAGTCTGTTTTCTGACTCGAGGTTTTGAGTCGTGCGGATTTTGTTTCCGTCTCTCGTCAGAAAGGTCAGATGACATCCTGTCTTCTCATGTGGTCCGACGTCTCTCGGGTGTGTTTGTGCAGGCCTGGTGTTGGGGAGCCTGCTGCTCGTCTCCATGTGCGCGGGGGCAGCGGCCGCGCTCGACAGCGGCCGGCTGGACGGCCACTGGCAGCTGTGGAAGAAGACGCACGGGAAGGAGTACCGCGACGATGTACGATATTGAAGAAAAAAAAAATACCACAACAGCAAAGAGTTCTCATTCTGTTTTGTAGACACGAAATCCACGTGTAAAGGTCATGGTTACGCGACGCCGTGTTTGACCCCGATGCGCTCTTTCCGTATTGTCAGGCGGAGGACGCGCGCCGCAGGGAATTGTGGGAGAACAACCTGATGCTCATTGTCGCGCACAATCTGGAGGCCTCCATGGGGCTTCATACCTACGACCTGAGCATGAACCACATGGGAGACCTGGTGAGACCCGCGTCTGCCTGGTGACTTTTACAGGTTTATGACGACCGTTTGGAAAAAAAAAAGACAATGGAAGTCCGCCTGAGAATGACCCGCCTCTTTGGATGAAGACATTTGATGAATGTGCTTCTAATATGGAAGAGCAGTAAAACTGAACCAAACCGTAAGGTTTCAGGCCATAAAAGTAAAATAAGAAGCTAAAAATGTTTGTTTTATTTATAGTAAATACTTTAGTAACTTGAAAACATTGAGCAGGTGAAACTTTAACTGAAAAATGGGACTCACTTTTGCAAAGTTAGGGAAAGTGTTACAATGAGCGAATGATGAAGAGAAAATGAAGGATGTTAAGGAGGATAACTTTGAGAAGAAAGAACAAAATAATGAAAACATCACAGAGATTGTCAGAAAAGTAAGTAAGCCCGGGTCTAATATATTCTAATATAGTCTAATATAGCACTTTGCAGAATAAAAGTGATTAAAAAAAAAAAAAAAAAACATTTCATAATAGTTGTATTTGACACAGTGCATTAAAAACAACAAAATGGAACAGGTGAAATTAAATAAATACACATAACATCCTTTCAGAGAAGTGAAATGAATTGAAATGTCCAACTTTACATATTCACAACATAAACATCCTATTTTAAAACATTCAGAGTTCTTCTTTTTTTTTTTTTTACTTCCTTGCTCAAAGACACCCGAGGAGATCAGTCAGTCTTTCGCCTCGCTCAATCCCCCCACCGACATCCAGAGGGCGCCATCCCCCTTCGTAGGGACATCAGACTATGATGTACCAGACACCGTGGACTGGAGAGAGAAAGGCTGCGTCACCAGCGTCAAGACGCAGGTAAGAAACAAAACAAAAAAAACCCACTGTGATTCTGTTTTTGTTTACCGCACACTGATCGTTTAGTATTTTCGCAGCGTCACGGTTCCTGGTTTAATATCTCACATTCAGCCCCGTTCCCTGTTCTTGAAATCACTTCATGTTTTAACAAAAAGTCGTCGACTCAGCCAACAGTTAAGGAAGTGTTTTACCACGTCGACTTTTTTTTTTCTTGAAGTGCCGAAGGTGCGAGTTCACCGTCTCGCACACGCAAAACCGCTCTCAGCCTCCGACTGCAGTTTTTTTGTTTTTTGTTTTTTTTATCGCCGAAATATCACAACTTCTTGTTGTGGAAAGTCTGTTTTAAAATCTTTTAGAAGTGCAAATAGATTGCTCGCTTTATAAGAATTAAAAAAAAAAAGAAGAAAATTCTCAGGCCCGGCTTATTACCAACTTGTGGTGTGCAGATGAACATCATTCAACGAGGGACACTGCAGTATTGATTTTGGCATTCCTTCTGCTCCGTGCAACATGTTAAAACATAATTGACAAACAAAACATTGTCTCAGGGAGCCGGTGGAGTTCTTTAACCTCTTAAACGCTGCTGGACTCTCCGCTGGCGAAATCTCCTGCTTTACAAACACGTCCGCGCTGCCAAACGTGGCAATGTGTACGAACCGACGCGCGGGACGATTAGGAACGTTTGCATTGGCGCCGCGGCTGCAGGAACGCTGCGGTGGTGTTTTATCGAACACCATGTTAATCTGTACGGAGTGCCCTGCGATATATGGCGGAACGTGATGTTGTCGAGCAGGGATCCAAATCGTTATCGTTCGGGTCTAAACGCGATGTATTAAAAAACTCTTTAATGTGACTTTAGAGCTAATAAAGGAGACTTTTTTTGGGGGGGGGGGGGGCTTGCACGGTGCCGATTTGTCTCGTCCGATTTTCCTGGGCGACGTTACAGTGACGCCCCCGTCTTCTTTTACGTTGCAGGGCTCTTGCGGCTCCTGCTGGGCCTTCAGCGCTGCGGGGGCCCTGGAGGGCCAGTTGGCCAAGACCACGGGAAAGCTGGTCGACCTCAGTCCCCAAAATCTGGTGGACTGCTCGGGCAAATACGGCAACCGCGGCTGCAACGGGGGCTTCATGCACCATGCCTTCCAGTACGTCATCGACAACCACGGCATCGACTCCGACGCTTCGTACCCGTACAAGGGACAGGTGGGTGAATTAAAAGAAGAATTAAATATTTAAAAATTTTTTTTTTTTAAAAAGATCAGGTCAATCGTACATTTTATTATCCGTATCTTAAAAGAACGTCTCGGCTGTTTGGAAACGTGTGGACATTTGTCACTATTTCCTACATCTGGAGACCCGACCATTTGTTGATCAATCAAAAATATTTAGCAACAGATTAATCAATAATCGCCCCCGACGAGGTAATATGTGTTGTTGTTGTTGTTGTTTTTTTTAAAGTAAAGTAACGCTTATACGCGACGTATTTGAGCCTCGTACGTCGGTGCCGACTTGGTTCGTTTGGATTGCCGTTATCCAACTTTGAAAGAAATGAAACCGCTGTGTTTGTTTCACGCGGAAAGAAGAGGGAATCGGATGCAAACGCACTTTTACAGCCAACCGATTCCTGCAAGAAACAACACCGTGGGCGTACGAGCGGCAACAAGAAGTTAGGTCTGACCCTTCGGGCTGCAGACAGCAACACTCTTCTCGCTTGTCTGTGGTCAGCTGTTAATGTCTCTTTGGAGGAACAATAAATTAATCGGAGCGGACAACGTTGTCTGTCCTCCGGGCTTCCTCTGGTTCGCCGTGGTTTGTGTGGAGGAGGAGGAGGAGGAGGAGGAAGAGGAGGAGGAGGGCAGTTCTGAGCCCGTTCGACTCGCCGTTTCGGCCTCTTTTTTTTTTTTTTTTGCGGAGGTGTTTTTTTTATTTTTTTATTTTTATTCCAACCCCCCCAAAAAAAATTACATAAAAACTCTGATCTGTGATGCGAAATGTTCTTCAAATGACCACAGCGGCCGACGCGCCTGAAATTCAACTTCTTCGAGAAGTAGTACTCCCGAGAGCAAAGGAATTTACTTTTTCCGATACGCGGACGTCATCTATGCCGAGAGGTATAAAGTTTGAAACTCTTCATAGGTTTAGTTAAACTCAAAAAGTGTTTCTTTTTTTTGGGGGGGGTGGATTTACACCTGCTGTTTATCGGCGAACGGGAATGGGAACGACGTTTAACAGGCGGCCAATCAAAGGCCTGTTTGACGCACAAAGTTTTTATTTTTGTATTTTTGAAGGTAACTCATTTCTTTGGATTCGTGCCCGCTTCTTTCTTTAACAGCAACAACCGTGCCGCTACAACCCCGTGTACCGCGCCGCCAACTGCTCCCGCTACAGCTTCCTGCCTCAGGGGAACGAGATCACTCTGAAGCAGGCGGTCGCCGAGATCGGACCCATTTCGGTGGGGATTGATGCCAGGAGGCCCACGTTTGCTTTCTTCAAGAGTGGTGAGTTTCTCTTTGTTAGAACGTAAATACAGATTGGGTTTTTTTTTTAACAGGGGTGGCGGGTCGGGGGCTGGGGGGTATTTTCTTTTCAACATTCATTTATCGATCAAAAAGTTCAGAGACTTGTTCCCGCGAGTACGTTTTTGACGTCGTTTTTTTTTTGGTTGGGCCCTCTCTTCTCAAGCTTCGTCATGGCGAAATCGTAAATACACACAACCCCCCCCCCCCCAAAAAAAAAAACAACAACCAAAAAAAACCGCCTGTAACTCGGGTGTCGCTGTTCACCGACTTAGGAAGGTTGCAATCACCGCGCTGCACTCCAGTCAACAGGAAAACTCTCTGAACTCTTTGATTGCCTCTATAATATTATTATATTTCAGCTTTCTAGACCCTCACAATGCGAGAATAATGAGCAATTTAAAGCAAAAAACAAAACAAAAATCGAATGGGATTTGATCATTTCAGGAGTGTACGACGACTCGGGGTGCTCCCAGCATGTGAACCACGGGGTGTTAGTCGTGGGCTACGGCACGCTGAACGGACAAGACTACTGGCTGGTGAAGAACAGGTGAGACATTTGCCTGCCTTTTTAGTTTCTTAGGGTTTCCTGTTTCACTTTGACCTCACTCACTTTTTTTCCCCCGCCGATGTTTCGAACACTTGATTTAGTGACGACTCATTTTGTCTGCATTCTCGTTCTATGCCCTCGATCACGGTTTGTTTTTGTTCTTTTGTTT